>NW_020954546.1:1624467-1651109 GCF_900497805.2 Vombatus ursinus
ATAGATAGATAGATAGATAGATAGATAGATAGATAGATAGATAGATACAGTTGAAAAAGAGGGACAATACAAAAATAATCAAGGAGATCAGGAGAGGGAAAAATCCAGTTTGGTCAGAGCGTAAAGTATGTGAAAAGGAATAATGTGCCTTAGTGCCTCCTGTTGTCCCCCTCCCCGCCCCTAAGCCATCTCCACCCCCCCCCCCCAAAAAAAAGGTTGTAGCAAGATTGTGGAAGGTTTTAAATGCTAAGTTGAGGAGTTTGTATTTTTTTCCTAGAGGCAGTATCAGAAGCAGTGAGAAAAGCATCACCTCTGGAGTCAAAGAATCCAAGCTTTTAGTTACTTCCTATGTGACCTCGGGCAAATAACTGCACATCTCTAAGGGCCTCAGTTTCCTTATCTGTAATATGAAGGGAAAAGTCCTCAGAGGCCATCTAGTTTAATCCAATCTATAATCCAAGAGACAGCCCTGAAGGTTTTCAAGTACGAGAGTACTTGGTAAGTATGTGGTAAGACATGTTTTTTTGTAAGATTATTTTGACATCTGTGTGGAGGATGGATTAGAAAAGAAGGATACTTGAAGCCAGGTGTCCAGTTAGGAGGCTGTGGTAATACTCCAGCCATGAGGTAACTAGGGTGGTGGCTTTGTGAATAAAGAGAAGAAGACATGCACAAGATATTGGTAAGGTAGAATTGCCAAGATTTGACAATGGATTGGATATTGGAGGTGATCAAGAATGAAGATTCAAGAATACTTTCAAGGTTGTTTGTCTTTTTGATTGGAAGGATGGTTGTAGCCTAAAGAGAAATAGGGAAGTTTGAAGGGAGGGAGGGCTTGGGGGAGAAAGCAGAGCACTAAACAAGAGTCATATCCTTTCTGCAAGGGTGGCATACAAGCAGGGAGAAAGGCATCAAGGCTCCAGGGCTTAAGAAATATCTTGTAAATTCTTGCTCCAGCAAAGGTCCCTTTCTGTTGAGACCATGTAGTTCTGTTTCTCTTGCCCAACTCACAGAATTCCTGAATAATAAGTTCAACAGACCACTCTCCTAATTCGCACTCATATTTATGATTTGGATTTTCCAGAGGGTGGTTTACCACTACCTAAGGAATTAGGTTTCTAGTACTGTCACTCATGAGCCCCCTCTAGTGTGCTTCCTATTAAAAGTCATCCAGTTGACTAAATTAGTTTTTAGCAAAGGTATTTACTATGGTGTTATAGTAAGAATAGTTTGTATATAGTAAAATAGTTGTATGATAATAGTTAAAATAGTACCCCCAAAAGCTTGGGACATACTTTCCCACAAATATAAACAGATGCAAGTGAAGAATAGACTGAAACTTATAGTAATGATAATGAGGTACACATTTAGGATGTATATCTAGCAAAAGAATAACTCAACTCCTGAAGGTTTATGGCTTGGAATTCCTTTTTATTTTTTTATCTATAGACCACATTCTTATCCGGTGCAAAAGATCATACTCCTGATAGTGAATCCCTCCTACAGTAACTTTCCACATCACTTTGTCCTTTGCATGTCACTCTGATCCCAGGTAGATGCGCTGCCTTCTTCTGGTCCAGATTCTCTGATCCTATTTGGCTGTAATATTTGTTTTTTGTCCAGTGTCTTCAATAACATAGTATACAGTTGGTGGAGGTGAAGCAGAAGAGACAGAGAAACTCTCTCTTTCTTCCAAGAGTAATTTCTTCTTAAGGATTGCCTCTAACTCTGGAATTAGAATCCTCAGGTCACAAATGTGATCTTCCATTATTGGACTGAATTGGTTCACTTTTTTTTTCCAGTAACATTTGTCACTTCAAAATAGAAAGGAAATGTACTTTCCTCAATGTTAACTGTGGAGTTCTTATTTTTTTTCTTTTTTTTTGTAACTTTTTTTTAATTTTAAACTTAAATACAAAATAAGAAAAGAAAAAAAGAAACAAATACTAAAACTGAAATAATACAAAATAAGAAAAGGAAAAAAAAAAGCATTGCCACATGTGCAGTAGAATGTGAGAGAGGATTCAAAATATACAGCCATAAATTTCCATTTCAAGACAGCCTATATAATACATACTGCATGTCGTATGGAGAGCTGTCCATCTTTTCTTTGCTTCCTTGTAAGTTTTCTTTCATTCTCTGCTCTGTACTTTTTACTTTGTTCTTTTTTCCCTGTATTTATAGCCCCAGAGATATGTCTAATCCTGTCAACCAATCACAAGATGTTTCCTGTTCAGTATAATCTGCCTTCACCCAATAGCCAAAGCACTACAATCCTTTCAAATTGATTAAGGGATCATTCACACATTGTGGTTGGGTTGCAGGAAAAATTCTTTAATGCTTAGTTTATTCTGTTGATTGATTCAGTTGAGGTGTCTGGGATTTCTGTGATCATATGACCTGAGATGCTTCCTATCCTTACACCTAGAATACAAGAGACAGAGCTCTAATGCTCTGGTCACCCTGAGAAATTCCCTGGGATCCCTTAGGGCCAAGACACTCTCAAGTAAAGCTTCCTGGAAACCTCCAAGCTTCTTGCTAAAATGTAGTATTTTACAGACACCCTCTGTCAGTTCAATTCACCCTAACAGAAATACTGGTTCTTGCTTTCCCTCTGTCTGTCTGTATCTCTATCTGTATGTGTGTCTGTCTCTCCTCATCCCTTGTGGTTCCTCTTGCCCCCTAGTCTTCATTCCTGACTATGAACTTTCCACCATCAGTGAGGTGGAGGAGAATTATGGGGCTTCTGTTCTACCCTGACCTGTTCTGTGACCTGACGTCACCTGTTCTTGACTCAAATGACCATGACACGGAACTTCAGTTTGCATCACCAAACATCTGCCATTCTAGCTCTCCAGCTCAGTAATACCTCTACGTCCCTACTATCTCCAGCCGATAGATGAACAGTCTCTAACTTTCAGCCCAGATTCAGAATAAGTCCTAGAGTTCATTCAAGTCGCACCAATTAAACCTACCCCTACAAAGCCAATACCAGCCTGGAGCTTTGCTCTGTCACCAGAAAGCAACTGGGAAAACACGTCCTACCTGTATGTATCCTTAGGGGCATCTCATGTGTTACTGACTATGTTGTCAAGCTACCCCAAAGTTTGGATATCATTTAATGACTGCAGAGTGGGTGTATGATTGCCCACTGATAATATACTTCAGGCTTAGTGAAAGTTACAAACCTGGTACTGAAGACCCACCCCTTTCTTGCAAGGCAAGCTTGTCAGGACTTATCCAGCCATTTGCAAAATCTTTTCAGTTCTGCATGTATTCTATCTCTTTTGACTGTCCCCTTCTCTCCACTTACATCACAAGCAGCCTAATGCTAGGCCTCATTATCACTCACCTGGACAATCCCAGTAGTCTTCCTTACTGATCTCTGGTCTAGCTGTTCCCATCCATCCCACATAGCACTGACTAATTGATATTCCTAAAGCAAAGGTCTGAATATGACACACTCCTACTCTTGAAGCTTCAATTGTTGCCTCCTGCCTCTAGGACAAAATAGGACTTTTGCTTAATGGTTTTTAATTGTCTTGTTCCTATGAATTTAAAAACAAATATAAGTGAGAATTACCATTTCAGTATACAAAGAAATACAAAGAGGGGATTGTATGAAACTGAAATGCTGTCATATACAGGGTTTTTTTTCCCCACTATGTACTGCTTCCTTTTTTGCATAATTAAAATTTAAGATGATAGTTTTAACACTTCACTGCTTGTTTATGGTCCCATCTGAACTTCCTTCTGCTTGCTTTTGTTTATTTTGTTAAGTTCAACACCCTTTTTTTGGTTTTCTTCTACTCTACTCAATAACTCTCCTCCTGCAAAGAAGAGAGAGAGAGAGAGAGAGAGAGAGAGAGAGAGAAGAGGAGAGGAGAAGAGAGACAGAGAGAAACCTTCCCTTGCAACAAGTAAATATAGTAATACAAAACAAATCCACACATAGCTTAGGTCTAAAAATGTATTTCTCATTCTGTCACTGTAGCCCACAACCTCTCTGTCAAGGGTAGCATGTTTCATCATCAGATTCTGAGGTCATTAATTGGTTTTTGCCTTGAATATAGTTAAATCTTTAGCAATTCTTTCTTTTTTTAAAAAAAAAATCTGAATTTAATAAGCACCAAATGAAATGAACATTTCCACATACAAAGTAGAACAGAGAAAAAAGAGTTATATATGTAACTGTGAGGGACTGTCTGATGTTGGCAGCTACCAGGTTGGACGCTGTGGCAAGAGTAGGGTAAGATCTGGGTATTTTGGAAGTCGAGGCAGGGGCTGTGGTAGGCAGAGTCGTGGTGAACTGGGATGGGCTGGATACGGAGAAGCCCTGAGGCAATGGACAGTGCTTTGTGAGATAAGCTGGGTGCAAGGAAGTAGCGGAGCTTGAGCTCCTGAGGCAAGGGGCGGTGCCACATGGGAGTGGGACGGCAGAGGACTGAGTTCCCTTTTCCTAGTCCCCTCCCTATATGCAACGTCATCCCCAGACGCCTCTTGTGACCTTCCTGACTTCCTGGGTCCCTTTGTGCAGCACTGACCCTAGCCCCTCCTCCCAGTGTTTGAGTCTGACTTCCTAGGTCATGTACTCTGTCTACGCGCTAATCCCAGACCCCTCCTTCCTATATCCGGTCCTAGCCTCCTACGTCACTCCCTCCCCCTTGGTGTGCTAAACTCAGACAGCCCCTTCCGGTATCTGACCCTACAATCATTGGCTAGTAAGCGGGCTGGGGAGGAGGGGCTAGGTAGGTTTTTAGGAACAAGCATGGTCAGATCACACACGCTCTCTCTCCTGGCTCCTGTTCTGTTGCTCTGGCCTTGCTGCTTGGGCTTGCTATGATGGCTTGCTGTGTTGGCCTCTGAATAAAGCTCTGGTGTTGGCGCCTCCCGATGGCTCGTCTCTGTGTGTTGATCCGGCTGAGGACCGAAGACTTGGGAGTGAGTATGACTCTGGTAGTGTGCTCCTTATAGAAGGAGTGGGTACCGGCGTACGGCTGGCAGAAGGTCGGCATGTGGCCAGTATATGTAACTATGAATGTCTATTACATACAACTTGTTTTTCCTTTTGTTTATAAGAAATTCATGAGTAACTTTCCAAGTTCTCCAGCCTGTCCATGTGAAGCAAACGCTTTAGTTTTATAATGGAGAAGAGATGTGGTTCCCCACTACCCCAACTCATTTGAAGGAGGACAGGAACAGCTGGCTCAAAACATTTACTTCCAGCCCAAGTCCAGAGCCAGTTATAGAGTTCATTCCAATCACATCAGTTAAACCCGGCCCCACAAAGTCAACACTAGCCCATGAGTGACTGTTACCCCAGGATAACAGTTAATATATGTCAGAGGAAAGATTGATTCAAGGTCTTCCTGACACCAAACCCAGCATGCAATTCACTATGCCGAGCTTTCTCCTCCTCTTTTTCCTCCTTCCTTCCTTCCTTCTTTCTCTCTTTCTTTTTCTGTTCTTTTTCTTTCTTTAGCTTTCCTACAAGTCTTCCTCTCTCCTATGCTCAACAAATCCAGCATCATGACCATTTTCTACTGAATAATTTATGTAAATGGCTACATAGGATGTCATTTGCACCTGAGCCTGGGATTGAAAGAAAGAGATACCACTGGGAGACCTCACCATTCATTTTGAGAATGCATCTGTTTAAGCTTCCACCCACCTTTCATCTTTTACTGCTCATCATCTGGTAACCCTCCCATTACTGCTAGATAGTAGAAAGAAAGGGGAGGAGGCTATCAGCTGGAGTCTTTAATCCAAGCCTTGGTTTCTAAGTGACCATACCTGGAAAAACTAGCTTTAGGGTTACTAGATAGGGGATCCGGTGTTAGCCAGCCCCAGGAAAAGAGAGAAGAGAAGGTATTTTCTAGCTTCTTGTTGCCTGTACCAAGGCAGCTCCACATTGTACCATGCTACTCCACCCCCTAACCAGCACCACTTCCAGCATGTCAGGAACCTGACGCTGCTAATTGCTTCCTCAATATTGTGGACATTCTAATCATTTGTCACCTAACTCTGGCCTGGAATGAAGAACTGAGGCAGCTTCCTCCCACCCCCCACCTTCTCTCTCCATCTCAGCAGAGATTCTGATTATCCATGAGCCTGAGAAGAGAAAATTCCATTAATGAGAGGCTAATGAGAGGAGGAGGAGAGTCTCCACAGATTGGAGAGGAGGTGAGATGGAGGAAGGGCAAGGGAGGCTCAGGGAGGGTCAGGGGAATTGTATCTGGGATTCTTGCTCAGGTTCAGGTTGGACCAGATGGTCTCTGAGGATACTTATATCACTAAGATTCCATGATTTTATAATATTTAGGGTGGAGGCCCAGTTTCCTCTTCCTTTCACTTTATTCAGGGCTGTTGTTGTTTGTCTTTCATTTTTGAAGAGGACCAATGACATCATAAGGTGATGTCTTGACTTGTACATGAATTGGATTTAAGTGAGGCAGACTGTCTCCTCCAAAGTCATCAAAATCCAGTTTATTCAGGGCTGGAAATTCTCAGAAGACAATGGAGCACATGACCTATAGTCTGGGGAAGGAACAATGGACAGGGAGAAAGCTAAGGCAGGGGCCCAAATCTATGAGGCCCATCTCTACTCACGTTCTGGCCTCCTGAGAATGGATCCAGTCTGTTTGGGTTAATTCCATATCTCTTCTGCAGGGAGAATAATTCTTGCCTTACAGATATAGCTCAAAGAATCTTGCAGTAAAGTTACAAGTCAAATTTTTTCCTGTCTTGAGTCTTGGTGTTTCCTTCAGGAAAATGGAGTGAACTTCTGCCAGTTTCCCAGAAATGCCATGAAGATTCACTCAGTAGTGGGAATAAAAAGAAAGGAAAATGGTTGTTATTAATATCATGGATATATGTACATTTGGAGAAGAGAAGGAAAAGGAGGAAAAGAAATCGGGGTGGGGTTGGGGGGGAGATGATTGGATAGCTAGTCTCTGTGTTGTTACTAACTTTAAACAAAGATCTTTATTAGCACTATTGTCCTGGATTTTAGCCAAATGATCTAAGCTTAAATCCTGCCTCTGACACTTGCTACAAGTGTAACCTTGGGCAAGTCACCCAGGTAGCAAGTTAACCTATGTGGCACTTGATTTCCTCATTTATAAAAGAAGGGGTTAGCCTAAATGGCCTCTGACTCCCTTCCAGTTCTTTATGAACAATATTATGTATCAGGAAAATGAACCACAGAACAAGGAGTGGAACTTGAGAAGTCACCTTATCCAATTTCTTAGAGAAGCATACTGTCTTAAAATAGATAGAGTGCTGGACCTGGAGTTTGGAAGACCTGAGTTTAAAATTCTGCGTTAGCTTTGTGACCCTGAACAAATCACTTAACTGCTTTCAGATTCAGTTTCCTCACCTGTAAAATGGAGATGATAACAACACCTACCTCCCAGGATTGCTGTGAGAGAATAAGATGCTACATGTAAATTGCTTCGCAGAACTTAAAACACTATATAAATATGTTGGTGTAGTAGATGTAGTAGTAGTAATGGTAGTAGAAGTAGTAGGAGTAGGAGTAGGAGTGAGAGTGGGAGTAGGAGTAGGAGTTGGCAACTAGGTGGCACAGTGGACAGAGTGCTGGGCTTGGAATCAGGAAGACTCATTTTCTTGAGTTCAAATCCAGCCTCAGACACTTAAAAGCTATGTGACCCAGGGCAAGTCACTTAACCCTGTTTGCCTCAGTTTCCTCATCTTTCAAATGAGCTGGAGAAGGAAATAGCAAACCACCTCAGCATCTTTGCTAAGAAAACCCCAAATAAGGTCATGAGTCAGACATGACTGAGAAACAACTCAACACACTATACAAGCTGGGTTACGCTGGGCAAGACACATATTTCTCTGAGTCTCAGTTTCCTCATCTGAAAAATAGGTCTATAGCACCCACCTACCTATCAATGTGATAATATATATAAAGATAGGGGTTAGGAAATTTGTGGTTCTGTTGTACAGAAAACTCCCAGGTGGGGAAACTTCCTCAATGGAGACTGAGAGTCTTAGAGGGTCACCCAGAGCATTGAGGGCTGAAGTTGTTCATCCAGGGCCACACAATCACAATGGATCAGAGACACCACACTGCCTTTAAGGACGTAAAGAATGTATAAAATGTTGCTTTGTAAACATTATATATGCATACATGTATGTGTATGAATATATGTACAAACATGCTGCTATTCAGTCATTTTTCAGTCATATTTGATTCTTTGTGACCCATTTAGGGTTTTCTTGGCCGAGATACCAGAATGATTTGCCATTTCCTTCCCCAGATCATTTTACAGGTGAGGAAACTGAGGCAAATAGGGTTAAGTGATTTGCCTAGGGTCACACGGCTAGTAAGTGCCTAAAGCTGAATTGAAACTGAGGAAGACTCATCTTCCTGACTCTAGACTTGGTACTCTATCCACTGCATCACCTAGCTATGCTCCCCAATATCTATCTATATCTATATGTATTATGTAGGTATGTAGGTATATCCCTTTAAAAACCTTAAAGTGCTATGTATAAATTATTCTTGCCCCTAAGCAATGTAATCCCAGACAAATTCCCCAGCTTCTCTTGGTCACCATCCTCTGCCCTTCTGCCCTTTCTAGGGAAGGACAGGTCCCTGGCCATGGACAGTGAGCATATTTTCATCGTACCAACTTGGCTTACTGAGTTCTTGCCCCTCGTGCCCAGAAAGAGACAAGCATCTCAATGCTGATCAGACACATTGTCCCAATGATCTCTGGGGGAGGCCAGCCTTGGCAGCTGCAGCTAGTGATTCCTCAGCCAAAACAGAGCCCTGCTGGGAATGAGTTAGGGGGCTAGGGAGTCATGGTAGAGTCAACATTCTGGTCCCTCTTTATTACTCACCCCTCATTGCTCATGTTCCCAAGACTCTGGAAACCTGCTGCCCTAGCACCTGGAAGCCTCATCCTCACCCCACCCCCCAGCCTTTCTCTCCCTAGGATGAAGGAAGAGATACACCAAGGTGACCCTGTCTCTCTCTTCTGAGGTAGGGGGTGGATCATAAGCAATTAGCAAACAGTAGGGAGCAGAGGTACCCAGGGAAATTTATTGCAGATGGGGGACTGGCAGACAAGAGGGCTCAGCAGGTAGGCAGGCAGTGGAGGGGAAGGGATAAAGGGGGTAGGCAGCTTTCTGCAGTGTCACCGTGCCTATCTCATGTCTAGAGATGGTGGCCTCAACATGCCTTTTTTCTAGGGTATAAGAAGGAGGTGTTGAAGCACATATATGCCCAGGGGCCAAGGAGGAATGGAAGAATATATCCTATTGACCCTTTCCCCTGAGGGAAGTGAGAAGTAGCAGTGGCCTAAACTCAATCAATCAATGAAAGAGAATTAATTAAGCACCTACTATACACCAGGAACTATGCCAGGCTTTGGGGAGACAAAGTAAAAAACAAACAGCCCTTGCCCCTGTTGTGTGAGTGTATGTATGTATGTATGCACGTATGCATGTCTGCATGTATGTATATAATGCATAGAAGCATTGGCAAGCATGGTGAAGGCACGAGAAGCTGGGGGCATGAGGAAAGTCTTCTTAGAGTAAGGGGTGAGAAAGTGGGGTTCTAAGTGGCCTAGGTTTCCTGATCAGGGCTAGAGAGAAGTATCTGGCTCAAATGTAATGGGGTATTTCAGGACAAGATCATAGTATGTGGTACCCTCGTGTGGGCATGCTCAAGCCTCTCACTTGCCTGCTCAATGGTCCTTGGAGTTCTGCTCTCTTCCTAACACTGCTCAAACTCATCTTTTTTCCATATACACCCCTCCCATCCAGTCTTTACAAAGGTCTGATCTGCAAAGATCTTCGCCTTTTGTTAGCCTCCAAATGGACTGTTTTCCATTAACCCCTAAGCCTCACCCCTTTTGGTGGCCTATCTGCCCATAGCCACCTCCCTCTCCCCTACCAGAGAGACTAGAATTGCATAGGCTCAAAGAAAGCTCTCCTTCAAACCCAGGCCTGTCTCAATCCCATAGCATCTCAGATTGCTCATGTTTTCTCCTCCAGAGGAAGGCACATGGTGTTAGGAAGCAATATGACATAGTAGAAAGGAAAGGAGGCCCAGCCATCAAAGCTGGAGAGAGTGGAAAGAGCTTGGAATCAAGGCGCTCCAAGTCCAGGGCTCAGCCTCTCCCAGGACTATGCAGGACTCCCTCTTTTTACTATGGCCTGAAGAGCATCCCATCTGGAACTCTGGCAAAATTCCGTCTGTCCTTCCCCTTCCAATTTTAGAGGTCTGTGGGTCCTATCCAGGATCTGGAAGTGATCTCAAAGGGCTAGACCAACCTCCTCATTTTACTGAAGAGGAAACAGACAGGAGGTTATGTAATCGCCTAAGGTCACATTGATAGTCTGGAGCAGAACTGAGATGGGACCCACATCCTCTGACTCCAAATTCATCCCACTCTCCACACATCACTTTTTTCACAACAGTCTTATGAACTGTGTACTTTAGTACCAATGTTACATTCATTTCGGAGATAAGAAAACTGAGGACCAGTCCATGATCATCCAGATATTGAGTTCTGTAGCAAGGATTTGAACCCAGTTTTCTCAGAATCATAGAAGTACAGAATCTTAAGTCAGAAGGGAACTCAGAGGCCATCTAACCCAACCCATTCATGAATAAAAGTGCCCTCTCCAACATCTCTGGCAAGTCATCATCTATCAGCCTTGGCTTGAAGTAATACACTGAAGAGGACCCCCCTCATCATCACAGCCTACATCCAGAGCTGAAAGGGGCCTTAGAAGTCATCTAGTCAGGTCCCCTCATTTTACAGGTGAGAAACTGAGGCCCAGAGGAGGTGAAGTGACTTATCCAATGTCAAACCAGTCATAAGTGTCCCAGGTGGAACTTGAACCTAGGTCTTCTGACTCTAGAACTAATGCTTTGCCCACTGAGCTAGAAAGCTAGCTTTTTCTACCTGCTAAACCTTTCCCATCTGCAACTTTCACCCACTGCTCCTAGTTCTACTTTCAGGGGCCAAACAGAACAAACACAATAGGGACAGCTGAGTGACACAAGTCAAGTCAATAATTAATGGTGTCCCATCCCAACTTTTTGTTTACTAGGAGGATGGATGTGTAGTTCACTGTTGGGGGGATCAAGGTTCCTCATTTGCTCTGCAGAGTTTACAAATATGCCGTATATACCTTTATTCAAGTGATTAACAAAAAATGTTGAGCAAGACAGATTGGAAAACAAACCCCTGAGACAATCTACTAGAGATCTCCCTCCAGCTGGAATGAAGCTATTAACGACTGGGGTTTTTTCAGGTT
Source organism: Vombatus ursinus (assembly GCF_900497805.2). NCBI lineage: Eukaryota > Metazoa > Chordata > Mammalia > Diprotodontia > Vombatidae > Vombatus > Vombatus ursinus. The sequence continues at coordinate 1,635,769 of NW_020954546.1, forward strand.
TGTCCATTCAACCACTTCCCAAACCACCTAACTACTACCAGACATCCCAACATTTCATCCGGCATCTTAGCTCTCCATCTTGTCCAAAATAAAAACACAAGTGACTTCAACAAATGATTTGCTAAGAAAAAAAAAAAACAGGGTAAAGTGTATCAACAACATCCCTCTGATCTCCATTATGGTGAGGAAGAGTCCAATGACGATATCACTTCAATTTCTGCCTTTATTGATCTTCACTCAAAAGGCAGCCAGGTTGTTTTCCCTGATCTGGTTTCTAGATTTTCTTACATAAGTCTATCTAATTTACAGTCCCATTCTATCCAGCTCAATTCCTTACCTTGTTTATGTTTTTATTTTTTCAAATAAGACATACACTTCCAGAACAATATTCCACCCCTGGATCCCCTCCCACCAAGGCTCAGTGATCCCTATGAGGACAACTCATCTCTTTGCATTGAGAATCTCTAATTCCCCTTCTTTGTGCATCTGTGTGTAGACTCTGAGCCCACGGGTCGATTGCTGTTCTCCTTTCTGAGAGCTTTGTCTCTGGTGTCTCTGGACATCTCTACTGCTATCCTTCTTTCTCTCTTATCCTGTAGCTACTCTCTTGTAGAGACAGTATGCACAAAGAGTTTTCTTTTTCCCCATTCTTTTTCAGTTTAAACTCTTTTGATTATATTTGCAAGGCTCCTGACAAGTCCTTTTTTTTTTTAACCAGTCTTTGTTAGTTCTACTCCATCCTTGACCAAGAGTCCCTTGATTCTGTAACTGTTGAGTTTTTCAACCACACATCAGGCTGCCTCTCTCTCAGGATCCTAGGACATACACACAATCCTGCCATTCACAGAACTATAGATTATCTAAACTGGAAGGAAACTTAGAGATGATCTCATCTTTTTTGTTTGTTTGTTTTCATTTGTTTTTTGAACCAGACCTTTGATTTCATTGTCAGTAAAGAAACATCCTGAGAATTTAAGACTTGCCCCAGTCACACTACCATCATGTGCCAGTGGATAAAGCATTGGCCCTGAAGTCAGGAATATCTGAGTTCAAATTCTGTCCCATATACTTCCCAACTTTGTGGCCATTTGAGTCACTTAAGCTTTCTCAGTTCCAGTTTCCTAACCTATAAAATGGGGATAATGATAGCCACTACCTCCCAGGGTTGTTATGAAAATAAAATGATATAATATCAGTAACATTATTTGCAAACCTCAAAGTACTAGCTAGTAAGGGCAGCTAGGTGGTGCAGTGGATAGAGCACCAGCTCTGGAGTCAGGAGGACCTGTGTTCAAATCCAGCCTCAGACACATAACACTCACTAGCTGTGTGACTCTGGGCAAGTCACTCAATCCCAATTGCCTCACCAAAAAAAAAAAATAACTACTTGCTCATAGTAGTAGTAGTAGTAGTAGTAGTAGTAGTAGTAGTACCAGAGCCAAGACTTAAACCCAGGTCTTCCTGACTCCAAGTCTAGCTCTCTATCCAATATCCCACAATGTCCCTCTCTAACTTCTTCAATATACAGAGGATGAAACTGAGGCCCAGAGTAGACCAAAAGTTACACAGCAAGTAAATGACAGAGACAAGATTTTAGCACAGACTGTCAAACTCCAAATTCAATGCTCTTTCCACTGAACTTGATGCTTCAGATGCTAGGGGTCTTCCTTGTTGCTCAGTGACAACCCCTGGGAGGGCTTGGGAAGAGCCTATGGAGGGAATAGTAGAATTGTAGATTCCAGATCACTAGGATTTGGGGATGGGGAAGGGTTAGTGTGAAGGGCAGGGAGAGAGAGGAATGGACTGTGCTGGCAAGGCTTCTCAACCTCCACAACCCTAGTGTGAAGTTTCTCCCTCAGCACCGCATGGTTTCCTGGTCAGTTTAATGAAGCCTCCTCTTTCTGACCCCCAGGGCCTTTGATCCAATCATCTCAGGAGTATTAAAAAAAAAAAGATTAAACTAGTGCTGCTCTAACATCCTTCACACCCTCATTCTCCCTTCCCTTTCCACCCCTGCCCTCTCCCCTCCATTACTGAATCTTTAATGAGCCTTTTCAATAATGCTTCTCTCTGAACTGCAGCCCTGGGAATTTTTTCCCCAAGGAGGGCAGAGGGCAAGGAACAGCTAATCTCCTTCCCTCTGCCCCCATTAAACCTCATTCTCAATGGTATTATTCTGGTCCTAGATTGGAGGACAGTCCTCAGACTTAGATCCAGGACAAGCCACCCTAGGCCTGAGAGATGAATCCCACTACCTATAGACTCCCACTAGGGCAGACAGTCGTTAACATGGGGTCAGCAAGGGCAATAGGGACCAGACCCTAATTAACCCAGCATTGGAGATTCAAGAGCTCAGGGACCTTCTTATTCCCCCTTGAACTCCATTTCTAACAGTCAAGGCCAAAATGTTCCTGCCTTACCTATTTTTTTAGTTAGTTTCTCCCATGGAGGAAACTGAGGCCTAGGAAAGTGTCATCCAGTATCCACCCACTGGAAAATCTACTTACACATCTAGAGGCAGTCCATTCTACTTTGTGCCACTAATTGGGGGAAAATTGGACCCTTTTCAAGCCAAAACCTGTCATTTTGTACCTTCTACCCATTACTCTGGAGTCAAGCAGCCCACAGTCTCTCTACTCCTAGCCCTTTCTCTGCCTCTCCAAGTCTTCACTTTTCTTGGTTAAACATTCCCCATGGAGACTCAGCTCCTTGGGGAAATAGGATACATGATATACCCAGAATAATTCATGCCCCCATTCGGGGTTTTCTTGGCAGAGATACTGGAGCGGTTTGCCATTTTCTTCTCCAGCTCATTTGACAAGTGAGAAAACAAAGGCAAACAGGGTTAAGAGACTTGCCCAGGGTCACACAGCTAGTTAGTGTCTGAAGCCAGATTTTAACTCAGGAAGATGAGTCTTCCTGACTCCAGGCCCAGAATGCCACCCACTGCACCATCTAGCTGGATAATATAGGATAAGTAAAGAGAAATGTAGGAGTTAGTTTGAGAAGAGAAGAGAGGGAAGGGGGGGAAGAGAAGAGAGGAGAGGAGAGGGGAGGGAAAGAGAGGGGAGGATTGATGAGGGGAAGGAAGAAGTGGGAAGGGCAGGAGAGAAGAGGGGAGGAAAGAGGAGGGCAATGCAATCAAGGGGAGGGAGTACCTTCCAGGCCAGAAAAAAATATGAAGTGCAAAGAATCAGATATGTGAGTAAACAGACTGAGAAAGAGTGCCTAAGCAGATTAGCACAGTGGAAGCAGTGATTCTGGGTAGGGACTTGATGAAAGACCGATGAGGTTGGGGAGAAGGGAAGAGGAAAGCAGGCTGAGGAGGAAATGAGGAAGGTTCTCAAGGGCCAGCCTGAGGAATTTGTATTTGATAGGGCGGGTAATAGGGAGCCACAGACGGTTGTTTAGTTGGGGGGAGGGGCAGTATTGAGGCCAGTGCTTTGGGACCTGGAGCTAGTTAGTATCTGCAGGTCTCTTTTGTTCTGATGTGTTTTCTATTGAGTCACACCTATTTATGGAAGCTAGTCAGCAGTCTAATCCAGTACAGGACCTGGAGGTGAGAAAGGTGTGGAGGGAGTGTGACAACACCATTTAGCAATGTCAAGCTAGGCTGTGAGTAGAAAACAGAATCTTAAGACTAAGGATGTCAGGGCTAGACGATACCTTAGACATCACTGCATTTGACTCGCTGGAGGAAATCCAGGCTCTAGAGAGGATAGAGGACTAGCTCAAGGTGACAGAGAGCATTTAATGAGGTGGCCAAATTAGCACCCAGGTCTCCTGACACTGCCAGTGCCATGCCCTTTCCACAATCACACACTACCTCCCGCTTCAGTTCACCCAGCCTCTGCGCTAAGGCTATAGGACACTCTAAAAACACAATCTAGGCCATCTTCCCCACACCCGATGTGGCCTCCTCTGGGAAAGGGACAAAAGGCATTCCTCATTCCCGTGTCTTATCCAAGGTCACACAGCAGTTCAGGCTCTCCTTACCTCTAATTCCTAGCACTGGGCAATCCTACCTCCTTCATTCTTGGCAGCGGAGAATTGATATCAGAGAGAACATTGCCAAGTAGAAGGGGAGAGGCAGCTGGAATGGAGAAGGTCAGGGGCAGCTGGCACCAGGAGGACTGTTGCCAGCACAAACTGGGAGGGAGGGCATGGATTGAAATCTCAGGGTCTGGGGGAGTTTGAGCCAAATGACAGCGGCTGAGCCTAGTGGTTAATTTCATTGTTGCTTATCTTTAATGAGAGGGTATATTGCATCTCCATTTTGGCTCCTACCTTCTCTGGAAACGTGGGTAAAGAGACAGCCCCAGGAGGGAAGAGGGCCAGCTCTTGCAGCCAAATCCCGGCCCTTTTCCTTGTCTCTCTTACAATGGGCCTGCTCTCAAGAGCTGAGGAGCCCACGACCCCTTCTGTTTCTGATGATATGGTCAGCCTTTGCCTGGCTTCATTTCGTGTGTTTGGTGGTAGATGCGGACTGAATAGAACAATTCAAAAGAACCCTAGCCTGGGAGTCAGAGGTTAGGTTCAGATCTCAGCTACTGTTACCTCTTTGCCCAAAGAAGAGCCATCTTGGTTTAGTAGAGAGATTGTTGGACTTAAATATTGACTCTGCTACTTACTACCTGTAAGCCCTAGAGAAAGTCACTTAATCTCATTGTGCCTCAGTTTCTCACCTGTAAAAGGAGGTTATTTAACTAGATAGCCCTGAGGTTCTTTCCAGTTCTAGAGCTCCGATATTTCCATGCTTCTATTCATGTAGAGCTCCTGAGAAAGGCAAGGTCTTTCCATAGGACTTTTGTAGCCAAAACTTCCTGTATGTGTTAACTTCCCTGCCCCTAACTCCTGCCTAAAGGCAGGATGTGAGCTCCTTGAGAGGAAGGGCTATCTCTACTTTTCTATTTGTATCCTCAGTACTTAGCCCAGTGATTTGTACATATCTGGCACTTAATAAGTTGTCATTCATTCAGTTTTCTCATCTGTCAAATGATGGGATTGGACTAGATTCCCGCAGGGGACCCTTCCAGCTCTAAATCTATGGCCCTATGGCAGGGGGTGAGGCTGCTGGCTTCTCTGTCTTTACCACAGCTCTCCAGACCCTCTTTTAAGGTTCTATCTTTCTCCTGAGTCCAGCATGGCAAAGAGCACTAGACCTGATTCCCAGAGATGGGGAAATGCAGCCTATTCCTCATCCCTCTTTCCTCCTCTGTGGATGTCCCCCAAACAGGGACACTATACTCATACCTTGAGTATATACTCATACCTTGAACTCATACCTTGCTGTAAACAGGGGTGTGCTGGAGCCAGATTAAGTCAACACTCGAGAGCCGGTAGTTAAATTTGCAATGTGAGCATTTACGCTTCAGAAAAAAGCAAATGCTAGAAATCAAGGCTTGATTTATTGTTTTGTGGATTGTCTACACTTGACAAAGAAATGGAGATGTTACTGATGAAACTTACAAGCATGTTGTAAGTACCTTATTTTTTCTGAAGAGCTGGCTGTTAAACCTTTACCAGCATACTTACCGCTTGCAAAGGTCATAAAATATTAGACTTGGAAGGGAACTTAGAGGTTATCTGCTCATAGATTTAAAGTTAGAAGGAACCTTAGAAGTCATCGAGGGCAACCCCACTCATTTCACAGATGAGGAAACTGAGGCCCAAAGAATCTAAGTTACGTGCCCATGGTCACACAGCTAGTAAGGTTTAGATTTGAACCCAGGTCTTCTGACTCCAGGACCACTTCTATTTACATTCTACCAGACTGCCTCATCATTTGACAGAAGGAACTGAGTCTCAGAGAAACTGAGTAGTTATGGGCTTTGGGTGATCAGGGCTGTTCCCAGAAGCCTTTTGTCCCCAAGCTGATTCAAAGGAGATAGAGAGCAAGTGATGTGACACCCTTCTGCCTAGAGTCTAGAATTCCTGAGTCCCAACCTGCCCCAACCCAAGGAGCTCCCCTCTGCTGAACACCTGGACCAGAGCCTCCCCTGAGACCCCCAGGAGAAAACAATGGCCTGTCATGCCTCACAACCCACTGGCAGGCACTTGGGGCATTGGCCATAATGAGAAGTGACAGGAAAAATCTCAAGCCACACAGCCCTGATTAGAGCCAAAACAGGAAAAAGGGGCCAGCCAGCTCCTCAAGCTGACGGCTATGTCCCCAAATGCCTTCGTTCTGCAGCTGATATGATTTGCCTATATTAGCAACTCATTAGCATGGGCACTGGCCAAGGTGGAGCAAACCTGTGACAGCAGCCTGTGGAAGATGGTAGGGGAAGATATGCAGGGAGGGTGCTCGTCCATGATCTCCTGGGGAAGGGAAAGGGGAACAGAGCATAGTCTTAGATCAGGGGCTAGGAAGTTGTGATGGAGAAGCAGTAACCTCAGTCTGCTTGCTCACATCCTCTCTCTCTGCCCCTTACCCCAAGAATTTAGTATGAAATCGAGTTCAGTGGCCTAGGGCACTGGACTTGGAGTCAGGAAGCCCTGGGTTTGAATCTTTCCTCAGAGATTTACTAGTTGTGTTACACTGGGCAAACCAATGATGATGATGATGATAATGATGATTTTTATTATTATTATTATTATAACTTGTGCTTTAAGGTTTACAAAGTGATTTACCTACATTATCTCATTTGATTTTTTAAAACAAAAATTTTTTTTCAATTATCAAGCATTTACTTCCTCACAATAGCCCTGTGAGACAAGTACTACAGGTATTCTTATCCCCACTTTACAGATTAATAAACTGAGGCTGAGAGAGGTTACCTGACTTGCCCAGGGTCCCATAGCTAGGAAGTATCTGAGGCAATATTTGAATGCAGGTCTTCCTCTCTCCAAGACCAATACTCTATCCACTGTGCTACCTAGCCACTACTTAACCTCTCTGGGCCTCAGTTTCCTTATATAAATTGAGGGGACTTGTCCAGATCTGTGATCTTACTATACTAAGATTCTATGACACATACACACCTCAGAGCCAAAACAACAAGAAGAAAAAACAAATGCCAGGCTCAGATATTGTATCTTTCATCTTCAGGAAATCCAGAGAAGTGGGGAGGGGAAGAGAGGGGAGAGGAAAGAAGGGGAAGTGAAGGGAGGGGAAGGAAAGAGAGGAGGTTTGTAAGCTGATAGAGGAGGAAGTACTTTCTGTATAAGGCTACAGCTACAGCCATAAGAACAGTGCAGGCATGAGAATGTTTCCCCAGGACTCCACTATCAGGCTCTCTAAATTTTTCTGCCCTGGTAAAAGCCCTATTTAAGCTGCCTCAGTTATACCACATACCCAGAGAAATGAAGAAAAAGGAAACCTTGGCCAGAAAGTCTGACTCTCAGCTCCCATCAGGCCTCCCAGGATGACTACATGTTTACTTCTCCTTCAGAATATCCTTCTTTTTTTCACAGCAAGACTGATTCCCCAGATGCTGAAAAACCCTCTTGAGGTTATATGGTTTATCCCTCTGCTTCCAGATCAGACTGTGTTTGAGTCATCCTAGAAAATTGTTAATTCTCATGTCCTTTTCTACAGCATCCTCCAGGTAGCCTGTCCCAGATGTCTCATAGCCCTTATGGGTCTTCCCATCTATCATCTTTTCCCCAAGGCCTTTTGCTCACAGGGAGATTCTCCCAGTGCAGGATTGTGACAAACATCAGATAAAAACCACTGAGTGGAAGATGCACAATTTGCTGCATGGATGGGGAAATAATAATCCACAAGCTACAGGGAGATAGAATTATATTTGAATGGAATTAAATTATTAATTAGCACCTCAAAAAAAGCCTGCCACCACCTGGTCTTGAGTCTGAGAAGGAGTCTTTCAGAAGATGAAGGAATCAGACAGAACATCTTAACAGCTCACCTCAACTGACTCTTGGAGAATTGTGAAGGGAAGTGTACACTTCCCCCCCAATGTCACCCTGAATCCAACTTGATTGCCAAATCCCAGCTGTCTTTTGCCGTAGACAGACTGGCCCTCTCCTAGAAGGAAGACCAAAACAGGCTAGGTAGAGACTATGATTTCAGAGCTATAGGAAATGAGGCAATGAGGAAACTCTCTCTAGCAAGAAGGTCAGCACCTTCTATACAACTTAGTCTTAGAGTGTTGCTTAGAGCTCTGAGATGTAAAGTAACTTGTTGAGGGTCACACAGCTGTAATGTGTCAAAGGCAGGTCTTGAGCCCAGGTCTTCCTACCATCAAGGCCAGCTCTCTATCCATTATACCACACTGCCTTTAACTGTATAGGGTAGAGGTTCTTAACTTTTTTGTGTCCTGGACTTCTTTAGCAGTCTGGTGAAGCCTATGGATCCCTTCCAAGAATCATGTTTTTAAAGACATAAAATAAAATACATAGGATTATGAATGAAAACAAATTATGTTGAAATTCAGATTGGTTTTTTTTTCCATCTAAATTCACAAACCACCTGAAATCCCAGGTTAAGAACCCCTGGTTTAGGGAGAAGGGAGCCTACTATTGCGTTCAACTTGGCTCCTAAGGATAAGGAGGAACTTTCCCACTGGCGTTCAAGGGAGAGGGAGGCTCCCACACAAGGGTCCATCTCTCTCAACTTTCAATCATGAGTCATCTTTGAAACAAGCCCCAGTCACTGGGAACTAACCAAGAGTTCCCTTTATCATCCCAGTAAGAAGCAGGTCCCTCATCAAGGAGCCAGAGTACATTCAGTACCATGGGCAGTACCCCAATCCAACAAAATAGTTTCTGTGATTGCTCTTGATGAGAGGAAGGAAAAAAAACTCATTGGGTTCCGGGTAGTCGGAGTTGTCTTTACTCTGAATCCTGACTACTAGATCTTGAGCCAGAGCATTAGAACTCCCCATTCCCTCCTCCACCCTTTCACTCTGCCCTGATCATCATCAGATAACAATCATTTATTATTAATCATTAAATAAATTAATTATTTATTCAGAGTCAGAAGATTTGAGTTCAAAACCTATCTTTGTCATTTGCTAAGGATATGACTTTTGCCAAGCCCTGTAATTGTGCTCCAGCACCCACCAGGCACTAGGACGAATATACAAGGAGGTATAAGGCATAGCACTTGCCCTCAAGGGGTTTACAATTGAATTGCCTAATTAGAGACTTGACTGGAAAACAGTGGTTTAAAGTAGAAAACACTTGCTCTAATATTATACTTTAAAATGTAAATGAAATTGTTAGAGTATTTTTAATAGGTGATTACTGTCTCAGGAACAGGTTGGACTTGATGGCATCTGAGATCTGTTCCAACTGTGAGGTTCCAATTCTCCATTTGAGCATCTCTTGGTCAAACAGAAGCCTGAATGTCAGCTGCCAGCAGAGATGTTGATGCATTAACATCCTCACTCCATGAACCCCGAGCTGAGATAAACCCAGCCCCCATCCAGGCCAATCCCCCACATCTGGCCTGGCCCAGCTCCAGGTCTGGAGGTGCCTGAATAATTGATGACCCATTGAGCCACCCCCCCATAACCCTACAGCAACTTTCAGGAGGCCAAAGCAGAAGGGAGGACAGTGTCCAAGGCTATTGGGGAGTGAGGAATGGACTGCGGTGGGGCTTTGAGAGGCACTAAAAGCTGGGAAGAGAGGAATAAACGAGATCAGTAAATTATTCAGTCCCAGCAATTGCTGATGCAGGCCGGGGTGGAGTGAAGGAGGGGTGGGGGGATGGGGAAAGGCAATTTGGCAAGTCTGATGTCACTACAAGCCAATCCTGGGGTGGCAAGAGTCAATAGGCCCAAAACCCTCTACTGAGCCCCACAGGATGATTTTTAGAATGCATTTGGGGGGGGCGGTACAATGAAGAAGCATCAGAGAATTTAGAGATCATCTAGTCCAAACCCCCCAGAAAGATAATAATAAAAACAATGATGATGATGATGCTTGACATTTGTTATTTTAATTTATATGGCACCTTAAGTTTTGCTAGGTACTTTAAAACAAGAATGATTCAATGGAAGGACAAAGGATAAGAATCAATGGAACTGGTTTTGTATCCCTGCTCTGTTACTTATTAGCTAGGTGACCAGGCCAGTTACTTGATCTCACTTGCCCTCAGTTTATCATTTGTAAAATGAGGGGGCTAGACTAGGTCTAAATCAATGATCCATTGATGCTCATGACCACCCTGTGAAGGGGGTGCTACAAGTCTTATTAGCTTCATTTTGCAGAGAAGGAAACTGAAACTCAGTTTGGTTAAGAGACTTGCCCATGGTTACACAGCTAGCAAGTGTCAGAAATGGGACTCAAACCTGGGTCTTCCTACCCTAAATATAGCGCTCCATCTACTTCCCTACAGTCCCTTCAGATGAGGCAGCCATCTGGGTAGTGAGGCTCTCACTCAATGAAAGCAAAACAGCTAATCAGGAAGACTTTGGGGCCACTACCCATTTGCTACTGGCACATAATAGGTGCTTAATAAATGTTTATTGTATTGAATTGGATGTGAAAATGGCAACCATCCCACCCCACCCCCTTAATGTGAGTTCTCAGGCAGAGAGCTAGTAGAGAAACATGAAGCAAAGTATGAGCTCCAAGCCTGGATTGCACTCCCCTTTGGGTGAATCCAGAACCTTCTGGGATCATCAAGACGGGGAAAAAAGGGACAGAGACTGGCAGGCAGATGCAGTGCTTCACAAGGGAGCTGGCTGCCCTTGGGTGATATGAACACAGTTCAGTGTTTGGGCTCAGTTTGACAGGGTTAGGAACTTAATCTTATCCCTTCAACCAGTAATAATCAGGTTGCAGGATCATAGATTTTAAAAAAATTTTTTATTAATTTATTTTGATTTATCAATAATCACTTCCATATACCTTTGAGTTTAAAATTTTTCTCCCCCCGCTTCCTCCCCACCACCCTCCCCAAGATGACACACAATCTGATATAGGCTATACATTTACATTCCTATTAAACATATTTTCACATTAGTGGTGTTGTAAGTAAAAATTAAAACCAATAGGAGGAACCATCAGAAAGAGGAAACAAAACTCAACAGAAGAGAAAAAAAATAGCAATTCAACTTCCATAGTTTTTTCTTTGTATGTGGATAGCATTTTCCATCATGATGCCTCTGGAGAGGTCTTAGATCCTTGTATTGCCAGGAAGTGTTAAGTTTATCAATATTAGTCATCACACAACGTGGCTGTTATTGTGTACAACGTTCTCTTGGTTCTGCTCACTTCACTCAGCATCAGACCATACAAGTCTTTCCAGGTTTTTGTGAAGTCAGCCTGTTCATCATTTCTTATAGCACAATAGTATTCCATCACATTCATATACCAGAACCTGCTCAGCCATTCCCCAATTGATGGGCATCCTCTCAATTTCCAATTCTTTGCCACCACAAAAAGAACTGCTATGAATATTTTTGGACATGTGGGTCCTTTTCCCATTTGTGTGATCTCTTTGGGATATAGCCCTAGAGGTGTTATTGCTGGGTCAAAGGTTATGCACTTTTTGATAGCCTTTGGGGCATAGTGAGGATCATAGATTCAAAGCTGGAAGGGATCTAGTCTGTCTTGACCAATCCTTTCATTTTGTAAATGAGGAAACAGATTCACAGAAGAGAGGTATGACTTGCCCAAGGTTACCATTGTAGTGAGTGGCAGGGCCAGGATTCAAACCCATAACCTGTGACTCCAAGTGCAGTTCTCTTCATTGCACCACAATGATTCATGCAAGCCAGAAACTGAACTACAATCAGAGAGCTAGTTTATTCATTAACATAGGGATGGGAAATAGATCTTTCCAATTTCTACTAGAAAATACTCTTGTCCACTATTCAGTATGCCTCCTTCCTGGAATCAAGGTACCTGAGAAATTGTATCTGGCTGCTTGGTGAGCACAGAATTAGGACAAAGGGAGATAGATGGACCTGAGAGCTATTTCATCAAGGCGGGTGCCTGGAGAAGCACTTCTGGACTACCAGAGACAACTGGAAACCTTGTCATGAATGGAACACTTGTGACAGCCAGATAGTGTGCCTCTCCCTTGAAGAGTACTGAAGAAACTTGGAAAATTTCCCCCTTCTGCTGTCTTTTCCCTAGACTCCATGTAGCAGCCACCTACTCGTGAAGCCAGAATCACTTCTAAGGGGTTCTGACAAATCCCATTCCCGCTTGTCTTATTTTACATTGGTTATATTTTGAATTCTTTGGAAGGATTTGGAAAGCTTCCTCATCTCATCAACAATGCCTCATAAGCCATCCTAGAGCATGACATGTCTTGACCATGTCCTCAACTTCAAGAGTCTCTATCCATATAGGGACCGTATCCAGGAGTGTGCTGGTGAATGGTTAGCAACCAGGTCTCTGGGGGGAAATGTACACAAGACACAGTTTTACGTTTAATCTGTCATGATGGTTTTCTTTATCACTTTCCAAAACCGTACTGTCAACAAAACAATATATCAAGTCCTGAATCTATAGCATTTTCTGATTTCTGAGATATGAATGCTCACACTGAAAATTTAATAATTGATTCTAGCACTACTATGAGCTGGCTCCAGCATACCCTATATTATATCCTTCTATCTGCATGGTATAAGGCAATTGGTGGTGCAATAAAGTGCTGGGCCTGGAGTCAGGAAGCCTCATTTTCCTGAGTTCAAATCTGGCCTCACACACTTACTAGCTGTGTGGCCCTGGGCAAGTCACTTAACCCTATTGGCCTCAGTTTCCTCATCTGTAAAATGAGCTGGAGAAGGAAATGGCAAACCACTCCAGCATCTCTGCCAAGAGAACCCCAAATGAGGTCACAGAGAGTTAGATATGACTGAAACAACTGAACAACAAATCCATATGGTATAGTGGATAGGACGCTGAGCATTGAATTGAGTAAGAAAGACCTAAGTTGAATGATAACCCTTACACATCTCAGCTATGTGGCTCTGGTTAAGTCATTTGACTACTCTGGGCCTTAGTTTCCTCATTTGTAAAATGAAGTTGTTGTACTTGGCCTCTGGGGTCCCTTCTAGCTCTGGATATGGTCCTATACTTTCTTATGTCCACCACAGAATCACTTAGAATTCGAGTCAGAAGGGACCTCAGAGGACATTTGACCCAAACTCTACTTGAAGTAAGGTGCCTATCAAACATTCCAAATAAAGAGTGCTAAGAAAGTGACCTCCACTCTCTTGTGCATCCTTTCCTTATCTGTAAACCTGGGAAACAGCAAGAGTCAGACTAGTCAGTAATGCTTAAAGCAACAGATCTTTGTTACAGCGTGTTTTAATTTCCACAAAGAAAGGCTTAAAAGCTGACATGGGACATCCAGGGGCAGGGACAGTGGAGGAAAGAAGATTGGTGGATGATGGATTCAGAATAAGCCCAGGCTCTGTTGCCAAAGGGAGCAGGCTATAACTGGGTCTCAGTTTGCAGTGGTGGAAAGGAGAGGGAGGTCCCAGTGCCACCAATGCAATGGTCTTCATCCCATGGAAAGAGGAAGAAAGAAGACCCCAGATATGACCCAGGAAAAGGATACATCCCAGCCTTGGCTCACTGGAATTCTGACAAGTATTCATCATTCCTCCTGATTAATGAGTGGAACCTCTGAATCTAGCTCCAGAATAGCTCCCAGAGGCAGGAAGGGAGGGGCCAGGTGAAGTGTAGAGGCAGAGAAGCTAGACCACTGCCCCATAGAGTCTTGGACTGTCACACAAGCTTATTGGTGAGTTGTTTTTCAAGGGGAAGGACAAACTCTCCCAAAGAGAATTTCTCCTATTTCACAAGTCAACATGGGCTCTTTCATTCTCACCACATCCTGGAGGCAGGAAGAGTTGGGAGGCAGGACAAAAAGGATTTCTTCTTCCCCTTTCACAAGCAAGGACACTGACATACAGAGAAGGGAAGCGACTTCCAATAAAACAGCACACGATGAATCTAGGGGCATAATCCAACCTCCCAGAGCAGCCAAGAGATTTTTATTTTCCTTTACTTGAGACATAAGGTGCAATGACCATGTAAACGTAAATGATACACATTGCCACTAAAAATAAGGTGAAGGAATAAAGAAGGAGAAAGAGGAGGAGAAGAAGAGGAGGAGGAGGAGGAGGAGAAGGAGAGGTACCCTCCTTTCTTTATGGAGGTGGGAGACTGTGGGTGCGGAATATTATCACAGACTCCATTGATTGTAGCTCTTGAGCTGGAAGGAATCCCAGAGACCTTCTATTCCTACCCCTTCATTTTACAAATGAGAAAACTAAGGGCAGGAGAGGTCAAGTCATTTACCCAAGGTCACACAAGTAGTAAGCATCAGAAGTGGAACTTGAACCCCAACCTTATGACTCCAGAGAATACACTAGTTGCTTTTGCTGAATTTGGTTTTTTCTCCTTTTCCTTTTTTATTCATCATTTGTTCTTTTTTTATTCTTTATCACAAAGGATAGCTCATTGGAGTAGGAGAAATGGATAAAAGCACAAATAAAAGTAATGTAAAAATGTGTGTGTGTGTGTGTGTGTGTGTGTGTGTGTGTGTAATGGGAAAAGCAGAGTAGTGTAATGAACAAGGACTGGGTCTAAAGACCTGTTTGCAAATCCTGCCTCTGCCACTTAATAGACCTTGGGTAAATGACAACCTTCCTGGGCCTATTCCTCCTGTGTAAAATGAGAGGGCTTTCCTAGATGATCTCTAAGAGTCCTTCCAGTCCTAATTCCTATAACCTACAGGTAATGGTTTCGGGTAAGGTTGTCAAGACCTCCAGGATACCTGCACCCATCCCTTGGTGCAATACGATACGAGAAGGCATGGTGAAGGACTGTGGGAGCATTCCCCACCAGAAAAGGCAAACAGAACAGAGTCTCTCTCAGGCCCCCTGCCATTAAGGTAGAAGGGTTCACAAAGGCCTGTCACTGCCCAGAGGAACCTCCAAACCCGAGGCCGTCAGCCATCACAACCCATTATGGTCTGCTGCCTGCACCTCCACCTGACCCTTCTACGCCTAGGCATTGACCTCCTTGGCCTCTCTCATGGAATCACAGCAGCTCGGAGCTGGAAGGGACCTCAGAGGCCACCAAGGCAAACTGACCCCAAACTCCCCTCTACAACGTCTCTTACGACACGGTTGTTCAACGTCCAGGAATGCAGAACCTGTTTCTTCCTCTAACCAGCCTAGACTTGCCTCTCTGAAACCCGCACTTCTTGTTCCTAGGTAGGTAGTCTGGTGCAACAGAAAGTGAAACGAACTGTCCTGCTGACCCATGAAGTCCTGGAACCTAGGTTCATACCCTAGCTATGTCACTTGCTACCATTTGACTGTAAGCTCCTTGAGGGCAGGAACTGACTAGTTTATTTGTATTGGTAGCGCCAGGGTTCAGCACAGAGCCTGTCATATACT
>NW_020954546.1:1651209-1665171 GCF_900497805.2 Vombatus ursinus
ATCTATCTATCTATTTATCTATCTATCTATCTATCTATCTATCTAATCTCTATCTACCCATCTGTCTATATCCATTTCTGTCTCTATCTCTCTGTCTCTGTCTTTCCTTGTCTGTCTGAATTTGTCTCTATCTATCTCTGTTTATGTCTGCCTGTATCTGTCTGTCTATCTATCTCTATCTAACCATCTGTCTGTCTCTGTCTCCACCTCTATCCATATCTGTCTATCTATCTACTATATCATATATTTATTCTGTGTGTTTCTCTGTCTCTCTGTCTCTTTCTCTGTCCCCCTCTCTCTGTCTTTCTCTCTGTCTCTCTCTGTCTCTCTCTTTCTGTCTCTGTCTCTCTGTTTCTCTTTGTATCTCTGTCCCCCTCTCTCATCTCTCTTTCTGTCTCTCTTTGTGTCTCTGTGTCTCTCTCTCCCTCTCTTTGTCTTTCTCTCTGTTTCTCTTTGTGTCTCTGTGTCTCTGTCTCTGTCTCTCTCTCTCTGTCTGTGTCTCTCCCTTTCCCTCTCTGTCTCTCTGTCTTTCTCTCTGTCTCTCTTTGTGTCTCTGTGTCTCTGTCTCTCTCCCTCTCTCTGTCTTTATCTCTGTATCTCTTTGTGTCTCTGTGTCTCTGTCTCTCTCTCTGTCTCTCTCTCTTTCACTCTCTGTCTCTGTCTCTCTGTCTCTGTCTCTCCCTTTACCTCTGTCTCTCTGTCTTTCTGTCTCTCTTTGTGTCTCTGTGTCTCTATCTCTCTCTGTCTCTCTCTTTCTGTCTCTGTCTCTCTCCCTCCCTCTGTCTTTCTCTCTGTTTCTCTTTGTGTCTCTGTCTCTGTCTCTCTCTCTCTGTTTGTGTCTCTCCCTTTCCCCCTCTGTCTCTCTCTCTTTCTGTTTCTCTTTGTGTCTCTGTGTCTCTCTCTCTGTCTCTGTCTCTCGGTCTCTGTCTCTTTCTCTCCCTCTCTCTGTCTTTCTGTTTCTCTTTGTGTCTCTGTGTCTCTGTCTCTCTCTTTCTGTCCCTGTCTCTCTGTTTCTCTTTGTGTCTCTGTGTCTCTGTCTCTCTCTCTCCCTCTCTCTCTGTCTTTCTCTCTGTTTCTCTTTGTGTCTCTGTCTCTCTCTCTCTCTGTCTGTCTCTATCTCCCCCTTTCCCTCTCCCTCTCTCTGTCTCTCTGTTTCTCTTTGTGTCTCTGTGTCTCTGTGTCTCTGTCTCTCTCTCTCTCTCTATCTGTGTCTCTCCCTTTCCCTCTCTGTCTCTCTGTCTTTCTCTCTGTCTCTCTCTCTCCTCCCCATCTATCAATCACACACACGGCTTTGCGCAGACTCCTTGGTCTCCATCTACCTGCTGGGTCATTGTAAAGTGTGAGGGTTGGGAGAGGGGCTGTGATTTCCCTTCCAGCTCTGGGTCTGTGATGCAAGTTCTTCCCTCAAGGACCAAACAGAACCAGGCTTGCTGATCCTCATGAGCCCCTTCAGGACAAGAGACTGTCTTCTTTGCTTTTCTGTGTATCCCCAGGCTCAGCACAGTACCTGGCCGTAGCAAATACTTAACGGTCTCTGCATCCAATCACTTTCATGACCCTGGACAAGTCACTTCACCCCCCCTCTGGGCCTCAGTTGCCTCATCTGTCAGGTGAAAAGGTTGGGTTAAATGGTGTCTGAGGATCCTTCCAGGTGTAGATCCATGATGCTATGATCATGACGTCAATTCTGCGTTCCAGGACAAAGCAGGACAAACCCGATCCCTCACACAACAGCTCTTCAGATAGCTGAAGACAGCCATCGTGCATGCACCCCTTCTTCCACCACCACCACCACCACCTAGTCTTCTTCTTAAGTACAAACATCGCCAATACCCTCAGATAGTCATCACACAGCATATTACCCAGCCTGCCCTTCCCCCTGTTCTGGAGGGTCTCCAGTTTACCATCGTCCTTTCTAAACTATGGTACCCTGCTTTGAATCCAATGCCCCAGATGTGCTCTGACAGGACAGAGGAACACTGGACCTGTTTTAATGCAGCCCAGGATAGCATTAACTGACCACTCCTACTGACCTCTCCTTCTTCCACTATTAAAAGCCCTGATGTGGCTCAGGGCCTCATGGAACCCTGCCAGGGCAAGGCAAGGGAGGACTCTGAGCACTGGGTAACAACTCAGAGAGCTGCCTAAGTGCTGGGTAATAAATAAATGATTTTTGCCACCCACTAATGCTCCCGAAGGGCTAGATTCTCCTGAGGGGGAGGGGCTGTCTAAATAGGATGAGTTATTATTATAACCCATGCAGCCTCTCAGTCTAGTCAAATATAGAACCTCACATATCCTTAATGGTCTTGTGGGAGGGGACCAGGCAGCCCCAAGGGTAAAGGGCCTCACTGGCAGGATTCAGAACAGTCAGAGCAGAGATTTCAAACTGGTCTCCCACCTCTGATACCTACTGGCAGCGTGATCCTGGATAAGTCACTCAATTTCCCCAGTGCTCTCAGAAACACTGTAAAATTATAAATGGCAGAGAAAATGCTGACCGGCATTGGTAGACAACATTTCCTCACCTGGAAATTCCCTTAAAAACGAAATTACCAGTCCAATTTTAATCCCCGTAGCAGAAAGGCCAATGGGTCTAGAATCAGAGCAACTAAGTTCAAATCCTTTTTCTCTTACTGCTGTGTGACTTCATGCAAGTAACTTCCCCTTACTGGGACTAAGTTTCTTCCCCTATGAAATGAGGGGATTGAATTAAACCTCTAAAGCTTCTGCCAGTTTAAAAACGAAACATCCTCCGAGTCAGCAAGGGCCCTTTCATTCCATTTGGCAGAACGGCATTCCTTTCTGTCTTTGTATTCAGTATCTGACACAAAGTAGACCCTTACCGAGTAATGCTTGATTGAATGTTGATAGAAAAACCATGACCCAGAGGGACTCAACCACACCCTGAGGTGTAACAGTAGGTTCCTGGCAAAGTTGGGATTCAAAAACACAGCCCCTCCTCCTTCCATCGCCTGACCCATCCATCCCTTCACGCTCACTCCCACCCACTGTGCCATACTCAGAGCTCACGGAATAGCTGACCCAACCCTGGGAGGGAAGGACAGAGGCTGATGAGCGCAGCTGGATCTCCAAAGGGGGGAGCATCTAGCTCCGCTCCTTTTTCTGCCTCTGCGCCAGAGTGGCGGCCCCACTTACCAAGGCCAGGTTATTCTTGGCCCTCATGATGAAGTGAGGCAGCCTTGGCCTTTGTCAGTTAGAGTTTTGATTCCTGATGGTTTTGATGGTGGAGCTAACAGATGTTGCTGTCTCTGCAGCTCTCTGAATCAGTGGGCTGTTCATTGGCCCGTTTAAAAAGGAAATCCAATTTGCTGAAAGAACAACCCCCCTCCCTCCCCCCAGACACACACTCACACACAAATTCCACAATATTTTTTACACTCTACCAAGAGTTTTCTCCCCTAACAGAACTCTCCAGTCTTGAAGGGGCTGTTACAGACCAATATGTCCACACCTCTGTCCAGAACCAAAACTAGGATTTTGCACTAGGCACTAATATCTTAGAGAGATGAGTTTCTTTCTCACTTTGGTCTAGAGATCAAATTCTTCCCAACCTTCTTCTATCTTGTGCCCTTCAATAAGTTTGGAGGAGTGGAGTTGGGCCCCAAGACACTATTGCTGAGGGAAGGCAGTGCAGGCTTCCTCTTCTCCCCTATTACTATACCTACAATTAAATAATTTCTCCTAAAACCTAAACCCTCCCTCCCAAACTCTTGTGGAATCAGAGGCCAGACATTTAGTAGAGGGCATAGGGGGATGGAAACCTCTACCCCTATGCCTCAAACATTTGATTTTAGCCCCTGGTAGAATTCCTGGTTATGATTCTGCCCCCAATCCTGGCAAGCCCTTATTCATTGAGCTAGAAAGTGACCTTAGAATCAATCTAACCCAACCCCTTTATTTTACAAAGGAGAAAACTGAGGCTTAGAGAGATTCAGTGACTTGATTTAAGTCATTTAAGCAGAGTGGGGACCAGAAGGTAGGGCTCCTGGTATTCTATTCTGGCCAGAACTATATCATTCTTTCCTTTATCAGGTTCTGGATAAGATAATACCACAGGCTGTCCTTTTGGGGTAGTACACACTGAAGGTATCTCCAAGTCATCTCTGGCCCCAACCCAGAACAGAGCCTCTGTAGGGCAGAAAGTGAGCCCTCCCTTCTTCTGCTATACCCACCCCACCGGGCTCTTCACGGATGCTCAGTAAATACTTGCTGACTGATGGATTGCAGTGTATTCCTCAAGCTGGTATGGAATCACTCCCGGGTTTTCCCCAAGGACACTGAGTCTGCCGTTGCTGGGAATATTGACAACATGAGGTGGATTAAGTTGGGTCCCATCCAGAGAGACAAACTCTCTATATTAAGTTCCTCCTTCAAGAGTAGGGAGGCTTCTATATGGTGGGGGGAGGAGGGAAGCCTGGGTCTGTTTTATAATCACCCATTAGAAAGATGAAGCCAGAACCTAAGTCTCCTGCTAGATTGATAGGCCCTTCAAGGAGAAGAGAAAAATCAAGCAACATTCAGTACAGTACAGAGGAACAATCCCTTGATTTGGAATTGGGAGGCCTGAGTTCAAATCCTAACTCTATTATTTGTTGACTATGGGTAAATCACTTAACCGATCTGTGCCTCAGTTTCTTCATTTATAAAATGAAGGGGGTGGACTAGATGACCTCTAAATCCCCCTTTAAATCTCTGATCCTAACGTCTTTCCATGTCTCCTGGTCACCAAGACCCTTCACCTCTGCTTCATCCCTCAGTTGTTGCAGGGTACTACCCACCTACCTCTACTACCCATCTCTCAAAGCCCAGTTTCCTTGTGACATGGTGCAGTAGAGAAGATCATTGGTTCTTGATTCTTAAGAGTTAACCAATGAGTCTTTCCTCTGGCCAAGGAAGGTTGACAAGAGCCAAGCCCAAGATGGCCTATCAGCTCTGCCTGACACCCTTGTCTTATGATTTCAGAGAGAGGAAATGGAGTTCAGCAATATTTGGATCTTACATCTACAGATGGAAACTGTGACATGGAGAATACATTGGTGCTGGAGTCAGAAGATCTGGGTTCAAATTCCAGGTCTGACACTCACTTCCTGCATAAATTGGGGTTTCAGTTTCCCCATCTGAAAAATGGTTGGGGGATGGGGTCAGACTTAGGTGATTTCTGAGGCCCCTTCCAGCTCCAGAGAGATAATCTGACATTTAATAGCTATGTAACAGTGGATGAGTTGCTTCATTTCTTGGGCCTTCCATTTCCTTATCTGTAAAATTGGGATACAAATATTTGCACTCCTATATCTCACAAGGTTGTTGAGAGGAAAGCGTATTATAAATTTTAAAGCATTGGAGTAATGTGAGTTATTGTTTGGAAGCAATGTCAAATACTTCAAATCAGAACCTGTTGTTACCCATGGTTTGAGGGCACTGGATTTAGGGACAGAAGACATTGATTCAAACCCCAGTTTCGCTACATGATGTCTTTGTGACTGTGGGCAAGTCATTTCCCCTCCCTGATCCTAAATTTCCTCCTTTGCAAAATGAGGGGATTAGATTAGGTCCCTTCCAGTTCTAAATCTGTGATTCTTTGATCCATGATTGAAGAAGAAGCAAAGAAAAGCTCACTGAATTTGAAGTCAAAAGACCTAGCTTCAAACTCTGGCTTTATTTTTATTAGTCAGTCATTTAACCTCTTGGTTTCCTCATCTGTATCATGTGGCAATTAGATGACATGACTTCTGAAGTCTCATCCAGTTTGAAATCTATGAACCTATTATGACTCACCCACCCATCCTTCCATAGGTACCCATCTCCCTATTCTTCTCCTTATCTCCTTACCATGTCCCCATATTCTTCCATCCCCTGTCTCCATCCCATAAGACCATGAAATAAAGGTGAAGTTTAACTAAGAAGGGGGAGCCCTGCCAGGAGAGAAATGGCTGGAGTAATCAGATCAGAGTGGAGACAGATGTTTTAGAAAGGGAGGAACACCTGCTCCCCCACAAACCCATAGCTTTCTCCTCTAGCTCTTTATCTGACCCAGATGCTGGGAGGACAATGGCCTGAGAAAGAGAGGACAAGATCCTGGCACAGACCCAAGGAACCTGCTCCTAATCTGTGTGGGCAAGTCAGTCAACAAACTATTCTGTGCCTAGCATGGTGCTATGTCCTTTTTACAAATTATACCTCATTTGATCTTCACAACAACCTTGTGAGGCAGGGACTCTTATGATCCACATTTTACAATTGAGGAAAGTGAGGCAAACAGAAGTTAAGTGACTTGCCTTAAGTTCACCCAGCTAGTACGTGTCGAAGGCCAGATTTGAATTCAGATCTTCCTGACTCTAGGCCCATTGCTCTATCCACTGCCTCTGGGGAGGTTTTGTCTTGGGGATGATACCAGGCTGGTTCTATCAAAGTAAAGAGAAAGCATGGTACAGAGAGAAAAACCTTGCCTGGGAGGCAGGGAGTCTTGGTTTGGGGACCAGATCTGACACTGATTATAGGCATAATCTTGGGCTAGTCACTCACTTCAGTTATCTAGAATTCTCCTTTCTCCCCTAGAAAATAAATAGAGAGAAAATTCATGTTGCCTAAGCTATTGATGATCATATAAGCATAGATTTGGTCTTGAAGGGACTTTTGAGTCCAACCTTTCCATTTCATAGAGGAGAAAATTGAGGCTCAGTGAAGTAATTAAGGAGAAACTGAGGCCAAAGAAGTTACTAAGGAGAAAACGGGTCCAAGAGATAAGAACGAACCAGTTAGTCTAAGATCTTTTCCAGTGCTGGCATTTTATGGTTCTAGGAAATCTCAGGCTAGAAATTGAAACCCAAAGATGATCTAAATTCACCCAAGGTGTCAGTAGAGGATCTGGAATTTGAACCCAGGTCCTCTGACTCTTGGGTGGCACAGTGTCTAAAGCGCCGGGCCTGCAGTCAGGAAGACTGCAAATCTGGCCTCAGATACTTCCCAGCTGTGTGACCCTGGGTAAGTCACTTCATCCTGTTTGCCTCAGTTTCCTCAGCTGTAAAATGAACTGGAGAAGGAAATGGCAAACCACTCCAGTGTCTTTGCCAAGAAAACCCCAAAAGGGGTCACAAAGAGTAAGTCACAACTGAAATGACAACAATCTTTGACTCCAAATCTCTTTCTGAGAGAGACAGTGGGAGACATGAAAACAACCAGTCAGCCAAGCGTGCTAGAGCTCCAACAGAACACACCTCATCCCTATCCCCCAAAAGGGCCTCGGGCTTCTTGGGAGAGCTGGGCACTGGGTCAAAGGAGCAGAGACTCAGGGGTGCAACAGGCAGGCAGCTGTGTACAGAGGCGAGAATAGCAACCCTACCTAACCCTAGCCCAGGCCATACAACCACACCCGGACACTCTCAAGCTTGTGGTGAGAGACGGGTGCCGAGGATTCTTAGAACCATGGAATGTCAGAGAGGGAAGTGATTTTAATCCGTCTTCATTGATGGGCCTCAGTTTCTTCTCCAATAATCTCATTGGGCCTGAGTTTCTACTTCTGTAAGATGAGTGAATTAGACCAGATCATAGGTATCTAAGGTCCCTTCCAGACATACATCTGTGATCCTGTGATTGGATGAACATTGGTAGCCCGGTCAACATTAATTTTCCTGCTGTCCCTGGGAGATGGGCAAAGCCGAAATTACTTAAAGCTTGAAAAAGGGAACACAGTAAAATAATCAAATTAAACAAATAATCCAAAATACATTTGTATTATATATAGCTTTTGATTATTTTACTGTGCTCTCTTTTTCCAACTTTAATAAATGTGTATGTGTTGTGTGTATATATCCATATATATACATACACATACATACTATATATACATACATATACATACATACATACAAACATCCTAGATAGATAGATAATGTCCTGGTGCAGTAAAAAGTTGGAGAATTAGACTAAATGATCTTCAAGATCCATTTCCAAACCAAAGTTGGATAATCCTATAGTCCTAGGTAAAGAAAGAAAGGTCAGGGATCAGACTAGCACCATCCACCTAACAGTCTGCTGGTAGCCCTCAGGTCTGACAGCAAGATAAACCTGTAGGAAGGGCTTCAACTAGAGCCTAATCTATGGAGCATATTTGTGGGTGGGCCATGGGGGCCATCCCATGGAACATTTCTAATGCCGATCCTTGTTTGGCCACTTCCATTGAGATGTGTTTTGACCTTGTACACAAGCAGAGATTGTGTCCCCATGGGACTCCCCACTCCTTGTTGGTGAGGGACGACATCAAATAAGATTGGCGGCTGAGCAAGAGCTGCCCACTCAGTAAACTTTGAGGAAAGAGACAACTTCTCATCCTCCCTGTCTTCTGCCTCTCTTCTGACCATGTGGCTTGGGATCCCAGCAGCATCTCCCTTCTACGTCTTGGTAGTTACGGTATCTGTATCAAACAGCATAGACACTGTGCTCTTTTCAAGGTGAGGCTGAGACCGGGCTTTCAGACAGGGCTGCCTCTTCTGCTTTGTGTTTCTTTCTGTAAGCAAAGGAGACTGAAAAGTGATCCTGAGATGAATGTTCCTGGCCTTGAAGGCAACCTCATGAGTTCAAGAGGTCAGGTGCTTCTGGGTCGTGGTGCTGGCTGTCCAGCTGCAAATGAGCCATAAAACCAAGGCAGCCTCTGAAGGAGAAGATGACTATTGTCAGAACAGTCCAGTTACTCAGAAAGAAGAGCTTAAATGAAAGTGAACCTGTTCAACGGTCCTATGAAATGTTTAATGTTTTAAGTATCAACCTCAGGGGAGAGAATAATAACTATTATGGGTTACTGATTCATATTTTAAGTATTTGTCAATGTATTATGAGTCTTTAGGATTTTAATAATTTCTTTTGTGGAAGAGGAAATGGATGGCTACATTATGCCTGATTTGCTTTGTGAATGGAGTTCTTTTCTGGACAAAACCCTGTTGACCCCTTTTGGGGAGATGCTGGACATCAGCCAACCCTAAGTTTAGTTAAAGAGACTGTCCTCAGAATTGTATCCTGGGATAATGGCTTGCTAAGGTGGAGTTTGAGAGGAGCCTGACTCTTCTCTTCAGGGCCAGGCTTCCCCAGGACTAAACCCAACCACTGTGAGTCCAGAGTTCAGGACCTTTGGAAGTAGAAGGTACTCTAACCCCCTGGATTGGTAGGTCTGGTACATACAAAAATACATACATATACACATGCATAATATATCCATCCATATACATGTTTCTTTAAAATTTGGTATGTATCAACCTGATTTTAAAATTGTTGTGTGGAGAGATAGATAAATAGATGGATCTATACATACATATGCACCTATATTTTTAAAGCAGGTTGAAAAGAAAGGATGGGTTGATGATTAGCGAATGGGTTAGGTGAATCTCAGGGAGCTTCCTAGAAAATGACCTCTCAGCCAGGATTGCATCCAAGTGGCCAGGTGTCCAGTTTTCTGCAGGCCAAGCTTTACTTCTATAAGAAGTCTTCCTCTGTGCCCCCAGCTCCTGGCACCTCCCTGTTACCCCCAACCCCACCAATTTACCTCATAATGGTTTTGAATATATTTTCATATACTTATTTTGCACAAAATGGCAGAGGCATGGATAGACAGAAGTTCTTCTGAAAAGGATCTGGGAGTTTTAATGGATTTAAACTCAGTATGAGTTGATAGCATGATATGGTAGAGGAAAAAAAGCTAGAAGTCATGGCCCCTCCAGACTCTGCCCTCATCAGATCTAATCAGTGTTCAATTCTGGACACCATTATTTGAGAAGAACATTGATTAAGCTGATTCAGAGAAGAACAGCTAGGATAATGAAGGGCCTTAACACAGGAGGAGGGTGGGCAGCTAGGTGGCGCCATAGTGCACAGAGCACCAGGCCTGGAGTCAGGAAGATTCCTCTTCATGAGTTCAAATCCAGCCTCAGACACTAGTTGTGTGACCCTGGGCAAGCCACTTAAGCTCTGTCTCATTTTCCTTTTCTTTAAAGTGGGATAATGATAGCACCTATTTCCTTAAGTTGTTGTGAGAATCAAATGAGGTATTTGTAAAGTGCTTTACAAACCTTAAAGTGCTATATAAATGCTAACTTTTATTATTCTGGGGGGCACTAGATAGAGTGTTCCTGGAGTCAGGAGGTCCTGAGTTCAAATCCAGCCTCAGACCATTATCAGCTATGTGACCTTGGGCAAGTCACTTAACCCTATTTGCCTCTGTTTCCTCATCTGTAAAATGAGCTGAAGAAGGAAACAACAAACCACTCTAGTATCTTTTCAAAGAAAACCTCAAATGTGGTCACAAAAAGTCAGACACGACTAATTCATTAAATAACAACAACAAAATACCTATTGGCTGAGTAATTAATTACAGTGGGTTGAGAATGGGCCCTGGCTTTTTTTAGGTGTAGGAATCAGGGTAGGGATCATATCTCCTTGCTCATAGAAAGTAGGAGATTTTAATGTCCTTGAAAATAAGTCCATTGTCAAGGGACATTCCCAAATTGGAATTATCATTACAGAGGTGCTCAGGAAAGAACCCATCCACCCTTTCTCTGATCCCCTCCATCCTCTCCCATTGCCTCCCACCAAGCTCAAATAATTACCAGTAATTATTCTTTTTTAGCCATATTATAGGGCTACAGTCCTGGTGAAACATCTTGGGGGCAGGGGTAAGACTATTAGGATCTCCAAAGTCCACCACCCCTTTCTGCTCTTTCATACTGCAGTTCTATGGCCACAGGTAAGGAAGGAGAGACAAGGAGAGAGATTAGAACCACCCTGAGATCTGACCACCAGCTGAGCTATGGTCTGACAGCCAGGAAAGCACTCCTGACAAGAGATGGTCAACATGGAGCAGAAAGAACACTGGCTGTGGTGTCAGAGGAGGACCTAAGTTAAAATCTCTCCTCCAACTACCTGTGTGACCTTGGGTAAGTCACTGCCCCTCCATAGAGTTCAGTTTCCTCATTTGTAAATAGAGAAAGTTGGACTCAATGACCTTCAAGGTCCCTCCCAGCTCTAAGCCTATGGTCCTAGGAGTCTCTTTCCAACCCCTCCCTGAGTCAGTCTCCTACCCTGATGATCCCAAGATGATGTAAACCAAGTTGGGGGATGCGGGGGGAGAGGTGGCAAAACCCTGCCCTCTTTTTCATCTGACCAATTCCAACTCCACACACAATGCTTGGGGACAGATGCCAGTTCCATTAGCAGGGAGGGAGCGGTAGAAAGATGCTCTGATTCCCCTAAGAGGGAGGGGATTTTCCACTCTGGTGGCTGGTGGTAATAGAGGCAGAGTGACTGATGGGGTGGAGGAGAGGGGAGGGGAGGCTGGTGTCAGGCTGTGCTAATGGGACCAAGGAAGCCAATTACTGTTAGGAACCTTTGCTTTCCCACCTGGGCCTTAACACTTCAGGGACCTAAAAGCCCCCAGCCCAGATGCTGGATCCAGGCCCTAGGACTCCTCAGTGAGTTCTTTCCATCGACCCTAAGGGACAGATAAAGCCTGAAGACTGCATTCATCCCGCTGACCTGCCACAAGGGCCCTCCGTGTTCTACTTTCCTTGTTTTTTTCTCCTTGTGGGGCATAAATCAATCACCTTGGACTCCCAGTCCCTCCTCTTGGCCTTTTCCTGCAGGGCAAACAAGGTGATTCATAGCTGCAGAGCTGGATGAGCCCTAAAAGGTCATGTAGCCCAAGCCCCTTATTTTAAGGATGAGGAACCTGAGCCCCAGAGAAGGTGGATCCCTTGTCCTAAGTCCCACGGGAAGTAAGCATCAGAGGTGAAATTTGAGCCTAGGATTTCTGAGTCCAGAGACCATGTTATTTCCACTCTGCCTCCCTTGTGGGGGCATTTTAATTAAGCATCAGCTACATTCTCAGCACTGGCCTAGGCACTCAGGAGGGTATAGAAGAAGTGTGGCTGACTAGGTAATCTCTAAGGCCCCTCCTACCTCAAGATTTTTGATCCTCTGACTCTCTGGCACTGTCTCAATTCTATGTCAGCCCCCCTCTTCCATTCAGACATCCACAGTGCCTTTGTAGTGGAAAGAACGTGGGGCCAGGATGCCAACAGAATCACAACATCCCAGAGCTGGAAGGGTCCATCTATCCAAACCATCGCTAGGCAGGAATCCTTTCAAGGACATCCCAATAAATGGTCATCCAGATTCTCTTTCATGGTAGCCCATCCCATATCTGCCTCCTGGCTTTGTGGGCATCCAGCTAAAATCCCACCTGCTACAGAAAGCTCATTCCCATCCCCCTTAGGCCTGGTCAGTTCCTTCTCTCCAATGTATCACATACCTTGCTCATCCATGGCTATTACCATGTTGCCTCCCCGTTAGATTTGGAGCTCCTTAAGGTCAAGGACTGGGTTTTGCCTTTCTTTCTCTTCCCAGGGTTCAGTATAATGCCCAGCATATAGTTGGCACTTAATACAGGCTTGTATATTTGACTTGAGCCCCAGTAGTCAAGAAGTTTTCACTTACACCCAGTGAAAATCTCTTTCTCTGCCCATTCTTATATACCCATTCTTTCTCATTCTGCCCTCTGGTGGCAGGCAAGCCAAGCAAATCTAAACTCCCTTTTATATACTGTATTTCAAAGAGCTGTCAAGCCAACCCTAAGTCTAGGTGGCAGAAGAGAGACTCTCCACCCCCTATTAGGGAACCCTGAGGGAGGGAAAATACCACAGACCTGGTCCTGAGACAATGGGACCCAAGTCAACCATGTTACCAATAGAATCATACATTTAGATTCCTTAAGGACCTTAGGAGGTCATTTTATAGACAAGATGAATGAGGCCCAAAGACATGAAGTGACTTTGCCCAAGATCACACAGAGACAGATTTCAAAGTGCAGGGCTTTTTCTACAGTAGTATGCATATGTACCCTTCATTGGGTCCCTAGCTCCTGCTCTACACTGTTAGTTTTCTACCCGTAGGTATATAACTTGCCTCGAGGGGCAGTATGGTATAATAGAGAGCCCAGACTGGGAGTCAGGACGATTCAAGTCTTCAAAGCTTTTCCTCTGACATATACTGACTGTGCAACCGTAGGCAAGCCATAGGTGACCAAGGCAAGCCTCTAAGCCTATAAATTCTGCAGCAGGTGCTGTTCCGCATCAGCAAGAGTAGCATCCTCATTTGGCGTCCCCTATGCCAATGAAATCACAGATCCTGCTCAAAACCCATCTTATCTTATACATCAACTAGGTTGTAAGCTACTTACATGAGCATAAGGACTATGTGTATTTCATCTTTGTTTTCTCTCACAGCACCCAGCACCGTGCCTTGACCGTAGTAGGTACCCAATAAATATTCATAGAATCATAGATCTTAGAGCTGGAAGACACCCGATGAAATCATATGGTCCAGACTCCTTCCTTTAGGCAGGGAAGATATAATTACCTTTCCTCCACCTCCCACTCTTACTTAAAAAAAAAAAAAAAACATTGATGTATAGACCTGGGGCTAAGTGAATGAAAGGTGGAAAGTCAGCAAAGGGGTGGCTATGGAATGTGGAATGAAAGGTGCTAAGGAAGAGAGATGAGCATCCACGCTAATCCCTTAGCATCCCAGGCAGGGTATTTTACAGTGAAGAAAGGCATGTACTAAATACTGTCCTTCTTACCTGTCTCAGACATAGATACACTTAGAACCATGGAAGTCAGAGCTGGGAAAAACCCTGGAGATCACCTAGACCAAACTCATATAAAAAGGAAGGACACTGAGCTTCAGAGAGGGTAATCAACTTTCTCAAGGTCACATAATTGCAAAACTGAGGTTTAATGCTGTTCTCCTGATTCCAGATCTAGTATTACCACTACACAATGTCTCTAACTCTTCTCACACCACTGGATATGAGGAAAGAGTCTAGGGGAGGAAAAAAAGAGATAGCAAGTTATAGATGGAAAAGTACTGCATTTGGGGTCATCAAAGGTCCCAGGG
>NW_020954546.1:1665181-1688622 GCF_900497805.2 Vombatus ursinus
GACAGAGAGAGAAGAGGAGAGAGAAAGAAGAGAGAGACAGAGAGACAGAGAGAGACAGAGACAAAGAGACAGAAACAGAGACAGAAAGACAGAGACAAAGAGAGAGAGGAGAGAGAGAAAGAGAGAGACGGAGACAGAGGAGAGAGAGAGAAGAGGAAAGAGACAGAGGAGAGAGAGAGGAGGAGAGAGAAGAGAGAGACAGAGAGAGAGAAGAGGAGAGAGAGAGAAGAGGAGAGAAGAGAGAGAGAGAGAAGAGAGAGAGACAGAGAGAAGGGGAGAGAGAGAGAGAGAGAGAGAGAGAGGCCCTCAAGGCAGCTACTAAAATGGGCCCCCAAATGAAGTGGACTGAGCTGTCAAAAGCTCTTTGGAGACAAACACTTGGCTTTATTCTAGACTCCATTAGGCTTTCTGGTTGAGGAGGAAAAGGAGAGAGTCATTATAAGAGAGGAAGGGGAAATACACATGAAGGGCACTCATACACACACATGTACACAGAGGCACACACAGAGAGATCTTCTTATCTGATTAAGGAAACCTAAAAGCTTGGAGGAAAATTAAAATGACTATCCCAGCTTCCCAGGCAAGATGGGATGGGGGAAGGGGAGTAGATTATTGAAATGGAATGAGCTGTGGATTTCCTTTGCTCTGAGAGACTCCATAACATCATAACTCTACTTTCTTACAGGCTAGGGCTAGGAAGCCAGTGACAGAGGGAAGGGCTAAGGGTGACACATGGTTCAAACTGAACTCCTAGCCTATGGTTGATCCATGGTTCATATCTCGTACCCCTGCCATGGCAGGTAATTGACGCCTCTGTTAACTCTTCTGCTAGGCATAATGCTAGGAGAAAAACAAAGAAAAGTTGAGACTTCCACCATCTCTATGTGCCCTAGCAGATGTCCATGGACTCTCAGCAAGATCATGGTTCAGATCTCAGATTTTCTCTTCATTAGCTCTGTGACCTTAGGTAAGTCAATTCCCCTCAACAGGCCTCAGTTTTTCCATTTGTAAAATAAGAATTAGACTAGATTATCCCTAAGGTCAGCCCTACTCAGACTTGGAATTCCAATATGCACAGCCTCCCCCTCAGGTGTTTTAACTATAGGGTTTATTGGAAGCATACAAACCAGATGGGTGGACATGCTCACTCATACTGGAACAGCTCAGGGAGACATGTTCTGGGGCCACTGTTTTGTCTAACTTAGGAAGATAAAGCCCCACACATAACTAACCCCAGACAGTCAACTCCTTATAGACATTACCTGATGATAGACTGACCCAGGACTCTACAGTTTGGAAGATGTCCAAAGACATCTAGTGCTTCTTACAATTCTACTCATCTTAAGTAGCTCAGATGAAGTTAAATGCGGGAAGGGGGGAGGGGTTAGTAGAGTTCCTTTGGAGTCAAAGTTTCTGCTTGTTCTTTTTTCTTGAAGAGGGCATGGCATGAGGGAGGTGATGCCTTGACATGCAAATGAATTGGATTTAAGTGAGGGAGGGCTGTGCAAAGTCACTAGCCTCACTTTCTCCTCTGGAGCCATCTGGGTCCAGTGGTCAGATATGATCAGGACAATTGGAGATGGCACAGGATGCAGTGGGGGATCCTCGGCCTGGTCAAGCTAAGGTCTTTTAACAGGTTTCAGTTTGACTGAGGCAGCACCCTTTCAGTGATTAAGGCTTTTAAAAATGAGGCAAAGAATGGCCTCTTTAGAAGAAAAAAAAATAGATCTGGGAGGGGAAGAGCCTCAGGCTTTCTGGCCAAAACAGAAACAATTGTTACTTACATTCAGTCTAAGCCAATCAGAGTCCAAACAGTGACCATGTAAGGCTTGGTCTGGGACCAGAGTGATCTGGGTTAAGGTTAGTCTTTAAAAGAAAAAAAACAAAACAGAAAAAAAAAATTTCACAGATTAAAGTTTACAAGAACTGCACTCATGGGTGTTTATCAGTCCTTCTAGCTGTCTGTATCTACATGTCCCCTCTTGTCCTGTGGGTAAAGAAGAGCTGGCCTAGATAGCCTCAGCCAGGCCCTGACAACTGAATACATTTCAACCCTACAATGAATCCTTACCCAGCAGCCATCTCCCCAGGAGGCTCCTATAGAAATAGTGGCTCAAGCTTCCAATGCCTTTCCTGACATTTGTAGGAATATCCCCACTGGAACCCAACACATTGAGCATTGCCCCAGGGGCCTTCACTATTTTGCTATTCCCCTGCCCAAGGTCTCCTACAGCCTTCCTATAGGGGTCCCAATAGAAAAAGAGTGAGTCTACCTCTAAACTCTACTGGAAATCCTAACCTCTGGTACTAATTAAATGTGACTCAGTGACAGCTACAGTGCTAGGAACCAACAGATAGGTCATATTTTGGCTCTGAGGTCATTCTGTCTTTCCCAATCATGAATACACTAGAGGCTGGGGACTTCTTATTGATACTGAGGGGTGATACCAAAGATATATCTAGTTGCTGGTGTCAGAGAGTTCCCCAACTAATTAGGGATAGACCTTATGCAACAGAAATCATACTCCAGGGGTCAAATGGAGCTGCAATCTCATCTACGCGGGAATTCCCTCCAACCCATCCATGCCTGGCCATCTTGAATAATTTTCACCCATACCCCTGCTCCATGAATTTATTCTGGGGGTCTATCCCCAAATTCTGGGATCTTTCCTCAAATTCTCTGAACATTTTATGTCTACCATTGGAGTAGATGGGCTGTCCATTGGTTATGTATCACTCTTGCTACATGAACAGCCCATCTTTTTTCTAGCTGTGCATTCCTCCAAGGACAAGAACCATGTAATATAAAATGAGTGAGGTTTTAGACTGGATAGAGAGGAAGACTGTCAGGTAGAGT
Organism: Vombatus ursinus; assembly: GCF_900497805.2. Classification (NCBI taxonomy): domain Eukaryota; kingdom Metazoa; phylum Chordata; class Mammalia; order Diprotodontia; family Vombatidae; genus Vombatus; species Vombatus ursinus. Next base: position 1,668,039 of record NW_020954546.1, read on the forward strand.
GAAAAGGGCACAGGGCTCTACAGTCAGGGGATCCTGGGTTCAAGTCCAGTCTTAGCCACTTACTACCTGTGTGGCCTGGGACAAGCCACCTATATTTCTTGGGCCTTAATTTTTTCTTTATCTATAAAATAGAGAGGGAGGGAGGACTCAGTACATGGCCTCTGAAATCTTTTCCTACTCTAGATCTATAAACCTGTCATGTGTCTTTAAATCTTCCCTAGCACATAGTAGGTGATTAAATAAATGGTCTTATATTAAATTACAAATTTAAATGTATATTAAATTAAAAATATAAATTAAATAAATAAATGCCACTCCCCTACTCAATAAATTCTATGAGTTGCTTATTACCTCCAGGATTAGATATAAAGTCCTTCGACATTGAAAGCTCACCACAACTTACCCCCTTCCTACTTTTCTAAACTTCTTACATTCTACTCTCTCTATAAACTATACAACTCAACCTTATTGGCTGACTTTCTGTCCTTGAAACACAATGGTCCATCTTTCATCCCTGTGGCTTTGTAATGTCTGTTCCTCATGCCTAAAAGGCTCTCTTTCCCAACACCTGACTCAATCAGCATCTCTTCCAGGGATCCTTTCCTGGTCCTCCCTGATGCCAGTACCTTCCTTCATTCTACTCTGCATTTCCAAATTTATATTTGTTGTCTCTGTCCGTCTACCTCCCTCTCTCTCTGCCTGTCTTTTACTCTTTCTCTTTCTTCCTCTCTGTTTCTATCTTAGTCTGTCTCTGTCTCTTTCTGTTTCAGTTTCTGTCTCTCTCGCTCCTCTGTCTATCTCTACCTCTTTCTATATAGAGATATACATATAGAAATTGCATATGTAAATATACACAAATATATAGAGATTGCATATATAAATATATACAAATATATACATGTATACTTATAAGAAAGGAATGAAGAAAAGAAGGAAAAAAGGAAGGAAGGAAAGAAAGAAAGAAAGAAAAAGGAAGGGAGGGGAGAGAAAGAGAGGAAGAAAGAGAAAGAGAAATAGAGAACAAGAAAGAAAGAAAGAAAGAGGGAGGGAGAAAGGGAGGAAGGAAGGAAGGAAGGAGGGAAGGAAAAAGCATACAGTATGATTGGAACCAGGGAGGATCCATCAGGGAAACCTCCCTGAAGGAGATGCATTTTGAGCTGGATTTTGACGAAGAAGGGGCACCGAATGAGCAGAAATCACTGGTATAATCCCGAAGAGGGCTGTTCACACGGATTCCTAAGTAAGGACAGAAGGTGTGTGCATTTTTTTTTTTTTTTGGAGGAGTAGGGTTATATCAGAGTCTCTTCAGCCTCTAGGATGTTCACACAGAGCCTCAGGAACCAGCTGTTCTATATCTCCACTGAGAACAGAACAAGCAATGATAGTAACCCAGGCTCCTAGGCTGAGCACAGACCCTGCGGTGCGGCTGAGGTGGGGTGGAAGAGAGTTAAAAGCTAACGATATTATCAGCCTAAAATGGAAGTGGTATCTCAGGCATAACTAGGTGATGTTTGCAGAGCTTTAAACATATTTGCAAACATCCCAAAATACACATATTAGGAAGCTAACAAGTTGTCTGGCATAAAAAAAAAAAGGATATTCTGTGCAGTGTCACATATACTTAATATGCATCAACAACACTGCCTTTTTTCCTTTTCCACATTTGGCATGTTTGTTTGGTCTGTTAAGTATGGATAAATTTCTTATGGTTTCTTCATTAGAAGAGACCATAGAGCACCAGGACTTGATAAGACAAACACTGCTTTCCAACAACCTATAGCCAGGACTACATTAAGGTCATTTGTTTTCCTTCCATCATAGGATACTTAGAGAATCTTGACTTTAAGAGTTCTAAAAAGATGACTTCACTTACTTTCCCTTCCTAGCAAAGATTATCCTCTCCTCTCCAATCCATCTCCCACATAAGTGTCAAATTGATATTCTTAAAGCACAGTGACCATGTCCCTCCCCCACTCAAGAATCCTCAGTGGCTCCTTATTGCCTCTTGGGATAAAATACAAGTTCATTCTTTTGGCTTTTAAAATCCTTTACAATCTGGCTCCAATTCATATTTTCAGTGAAGTATGACAGTTAGAGAGCCAACCTTGAAATCAAGAAGGCCTGGTCTTGAGTCCCACCTACAATACTCAATGCCATTAAAATGTAAACTCTTTTTGGATAGGGATTGTTTCTTTTTTTTTGTGCTTGTATTCCCAGGACCTAACACATTGCAGGGCACATAATAGGCTCTTAATAAATACTAGATTGTAGTTAATTTGGGGATTTATAATAGTCAATTATAAATGACTATTATAAATCCCTAAATTAACTACAAAGGACATATGAAGGAAGATGCTATCTGTATCCAGAGAAAGAACTGATAAATAGAAATATATATAGGAGGATTTTACGTGTGTGCGTGCATGTGTGTGTGTGTGTGTGTGTGTGTGTGTGTACACATATACACATATTTGTGTCTAATGGTACCATCTCTGGGAGTGGGGAGGGAAGAATAAAAGGAAAAAAGAAAAACAGAAATTTACATGGTAACTTTATTATATATTTAAATGGAATAGCAAGTTGTACATAATAGATTTATGGTTTCATATGCAATCTTTTTTTATTATACTATGTTGTAGAAATGCTTTTTATCCCCCAAAATAAAAATAAAATAAAGCAAAAATAAATAATAACTAAATAAATAGTATATTGATTGGTGCTGGCTATGTACCCCTATGAAAATCATTTAACTTCTCAGTACATTAGGCAGCTCACCAAGCCTAAATGTTTCAGAGAAGGCACTGACCTGCATTATCAGACAGAGGTTCTTCACCTGGGAATTTACTATACCAATGAAATCGTATGTCCATTCCCTATTCTCATCCCCTAGACACAACTCTATGTCCTAGCAAAACTTCTCTATTTGTTGTTTCCTGTATGCAGTGTTCATCTCTCACCTCCAGACCTTTGCATAGCCTGTCCCTTATCCCTGGAATGTTCTTCTTCTTCACAACTCACCTCAAGTACTACCTCCTACGAGAAGCCTTCCCTGATTCCTCCAGTTGGCGTTGCTCCACTTAGGTACCTCCAATTACTTTGTATTTATTTCCTGTATATTTTGTATTTATTTATCTGTGTGCATGTTATTCCTCTCATTAGAATGTAAATTTCTTAAAGATGGAGACTGATTCGTTGTATCCTCATTTTTGTATCCCATTGCGCATAGCACAGTAGGCACTGAACAGATAAATGTGTGTTAAATTAAATTCTAGAACATCATAAGCAGACCTGGAAAAAGCTCAGTACTATGGGGAAAGCATTGGAAGCCTGGGTTCTGGTCTCAGTTCTTCCATTAACCAGCTGTGTGACCCTGGGCAAACTGTTCTCCTTCTCTGAGCCTATTTCATCCTCCATAAAGGGAGGGGGCTGGGCTGGGTAAGCTTTGAGGACCCTTCCAGCTTTAACATTCTACGAAGCCCTGATTCTATGATTCTGGATGGAAGGGAGAAAATCAGCAGCCTCCTCCAGGAGGAGGACTCTCAAAGCTCTTGTCTCTCTTTCAAAACCAAAATGAGGCAATCAGATCAAGAAGGTCCATCCCACCCTGGCAGCACACGCTGTTCTGAGCTCTCAGCCTGCAGAGCTGTACGGTTGGCAGCAGAAAACCCACAGAGGACAGTCAGAACTAGCTGCTGATATAGTTCTGTTGTCTGCACTCCTCAGCCTCTCTGGTGCTCTATCTCTTTGGCTAGCCCTGACCTCCATCCAAGAGCGTGTTGGAGCCAGCTCAGACCTGGCTCTCAAGAGCCCATTGTTAAATTTTCAGTGTGAGTGCTTGCCCTTCGAAAATCAGCAAAGGATACACACCAGGAGCTTGTTGTATAGCTTTGTTGATTTCTAGACTTAGGAAAGTGATGGAGAAAACGTTAATGTAGGTTAAGCTTAAAAGGGTGTCAATAGTATTTTTTTCCTAAGAGCCAGTTGCTAAACATTTATTAGCACATGCCTGTAGCCATGCATCCCTCTCCCCAGAACAAGAAAAGAATACTGGTAGAACTCATGTACAGAGAGAGGGATGTGGGCTCATACAATAAATGACTTAAGGGTGGGAGCTTTCATTTTTTTTTTTATATTCCTTGGGCCTCACGTGAGCCCTTGTATACGGCCAACACTTAATACATGTTTACTAAATTGAATAGAATTGTAGAATATGTGAGCTATAAGGGGAAAGTATTAGCTTTTGGGGCAGCTAGATGGCTCAGTGGATACAGCACTGGTCCTGGATTCAGGAAGACGTGAGTTCAAATCTGACCTCAGACACTTGACACTTACTAATTGTGTGACCCTGAGCAAGTCACTTCACTCCATTGCCTCACAAAAAAAAGAAAAAAAAAGAAAGTATTAGCTTTGGAAGCAAGAAACACCTGGGTTCAAGTCCAAGTTTCTAATATCTACTGGCTGTATGACCCTGGGCAAGTCACTCAGCTTCTCAGTGCTCTAGGCAACTTTCTAGACTGCAGAGGAGGTACCAACCTGCGTTAGAAGAGGGAGTTACCTCATCTGGGAGTTCTCTAAAGCAATGAAAGTACAAGTTGAGTCCCCAGTGCCTTGAAGTCTTCTAGTAGGTGGCACAGTGGACAGAATGCAGGGCCTGTAGTCAAAAGACCTGGGTTCAAATCCAGCCTCAGACACTTACTAGCTGTGTGACCCTGGGCAAGTCACTTAACCCTGTTTGCCTCAGTTTCCGCATCCGTTAAATGAGCTAGAAAGGGAAACGGCAAACCACTCTAGTATATTTGCCAAGAAAACCCAAAGGTAGTAACAAAAAGTCAGTCACAACTGAAACAACTGAACAACAACAACAGATCAAATGTCCCGTCTCACAGAAGAGGGAAGAGAGGCTCAGGGAAGGCAAATGAGTAACTCAAGGCTGCAAAGCTTATTGGTCTCTTATACTAACCCGTATTAGTTACTTGTTACTAACAAATACTTGTTAGTATCAGAGTCAATACTGGAAGCCACATCTTCCCATCTACCCCCCAACTCTGTCCAGTAAAAGAACATCTATCAAAGGCATCCTTACTCCACCTTCTCTTTCCATGTCTCCAGAGAGAGAGAGAGAAAGATTCTTCTACTATCTCCCTTGTTAGCTTGAATCCAATACAAGGGCATCTCTCCCCCTAATGTTATTATTGAATAGCATCGACCTGTTGGTCTTTCTGCAGAATCTCCCTTTGACAAAAGGGGGAAGGATGCTAACTACCTCCCCTCCGGATCACCTTAAGCCATCCTCCAAATCAATGTCTGAAAAAGAACAAGATAGCAATAGCGGAACCCTCGCCTCAGGAAGAAAGGGAGGATGTCTGCCTGGACGCCAAAGGCATCCCTGATCCAGAGATCCCTGAGTAGCTGGTCGTAGAAGGAAGATGCCTGCAGATTTTAGATTAAGGGCGGGTCCAGTTTATCATTCAGCCTAGACCCTTGGAAGAGGCTGACTTGGTCTGGGGCACGTGCTTTGGGTGTCATCTGGAGTTGGAATTCACAAGACTTGGAGCAGGAGGAAGCCTGAGAGAGCATCTGGTCCCTCCCCCTTGCCCCTTCTCCTTTGGCAATGCAAGGTTGAATAATGACATAGCTCAGGGTTTCTTAACCTTTCTTATGTCATGGACTCCTTTAGCAGTTTGGTAAAACCTATGGATCCGTTCTCAGAATAATGTTTTTAAATGCATAAAATAAAACACATAGATTGAAAAGGAAACATAGTATTGCAAAGGAAACCAGTTATGTTGAAATAAGGATATTTTTGTTTTTTATCATCCAAGTTCACAGACCCCCCTTTGAAATCTAGGCAGATCCTTTGGGGAGGTGAGGTATGGACCTTGAATTAAGAATCCCTTGATATAGGGGAAAGAATACTGACTGTGAAGTCAGAAGACCTGAATTCTAAGCCTGCGTCTAATGATTACGGCTTCTGTGACCATAGGCAAATCGCTCAATTTCCCTGGGCCTCAGTTTCTTCATCTGGAGAATGAGAGAGTTGGACTGGATGGTCTCTGAGGCCCCTTCCAGCTTTAGATTTATGACCCTATAATAGCCAGGTGAAATCTACAATTCCTACAATGCCTACAATTCCAGCCCTCAGCTCACAGGAAGCTTTCCACAATGACTTACCCAAAGTCACACCACCAGCATCATGAATCAGATTAGCCTAGAGGTCTGGGGGGCCTGCTAGAACATCTGTCCATTTATACAGCTTGGTTCCCACTCAGGTTTTCCTGTGACACAGACAGCGTCTCAGAGTTTCTGATAAGTGCAAAAGATGATCAGACAACCATAGAGCCCCTAGACTTGTTAGGCAGGGTGGGGGAGGGGAGGATACACAGAGAGGTGTGGTGTTGAGTTGCAGAGCTATCATGGACAAACAATATAAATATTCCAACAAATCAAATTATCAGTCTTGTGAAAACTTAGTTGGGGGGTGGGGGAAGGGGTAGCGATGAAGTGCCCAGAGGGTACCACAACAAGGGGGATAGGACTAGTTTGGGCTAAAGCCCACAGTGGGGGGGAGGTCTGTCTACTTAACCATCTGGCAGCTTCCTCTTGTAACAAAATTCCTTTTAATAACTAAGTTCAATTGCTTCAACACTACTGAAGTAATATGTGTCACCACCCTCAGATTTCAGCACCCAAGACCAATATCCCAACTGCCGCATCCTAGTTATGACTCCAAGGTTGAGAGAAGTAATTCCTTAGGATAATAGCATTGGGCTAAAATGAACCCAAGTGGGTATCAGACTCAACCTTTTAGTTTTATAAATGGGAAACTAACTGATGAGGTGTCCAAAGTCACTCAGCAGTTAAAGGGCAGAGGCTGTATTTGAAACCATGCCTCCCGACTTCAAGGCCAGTGCCCCTCCTAAAATATTCTTGCTTTATCCCTCTGTGCTTTTACTGAGGCTGCATCATTGAGATAGGAGGGAGAGACAGAGACAGCGGGAGAGACAGACATATACAGAAAGACAAAGAGAAACAGAGGAGGAGATCATAGGGTCACAGAAGGATCATGGGATCATAGATTATCAGTAGAATGAGCTCACAGATGACATCTAGTCTTCTCAGTTTATAGATGAGGAAGAGAGGGCAGTGGGAGGGCAGCGAATAAGCATTTATGTAGTGCCCAAAATGTGCCAAGAACTGTGCTAAGGACTTTTATCATTTATATTATTTTATATAATATATATAATTATATGATTATTTTGCTATAATAATTTATATTGTTGTGCTAAGAACAAATATTATTATTTCATTTGACCCTCTATTATTATCCCCATTTTAAAGCTGAGGAAGCTGAGGCTGAGAGAGATTGTGATTTGCCCAGGTAAAACCGCTCATAAGTGTCTGAGGTCACATTTGAATTCAGAACTTCTTGGCTCCCCACCCAGCACTCTGTCCACTGTGTCACCCTCTGCCTCTGAGGCACAGAGAGTAAGTGGGAGAAATGAAACTCAAACCCAGTTCCTATAACTCCACCCCTGCCCTCCTTACCAATACCACAATGTATATACCAACAAAGCCTCACCTAGCTCCAGAACTAACCTCAAGTCCCTCCTGCTTTTTTATATATGTGTATATATGTTATATATACATACATACATACATATATGTAAGCATGGTAACCATATAGCCCCCATTTTCTTCCATCCTTTGTCCCAGAGTCCCCATGAGCCATGAGCGTCATTAGTACCCAGCTGAGACTTACGCAGTATATATAGAGGTGGCTATTTGCAACACTCCAAGAAAGACTTTTGAATCATCATTATTATTTCAGCTCCAGAAACTGCTACTTCTTTATTTTGAATTGTTATTGATATCTTTTGTCTTTGCATCATCTTCTTTTCCAATTGTATCCTTTCTCTTTCCTCTCCCCAGCAATTCATACTTCGTAACAAAAGGAAAAGAGAAGAAAAACAATTCACCAAACAACAATCATCTTGTATTTACTAAGTACCTATTATATACCAGGCACTGTATTAGTAGCATGGTCAAATACAAGTATAAATACAAAGGGTAAAGCAAGCCTTACTCATAAAGTATTTCGATTCTATAGGGGTAGGCAATAAGGATATAAATTAGTATATGATGAATAAATGCAGATAAATACAAATTAGCTAACTACAAGATAGATTGGGAGGGAAGAAACTAACCATTGGGGGATCAGGGGAAGCTTCAGTTAGAAGGTGGTGCTTGATTTACCTCATGAAGGAAGAAAGGTGTTCATTCTATGAGGCAGAGGGGAAGAGGGAGGGCATCCCAGTCATGGGATAGGCAAGCCAAAGACAGGGAGATGGAAAATGGAGTTTCATGTTAGGGGAGCAGCAAGAAAGCTAATTTGGCTGAATGACAGAGTGCAAGAAGCAAAATCATATTCAATGCATCTGCAAAGAGCATTCAAGTGTAAGGTTGTGAAGGGCTTTTTAAGCTAAAAAGAAGAGGATATTTGGTCCTAGAGGCAATAGGGAGCCAATGGAGGTTAATGAGCAGAGGAGTAACAGGTTTGTGGAGAATGGATTGGAGAGAGGAGAGACTTGAGAGAAGACCAATGAGGAGGCTTTGGCAATGATCCAGGTGAGAGAGGAGCAGCTGGGTGAGCACAGAGATGGAGGTCACATAAGAGATGCTGTGGGAAATGGCAAAGATGGCAATTGATTGAATCATGGGGTTAGTGAGAATGAGTAGTCAAGGTTAATTCTGAAGGTTATGAACCTCAGAGACTAGAAAGTAGTATTACCTTCTACAGAAACAGGGAAGTTTGGAAGAGAAGGGAGGATGGTGGGGGGCAAAGCAAGTCAGAAAGAAAGAGACAAAGAAAGAGGAGAGAAAGTGAGAGAAAAGAAAGGTGGAGAGAGAAGAAGAAGAAGAGTAGGAGGAGGAGGAGGAGTTTAGCAAAACTAACAAACATCAAATGAGTCTGAAAGTATATAAAATTTTTGACACTCCCCCCCATGCATATACCTCTCCAGCAAAAGTAGGAATGTATATTTTTTATCTCTTTAGAAAAAAGCTTGGTCATTACAATTACAAAGCATTCAATTTTGCATTTTTTTCATTCGCATTGTTGTAGTTATTATGTATATTATTTTCCTTATTACATTTATTTGATTTTGCATCAGTTCATATAAGTCTTCCTGTGTTTCTTTGAATTTTTCATATTCATAATTTCTAATGATGGAGAAATCAAATAACCAACTCCTTCAAAGCCTTCTCCTCCACCCCAACACTGCTAACACCAGGCACCTTGCCCTGGGGCCCTGCTTTCCCAGAACACTTTTTCAAGAAAGCCCCAACCCTGCTTTACTTTTATCCCTGCTTCCAACCACCTCTTCCATAGCTTCCTTACCAACCACTTCACAGCCCTTTCCACCCCCTGCTCTCTCCCACCCCCAGTTCTGGAACCATGAACCATGATCACATCAATTCTTGCCACTGTTCCTGGATAAGATGTGTTAATCTACTCCCCTATTATGCCACACACCATCCTTATAACTTTCTGAATCAAAGTGTCCTTCCCTTTCTGAAGAGATCTAGAGGTTTGGGGGTGCTCAAACGGACCCCCCCCCAAGATCACGGCACTGGGTCTGCCTGAATGAATTCAACCCAAATCTTCTTCCAGCCAGAGAAATAGTTTATTAAAGATAAAGCATATAAGCCAGACTTCCAAGGAACCCAAACATCAGTGACGCCCGTAAGGACGAGCAGGCATGAGACGTCTCAGCCTTTTGGGCATGAGATTCTCAGCATCTGAATGGGGGCTAAGGTGGATCTTAAGTACAGATAGACTGTGGGAGGGATCTGGGAGTGGCCAAGTAGTTTGGGGTGATGGGAAGAACGGCCTAAGGAGGTCTGGATGGGAGTGGCTAGTAGGCTAGGGTGAACAGAACTCCTGGGTCCTGGAGCCTAGCTAGGATTAAGGGTGGGAAATGGCCAAGGGCCATAGGGAGGTAAAACAATGGAGGGGAGATTGGGTGTAGCCACAATGAAAGGCCAGAGGAAGGGGGGAGGTGGTTGGGAAAAAGGGTCTAGGTGAGAATTCAGTTTGGAAGGTCTGAGAGATTGAACAGACAATGAGAATAGATAATGAAGGGAACTGGAAGGGGAAGTTTGCTTTCAAAGGGAAATAAAGGAAATTTCTAAAAGTTTAAGGTTTTACAAACTGGAACCAGGTTCTTTTTAGGGCTAGGGAGGAAGGCACATCTGAATAAGATCAAAAGGCAGGGCTGAGGTTTTCGAAGGGCAAAGGTCTCAGCTTCTGAAACTGAATGAAACCCATGTCATTTCAACCATCTATGTGGATTGCCCACCTGCCCAAAAGAATAGGAGCTCCTCAAAGATAGGATTTGGCTTTGCATTTGTACTTCTATCCTCAGGGTTTAGCATGGTGTTTGGCACACGGTAAGATTTTAAACTTTTTTTTATTCATTGATTCATTCATTATACCCATATACCACAATTTGTTTTCCAATCAATGGGTATCTCCTTTGTTTCCAGTTATTTGCCACCACAGAAAGTGCTGCCATAAATATTTTAGTGTATATAGGAATCTTTCTATCTTTGATAACTGGTATATATGTCTAACAGTAGAACTCTGGGTTTCTTCTAATCCTAGGTGCATTGATTTTGTTTATTCAAAAGTTTTTTAACTTCATGTAATTGATATTACCTATTTTATTTTTTGTGATCGCCTCTATTTTCAGTTAAGAACTCTTTTAGAGCTGTGAAAAGCACCTGATCTTGTTCTCTTCTAATTATTTTTTCTGATATAATGTCCCTTTAATATTTAGCCCTTTTGAGCTTATTGAGATATACGATGTGAGATGATGGTCTAAACCTAATTTCTGCCAAACTACTTTCCAATTTTCCCAGAAATTCTTTCCAAATAGAGAATTCTTCCTCCAAGTAATTTATTTTCTTGGGCTTATTAACCAAACACTAGATTCCTGAGTTTTATTGTTTCTTATTAGACCGCTACTTTAACAGTTGGGAGACCTTGCACCCCTCTATAAGCCTCACTATCCTCTACAGAACAAGGAGGAAGTCCTCTAGGGTCCCTTACAGCTCTATCATTCTTTGCTTCACTGAAAAGCTACCAAATTCCTTTGTTTTCTGGGCCTCATTCATAAATTAAGTCTGAAGTCTGTGCTTTGCTTGGCATTTCCTGCTGATCTCCCCCACTCCAGGTATTGCTAAGGACTAAAGTACTGCTGACCTACTCCGAATGAGATTCAGCAAATTCTTTAAGTCTGTTTTTCATTTCTACCTCTTTCCCACTGCCATCATAGACTAAATCTGGGTCAGAGAATGAATCTCAATAGTTTGGCAAATAATAATAATAGCTGACATTTAAATAAGGCTTTAAGGTGTATAAAGTGCTTTGCATACATTATTTTATTTGAGATAGAAATAGCTAAATGAATTCAATCTGTAAGGATTTTAATAAAAATGCACCTATGTCAAAAAAATCAAAAGCCATGAAAAATGGGGAACTTCAGAGTAAAGAGGCACTCCTATATAAATCTGTATTAATGAAATATATATTCTAAGCTATGTGGTGGCATGCATGCATGTGATATGAGCAGTGATTATACCTGTGATCTAACTGAGTCAGCCTTCCAGTCCTGCACTGGGTATTGGAAAGTGTGCTAACTCTGGCATCCAGAGTACCTCGGTTCAAATCTAGACTCGGTTTACATGCTGGCTTTGACTTTGGACAAATCACTTCTAACCTCTGGGCCTTGGCTTTCCTCTTTTGTAAAAGAACAAGGGGTTGGACTAGTTAACATATGAAGTCCCTGTGAGTTCTAAAGCTGTGATCTGATCTATTTGCAGCTGTGGGATTGAAGCAAAGTTGATTGGCCATAGGTCCAGATTTAGGGCCCAGAAAAAAAAAATATGGCATCTGCAGGGGCAAGCAGAAAAGCTGGAGAATTATGGAAAAAAATGGAGAAAGGTGATTACATTCATTTTAACAAATGCTTTTCAAAGAGGTATCTAGGTGGTACAGTAGATAGAGTGCTGGACTTGGATTCTAGAAAATCTGAGTTCAAATCTGACTTCAGACACTAGCTGTGTGACCTTGGGCAAATCACTTACCCTCTCTCAGCCTCAGTATCCTCATGTATAAAATGGGAATAATAATAACACCCACCCACTAGGATTGTTGCAGAGGATAAGATGAGCTAATATTTGCAAAGAGCTTTGCAAACATTAAACCATTAAATAAATGCAAGCTATTGCTATTAAGGGTAGCTAAGTGGTGCAGTAGACAGAGGAAGCACTGGGCTTAGAATCAGGAAGACTCATCTTCCCGAGTTCAAATCTGATCTCAGACACTTCCTAGCTGTGTGAAAGTCACTTAACCCCATTTGTCTCAGTTTCCTCATCTGTCAAATGAATTGGAGAAGGAAATGGCAAATCTCTCCAGCATCTTTGCCACAAAAACCTGAAACGGGGTCACGAAGAATCAGACACTACTGAAAGGACTGAACAGCAGCAGCAGCATTGTTATTAAATATCTGTCTGCAAAACTGTGTTATATACTCAGAACATAAAGATGAAGAAAAAAGGAAAGAGGTAAACCCTGCTTTTAAAGAGTGTGCACTTTACTGAGGCTAGAATACATACATAGGTATAAAAGCATAAAGAGCATTTTTTTGGTATGATTTCACTACTGTAGAAAATTACTTCTGAGGAAACTCCCTCTGTAACTTATAGGTTTGGAGAGTTGCCTGGAGTACTAAAAAGTTAGGTGGCTTGTCCAGGGTCACACAGCCAGGAGGTCTCAGAGGCGAGACTGGAACCCAGATCTTCTTGACTCTGATTTCTGAACTCTCTACCCACCATGACCTACTGCCTCTCAGATGTAGAGACTCTGTGAAGTGGTATGAATCATTCCAAAAGGGAGCAAACCCCCTCAAAAAAATGGCATCCGTTAAGTGACTAAGAAAGGCTTCCTGTAAGAGATGGCTTCTCACCTGGGCTCTGAAGGATGCTAGAGTGTCAGTGAGTTGGAACTGAGTCTCATCCCTCTTTCACAGAAGGCTCTGAGGCAAGCTCAGAGTATTTAGAGCTAGAAGGATCCTTTGGGAGCACATAGCCCAAGCCCTTCATCATACAGAGAAGGAAGCCAAAACGACTTCAACAAAGTCACAACGGGGTGAAATGGAAGGTCTGGGAGGGTGACTTGAGCAAATCACTTCAGCTGGGTTCAAATCTTGCCTCTGAAGCTTGCTGCCTGAGCTACCCTGGGCGAGTCACTGACCTTCCTTGGGCCTAGTTTCTTCATCTGCAAAATAAAACAGTTGGACTAGAGGGCCTCTGAGATGCCTTCTAGGTCTAGCTGCAGGATCTTATAACCCTGGGTGAGTCACTTAATCTCTGATTCTGTGATTAGAACCCAGCTCTTCTCTCTCACTCCAAATCCAGTGTTCTCGTTGCTGTCTCTTGGAGATTGGTTGTTGTTGTTACTGAGTCATTTCAGTCTTGTGACCCCATTTGGGGTTTTCTTGGCAAAGATACTGGAGCCATTTCCTTCTCCAGATCATTTTACAGATGAGGAAACTGAGGTAAACAGGGTGAAGTGACTCGATGAGGGTCACACAGCTAGTAAGTATCTGAGGCCAGATTTGAACTCACAGAAATGAATCTTCCTGATTCCAATCCCCGTGTTCTACGTTGGCCCTCCCGAAAAGGGGGGGGGGGGGGGGGAGAGGGGAATACAGTTCTTTCCAGATCTTAAGCTATGATCTTATTATCCATATTTTTTCAGCACCGTCTATTGGGGTTCTGTGTTCAAGTCTAGCTGTTGTTTCTAGCTATGACAGGATTGAGCCTAACAAGCTGGTCTGATCAACATGCATAGCTCCTTTTTTCACCCAGAGTCAGGGAAGTCATTGCTAGCTCTACCCAGGGAAGCTCTACGGCAGCTGCCACCCCACCCCCACCCCCCAGCTCCCTTGGAAAGAAGGTGATCCTCATTTAGGAGCCCAGCCTGAGGCACCTTCCACCAGAAGCTACTCTAGTCACTATGAAAATGCCTCTTAAAAACCCAGTCAAAGGGGATTTGAACCACTTTTCCCATGCTTTGCCATTAAGCACATGAGGCCTGGGGGACAAAGAGGGAAGAAGCCACAAAGAGGGACACGGGCTTTGTTTCTTCCTTATCCCAACCCTCTCAGCCAGCCTCTGGCTATCCCATTCAATATATCTCTGCTCGCTTGTGCCCACCCCAAACCTGAGCTAGCTCTGTTTCCTGACCCCTATGCCCGGCTAATGACACAGACCTGCTAATGGCAAATAGTGTGGGAAGGAAGGGTCACATGGAGGGGGTGGGAGAAGAAAGCAGCAGCTAAACGATTTCCGGAGAAAAAGGGTCACCAGCTTTGGTGGATTCCACCTCAATGCATGCAGCCCTGGTCATTCTTTCTGGCTATATCCCAGTCTCAGGAAGGAGGTGCTGAGCCAGCTCAGTAAGGAGAAGGCCCTCACTAAGGCATAAGTGGGTAATAAGAATTAAGTGGCCAAGACCCTTCCTGATTGTTGTTACCCTGGGGGAGCAGTTTTACAGTCCCTGACTCCTGGCGTTCTCCTGCCGCTGCTGCTCCCAAGTCCCCAGCAAAGCAGAGCTGCTTCCAGCACAATGCTGCTGGAAGAGGGAGTGAGACAATAAGACCAGAAAGGGGGTGGGGGAAGGAAGAAAGAGACTAACACAGAATCAGAAAGAGAGACAGATAGATAGGGGGGAGGGAGGGAGATTGAGAGAAAGAGCAACAGAGAGAAAAATCAGATAGAGAGAAGGAGAGAGATGGGGGGGCAGAGAGGAGAGAAAGAGAGGAATAAGAAGGGGGGAGAGGAGAGAAAAAAGAGAGGCAGACGGAAAGAGAAGAAAGGCAAAGAAGAAAGATGGGGGAAGAGGAGGGGAAGGCACAGAGTGAAAGGGAATGAAAATGAGATACAAAAAAAGAGTACAAAGACAGAAAGGAGAGGGGAGATCTAGGGAATGACAGAGTGC
The DNA here is from genome assembly GCF_900497805.2 of Vombatus ursinus. Lineage (NCBI taxonomy): Eukaryota > Metazoa > Chordata > Mammalia > Diprotodontia > Vombatidae > Vombatus > Vombatus ursinus. The sequence continues at coordinate 1,683,103 of NW_020954546.1, forward strand.
TAAGTATAGAGAGGAGAAGGATAAGTGAAATATAGAAGAGAGAAACACATAAAGGAAAGAGAGAAATAGATGGGAAAGAGAGACAGGTTAGAAGAGGGATACAGAGAAGAAAAGATAAAGGAGAGATAAAATAAAGAGAAAGATGAGAGGGAAGAGAGAAAGAGTGACAAATAGGAGGCAAAAGGGACCAAAAAAAGGAGAAGCAAAGTGAAAAGAGACAGAGGGAAGAGAGAGAGAGAGAGAGAGAGAGAGAGAGAGAGAGAGAGAGAGAGAGAGAGAGAAGAGAAGAGATGTAGGGAAAGGAAAGGCCAAGAGAGACAGAAATGGGAAAGTGGGGGAGGAAGGGAAGGAGAGAAAGCACTGTAGTCCTGATTCTCCTGAGGCTGGCAGACTGCTGGGGTGCATTAGAGGGAGATGCTTTGTTAATCCAGGAGAGTATGGGAGGGAGAAGGCAGAAGGTGGGGGGAAGTGATGTTCACTATAATTATTTTCATTGATTTGTTCCTTCAGATCCCAAGTGCTCCCAAGCCATTGTGACATTTAATAAAAATAATACAAGGTAAAAATATCTTACCTTCCCCCTACCTGGACTGGCCTGCCAGTTCCAAACTGCTGTGTGACAGAGTTTGGGACTAGGGTGAAAAAGAAGGAATTAAAAGTTCAGAATAATAACAATCTTTCATCCTCATAAGGTCTTTCATGGATTTTAACATGCTTTCCACCCTATGACTTGATTGTCACAGTAACCAGGACAGAAACCACATTGTAAAGATGAGGAAATGGAAGGAAGGAAGGAAGGAAGGAAGACCATTGATAGTCACATGTCAAGCATTGTGCTAAACCCTGGGGATACAAATACAAAGTCAAAAATAATCCCTGCCTGCCCTCAAGGAGTTGACATTCCAATAGCCTAAGGCTCCAGAGAAGTTAAGGGGTGGGCTCAATGTCAAACAAAGCCAGGACTAGTTGCTACCTAGGGTACTTTCCAACTTCAACATTCTATGATCTAGAACTAGAACCTGTCTTCCTACTCCTAGTCTGGCATTCTTTCATGTAAAACGTGGAGTCATAAGACTAAAATGAACGTCCGCTGCCATGGGTCCTCATCTCTGCTCTGGTCTTGGTTTGTGTTGACCTTGGCCAAGTTACTTTACACCTCTCACAGGATCATAGGTGTAGATCTGGAAGGAAGCTCAAAGATCATCTGGTGCAACTCCTTTAGTTTACAAATGGGGAGACCAGGGTCCAGGAAGAGTTAAGTGATTTACCCAAGATTACACAGATAAGAAGCATCAGAGACAAGATCCATGTCCCTCTATTTCAGATTCAGTGTGTTAGGTCTTAGTCTCCTCTGCAATAAAGTGAGGGGCTAGGACGAGGTGACCTCTGAGATCCTTTGAACTCTGACAACTTTTGATTCCAAGGGTATTTCCCTCCCCACCCCTTCTCTTTTAAAACTCTTCTTTGAGGAGAAAATACCATTCTATCCATTCTACAGATGGAGAAAATTTATGTCTAGAGAAAGTCAGTGATATTTCTCAGGGCTCGGGGGTGGGGGTGGGAGGGGGGCTCTGAATCAAGACCCCAGGAGTTCTTCCTTCTAGACCAAATGGCCTGAAAGAATCAGAAAAATAAAGTGAGTTGGAGGTAAACAAGCCAGGAGATCTCTGATGCATTCTGAAAACATCCTAATTCATGGATTTTCCATTCCAGGCCAGAAGAGCCATTTGGAGTCATCACAGGCTGTCAGGGAAAGATGTAATCAGGGTGACCTCATACGTTTCCCAGGATCTGTGCAGACCTGATGTTCCCTGAGTAAATGATTGCATTCACCCAGTGCTGCTGAAAAGAAAATCGATAGCCTCCTTGTAGATTTAGAATGGGACATTCAGCAATTAGAAAACAATTCCCCAGGCACTAGGAGAAGGGTTCTCTTTCCACTTCCTCTCCTTTCCATCAATAACACCCTCCCCTTCCCTTCCAACTTCCCGCACTGGCAAAATGACCAATCAGGCTCTGGCAGCATGCTCGGACTCCCGCTCGCCCTCCACCCCCTAGTCTGTAAGGTACCTCTCTGCTGCTGGGATCCCCTCCCTATCTGGCTCTCTGTCTTCCAGCTAGCTAATGGCTTTCTCTTTCTCCAGCAAGCTTTACTAAACAACGGAACTAGGACACATTAAGTCTGCGGTTGGGAGGCTGATTCTTAAATGGTGCTTGCTGGGGAGAGGCCACCACTGAAATTAAGATGCATTCTTCTCGGCAGCTATTGATTTCAACTGGAAACAACTTGGAGGGTCTGCCTTGTAGATATGTGATCCTTGAGGCTGCAGGGTCCATGGCAGTGAGGAGTGACCTAGCTCCTTCAGCCCCAGAAGAAAGTAGGAGAGGGCAGAGAGTTATTGAATTGCCCCATTGCAGAGTTCACAGGACCATATATTCAGAGCTAGAAGAGCCTTTAAACTTCAAGACTTTCATTTTTCAGATAAGGAAACTGAGACTTAGACAGTTGAAGTGATTTGCCCAAGATCACACAGGGAAGAAGTGCCCAAAGTGAAATTTGAACCCAGGTTCCACTGACCCTAAATCCAATCCAGCATTCTTTTTGCCAAACCATGATACCTTCCCTAGAGATGAGATGACTACAGAAATCATCTATTCCCCTCCCCAAAGCATTGGTCCTCCTACTACATATCTGAACAGCAGTCACCAGCTCTCTGATCCAACATCTCTGGTAACAGGGAACTCATTATTAATCAATCAGCAAATGTTCATTAGGCACCTGTCTATGCAGATGCTGCACTAGGCACTGGGAATAGAGACTGCACCTATGATTTCACTGGTATAGGGAACTCCCAGGGAAGAAAACTCCCTTTACCAATGCAGGTAGGCACCCCTTCTGCAACTGATCTTAGAGAATTACCTAGATCACTGAGAGGTTAAGTGACTTGCCGTGTGTCAGGGGCATGACTTGAACCTAGGTCTTCCTGGTGGGCTGCAGAACAGTTTTCCTTGTCTCTCAAGTGCTGGAGAAAACAGATTAAAAAAAAAAATCCCTGTTCCTCGAGGAGCTTTCAGCCTATTCCAAAGATAATAGCTCCAATTGTCAGGAAGCTTTTCATGGTTGTAAAGACAAAATTTGCCTCTTTCTATGTCTACCCACTGGTTTTACTTCTCTCCATGGGGACTAAGGAAAACAAGTCTACCCCTTCTCTTTTATGTGTGATGACCCTCCAATATAAATCCCAGATTTCCAGTCAAAGGATCTGAGTTAGAATCCTAGCTCTGCCACTTACTGGATAACTTGGGGGAAATCACTTCCAATCCCTGGTCCTTGGGTTCCTGATATATAAAATGAGGAGGCTGCACTACATGATCTCTAAAGTTCCTTAGAGTTCTAAGTCTATGATCCTATGTCCCTCTTCCCATGTTCTTTCTTTGCTAAACATCCTCAGTTACCTCAATTGATCTTTATAGGATATGATGTCCAACTCCATTACCATCATGATTACCCGGCTTGGAGTCAGGAAGACTCATCTTCCTGAGATCAAATTTGGCCTCAGACACTTACTAGCTATGTGAACCTGATCAAGTCACTTAACTTCGTTTGCCTCCTCATTTGTAAAATGAATCACAGAAGGAAAAGGCGAACCATTCCAGTATCTTTGCCAAGAAAACCTAAAATGGCACCATGAAGAGTTGCACATGACTAAATGACAATATGTACAACGTTATACATCCAAGGATACCCTCACACAGTGATGTAGACACACATATCGAGCAATCACTATGTATGAGGTACTGAGCTAAGAACTGGAGATAGAAAGAAAGGGAAAAACACGGATGCTTCCCTCAGGGAGCTTATATTCGAGTGGGGAGGGAGGAAGGGGGACACAACATACAAATAACAATACATAAAGATACAGTACAGATTAAAGGTAACTTCAGAGAGAAGATACACTGAGGGGAAGGGAGAAAAGGGAGGGGAGGGGGTCAGGAAGACTAAGAAATTTTCATACATACGTACAAGTGTTCAGAGATTATCCTGCGTCCTTCAAAAAGCATATGCATAAAAAGAATATGCATATCCAGAGACTCACAAAACTGAAAATACCAAAGATGCATCCTCTCTCTCTCTCTCTCTCTCTCTCTCTCTCTCTCTTTCTGTGTCTGTCTGTCTGTCTGTCTGTCTGTCTCTCCCTCTCTTTCCTTGTGTGTGTGTGTGTCTCTGTCTCTGTGTATGTCTCTCTCTCTCTGTCTCTGTCTCTTTTTCTCTCTCCTCCCCTTTCTTCCCTTCTCTTTCTCACTTCCTCACTCTCCTCCTCTCTGTCCTTCCTTCACCCCTTACAAAGGAACAGCTCAGAATCTGAGGCAACAGATAAAACATTTGAACATTTTTATTTCAATGTTCATCTTTTTTAATAGCCCTCTTCTACCAATGCTGTTCCATGCCTGCAATCACAGAACATGACAATCTCTGAAAAACTGAAAATAAGCATCAACCAGAAGGCAGTGGAGAGGTGCATGATGGGTATGAGTGGACTGCAACACTTATTAAACAAGCAATGAGAGTGGAGGACTCTAGTGAAAGTTGTCACAGAAGAAATGTAGGAGTGAGGAAGAGGAAATGGGCATTGAGTATAAAAGTATATGATCACCGAAGGAAAGACCATGTCCTCCATGCAAGAGAAGGTGAAGAAAGCCCCTAGCATTTTAGTCTGGCCTGAGATACAGTTACGGGAGGACATAGGAAAGCACTTCACTAGCTATTCAATCTGTACCAATAGGATCATAGATCTAGTACGATTCTTGTGTTTTACAGAAAGGGAAACTGTGCCTATGTAGCCTGAGTGACTTGCCCAAAGTTACACAGGTTGTGAGTGACCTTGGATTTGAACCTAGATCCTCTTACCTAGAGTCAGTGTTCTTTCCACTGTACCGGTGAGGTCATTGAACCTTTGTTATATTTGAGGAGTTACTAATGGACAGGATTTACCCTAATATAACTTAGAAAAGACCAAGATCAAGGGTTCTAAAATGTTTTTTTTTAAAGTTTACAAAGTGCTTTTCTCCACCCTAAGAATGACTATCTCCATATACAGAAAAGAAAACTGAGGCTCAGAGCAGGTAAGTGGTTTATCCAGGATGATACCACTAGCAAGTGTCAGAACCAGGACTCACATTCAAGCCTCTACTGATTCCAAATCCAGTGTTTTTTTCCACTATGCCACACTACCTTTCTGTTCTAATTGTGGTGAGGTACCCCACTCTCTCTCCTGAACTCCACTCCCGTAGCACTTCAAACTTGGAGTGGATATCTCTGACTGCTGGATATCTCTATCTGGATGTCCCATCAATACCCAAACTCAATATGTCCAAAACAGAACTCCCATTTTTCTCCAAGCGATATAATTTGATAAACATTTATTAAGCGCCTACTATGGGATACCAATAAGAAAAAGAAAGACAGTCTTGCCCTCAAAGAACTTAGAATCTAATTGGGGAGGACAATACACAAAATAA
>NW_020954546.1:1688632-1694058 GCF_900497805.2 Vombatus ursinus
TTCAGTTTGAGGCCATGATGATGGTGGTGATGGTGATGATGGTGGAGATGGAGGAGGAGTCAAAACTGAGCAGGGCAGCAGGTGGCAAATAAAGAGATGGCTGGGATTTTGAGTCATCTATAAAGAGAGGCTATAGGAGGAATTTTTTATTATGCCCATTAGTCCTCCGGTCAGCTCCAGTCAGGATTGGAAGAATCTTAGGGCACCGATGAAGTGTGAGTACCAAAACTGAAGCAATATCCATTATGATGATGGAGTGGAAACCAATCTGTTCTTACCCATCTCTCCTATTAACTTCATAAGTTTTTTTTTTAAAGAAACCACTACTCTTTCATTCATCCAGACTTACAGTGCATATTTCTGGCACGTAGGAAGCATGTAAAAATGCTTGTTGAATCTAGGCAAATCTCTCAGATTATAAATTGCAGAAAAGGTATGTAGCTCTACATGGATGAAGGCAGTTTCCCCATCTTGGAATCCCCTATGCCAGTGATGATAGGTTCAATTTCTAACCCTCACCTAATTAGAGAAGGTATTGAATCTCACTGAGAAAAGAAGAAGCAAGATTTGCAATAGATGTTGGTACCAAAGTGCAGAACTGAAATTGAAGAGGAGAGATTATCCATCCACCTACCCAGAAGGGTCTATAAGAGCATGCCTTTGCTCATGTGCCTCAAAGTCTTTGTTCATGCCTTCCCTTCCATCAGGAATTCCTTCCCCATAAATCTCTATCAAAATCCTATCCATTCTTCAAGACCAAGCTCAGGAGGCAACATCTTTGAATGGGTACAAGGCACACGGCCTTTTCCGGCCTCAATTTCTTCAAACTGTAGAACAGGGATTTGGGTAGGCACTACCCTTTTTTGTGTTTCTCCTTTTTTGGTGCCTCTCTGGCATTATGCTTAATATTGTGCTTTGCATTATGGATATTTATGAACATATCTTATCTCCCTACTAGTCTATAAGCTTTTCAAAGCTATCTTGTTCATTCTTATAGCAATCAATGAATCAGCAAGCATTTAGTAAGTGCCTACTATGTGTGAAGGCACCATGCTAAGTACAGGAGAAAGGAACTGGACCTCTGATTTCATTGGTACAGGGAATTCTCAGATGATGAAATTCATCAACATAGAGGTGCTACTTGAACCCATGGGCACTAATGGAATCAATGAGATATAATGTAGAAAGGGAAAAGGAGAGAGCTTAGTATAAAGTCTTACCGGATGCCCATGTATTATAGGTGGAAAAATGAATGATTATTCAACATTTGTTGTTCAGCAGTTTCAGTCATGTCCAACTCTTTGTGACCCCATTTGGGGTCTTCTTAGCAGAGATACTGGAATGGTTAGCCATTTCCTTCTCCAGCTCATTTTACAGATGAGGAAACTGAGGCAAACTCAGTTAAAAGACTTGCCCAGGGTCACACACTAGTAAGTGTCTGAGGTTGGATTTGAACTCGGGTCCTCCTGATTCCAGGGCTGGCACTCTATCCACTGTACTCCTTAGCAGCCCATTCTTCAGCACAGGAGACTGAGAAGAGCAAGAGCAGTGAGTGACATGGAAGCCAAGGGAGAAGAGAGTGTAGTAGGAGGATGTGGAGAGGGTCAATAGTTTCAAACAGTTTCAAAGGTAAAAGACATGTCAAGAAGAAGCAGAACTGAGAAAGGCCACTGTCATTAGAGCCAGTGTGGCATAGCATATCCACTTTGCTGAACCTGGAGTCAGGACGACCTACGTTCAAATCCTACCATAGGCACTAGGTGACTGCAAAACTCTGGGCAAGTCACTTAACTGTTCAGGCCCTCAGTTTCCTCATTTCATTTAAAGGCCTCTAAAGTATCTTCCAACTCTAAATCTATGATCCTAACATCTTACGATCCAGCAGAGAAAAAACTCATGATAACTTTGGAGAGAGGAGCCGCTAGGTGGTGCCATAGTGCGTAGGGTGATGGGCCTGGAGTCAGAAGATTCCTCTTCTTGAGTACAAATATGGCCCTCAGACAAGTCACCTTGGGCAAGTCACTTCACCCTGTTTGCCTCAGTTTGCTCATCTGTAAAATGGGCTGGAGAAGGAAATGGCATACCACTCCAGTATCTTTGCCAAGAAAACCCCCCCAAAAATGGGATTACAGAGAATCAGACATGACTGAAAAACATCTGAACAACAAAATCTTTGAGAGAGAAGTTTCAATTGAGTGATGAAGTTGGGAACCAGATTGCTAAGAGTTTAGAAGAGTGTAAAAGGAAAGGGAAAAGAAGCAATAAATATTGAGCTTTGCACATAGTAGGCACTTAATAAATGATTGTTGCACTGCATTTAATTAACTGGTTAGCTATGAAGAAAAAATATATATAATCCTTTGTGAATGAGTCTCTTTAGACCAGGAGCATGAATAAGAAGCTAGTGGTTTCCACAATGCTTAGGTTTCCTTTTTCTATCTTCCATTGATCATGTGGACATGGGCTAGGCATGGTGGATGAGGATAAAAGGAAGGGAGAAGCTTTCTGCTTTTCTCATCATTTTAACCTGGAAGGATTAAAAGGACATGTTACAATATGTTTTGAAAGCCTATAGTAGATTGGGAGGACTGATCATGAATGTAGGACCATAGCTTTAGAATTGAAATGGACCTTAGAGGTCATCCTACCCAAATCCCTGTTCTACAGTTTGAAGAAATTGAGGCCAGAAAAGGCTGTGTGCCTTGTACCCATTCAAAGAAATAGTAAATGTCAAAGCTAGGTCCTGTAACTCCAAATCTTTCTTGGTAGAGAAGTGAAGGGGTACAAGTAGAGAACAGGGCATTAACTGTCAAACAAACAACGTGTCTGTTCATTTTCTTTACTTGTATTTCTTGTTTACCAAGGAGAGCTCTGGTAGTGGGTAGGGAAGGCTACTGGAAAGAGAGAGAATTGTAAAAAAAAAACACAAAAACCCGAAACATCAAAAAAAGTTGTGAGAGAAATAAAGGAATACTTTTTGTTTATTAAAATCTGCAGTGGAAGGATTCTAAGTAGAAAATTACTCAATTCCAAATTGAATGTCAGTATTCCCATTGGAGGCTAGTGAGGAAAGGCTGTAAGCAGTGAGCAAATGATGGGGGCTCATACCAACATGCTTGAACTTCCTTCCCATCCAGAGTGATTCATGTTAAGCTGGACAGCTTGTCTATACATCACATTAAAGGGGGAGAAGTAAATAAGTCCACTAGCCCCTGCATACACTGTGCTTACTATTTTATTTATTAGTATTTACTTTTCCCCCAGTATATTTTGGGAGTTGAGACATGAACCTGTTCTGGATGATAAATGACAAATCAATACAATTATTAAATGAATTGAAAGAGCAAAAGATAGACGGGAACACCACCGAGAGCTTCAAGATGGGAGGGAAGGCAGGAGCAGGGGTGTTAATGAAGCAGGAAGGAAAGAAGATGCTACAGCTCTCACCCCTTCATCAATCAATCAACAAGCCTCTGCTGAGCACCTAGAATAGACCCGGCACTAAGTTAGGCACTGTGGGGGGATGTTAAGAAGAATAAGATGCCATCTCCACCTTCCAGAGCCCAGGAGACAAGACCGGCACACACAAAATGCCTTTTTTTCTAACTGGAAGAATTCAGAGATCTGATCCAATTTCCTCATTTAATGGATGGATGGAGCAGCTCAGAATAGCGAAAGGAGTCCTGGATTTCTTATCGGAATTTCTGTGTTTGGAGCACTGTTCTGCCTGGGCTACGGTTTCCTCCTCTTTCCTGTGAAGGAGCTCTACTGCACGGTGATGATGATAAGCTACCATTTATATAGTGCTTTAACATCTGAGAAGAGCTCTACAGGAATTATTGGCTCTGAACTGAAGTCCCTTCAAGCTTTAAAATCTTATGTTGGTGTAAATTGAGGCCCAGAGAGGGCCTGAGACTTGCCAAGGTCACATAGCTAGTTGGTGTCTGATGCAGACAAGACCTCTTACTCCCAGGCCAAGGCTCTTTCCTTGTTATTCTGACTCCTTGGGATCATAGATTTCAAGTCTTAAGGGACTTTAGAAGCTTTGAGTTCACCTTCCTCATTTCACAAAGGTTAAGTGATTTTTTCCCAGGGTCACCCAGCTAGCCATTGTCTGAGACAGGTTTTGAACCCAGGTCTTCCTGACTCCAAGTCCAATGCCACTTCAATGTGCTGCCTTTCTAATAAGACAGAGTCTATTTAAGTCCTAAATTGTGTGGTCCACGTACTCAATGTTGAGGGAGTTCAGAGCAGTGAGGTCAGAGCTACTGCTCTCTCCCCTTCATCAAACAATCAATACACCTTTACTGAGAACCTAGAATAGACTCAGCACTAAGTTAGGCACTGGAGGGGGATGAAAAGAAGAAAAAGGCACCGCCTCCACCCTCCAGAGCATAGGAGCACTGTTTCTCAGGCTCCCTTCCCCGAGAGAAGAGAGAGACCGAGGCAGAGAATGTCAGATCTGGAAGAGACATTAGCCATCTTCCAGCCTATCCCCCTTTTTTATGGACTAAAAGACTGAGACCCAGAGGTACCTTAAACCAAGCATGGAAAGTAACCCCAAAGGACCAAACTTGATGTCATTGTTCTTTTTTTTTTTCAGGCATTTGGGGTTAAGTCATTTGCCCAGGGTCACACAGCTAGAAAGTGTCAAGGGGGTTTGGTCTGAGGCCAGATTTGAACTCAGGTCCTCCTGATTTCAGGGCCAGTGCTCTATCCACTGTGCCATCTAGCTGCCCCAATGTCATTTCTCTTGACCCTCGAGAGTCCTCCATATTCATCTGGCCCATCTGTATGCCAAAGCGATGCCCCTATACTCTGCCTTCCCTTCTTGCCCTAGCTATGAGCAAATCAATCCTACCATTCCTAGAACAATTGCTTGACTAATCCTTGTGACTTCCCAGACCAGATTATCCTTCCCTGGCTACCACGCCCTTCCATGTCAATCTTCTCCTAGCAGAATGTAAGCTACTTGAAGGCAAGGACTGCTTTGTTGTTTGTTTTTGAAGTGTGTGTGTGTGTGTGGGTGAGTGTGTGTGTGTGTGTGTGTGTGATTAGCATGGCACGTGGTAAACTATTAATAAATGCTTTATCTTTCATTCATCCAACTTGACTTAAGTATTATGGCAAGATGGGAAGTGTCAGGAGCTAAAAGAAGGGTGAGGAAGAGGAGAGAAGCTTCAGAGGACAGGGTAGCTAGACTTAGCAGGGAACTCAGAACATGCCTGCCAAAGGGCCAATAAAGAGAAGGGTGGAGGGGCAGCTAGGTGGCACAGTGGATAGAGCACCAGCCCTGGAGTCAGGAGGACCTGAATTCAAATCCAGCCTCAGACACATAACACTTACTAGCTGTGTGACCCTGGGCAAGTCACAACCCCATTGCCTAGCAAAAAAAAAAAAAAAAAAAAAAAAAAAAAAAAAAAAAA
>NW_020954546.1:1694158-1725695 GCF_900497805.2 Vombatus ursinus
AAAAAAAAAAAAAAAAAAAAAAAAAAAAAAGAAAGAAAAAGAAAAGAAAAGAAAAGAAAAGAAAAAGAAAGAGAAGTGTGGAAGCAAGGCCCCATGAGGAGGTCTGGACTGAGAGCTTCTCATTTAGGATAGGCATCATAGTATATTGGGAAGAGCGCTGGTTTTGGAGTCAGAGGGCCTGGGTTCAAATCCAACCAAAATCACTTCTTGCTAAGTATTGATGTATAGCAACATTCGATTTTAGAGTACTTTAGAGGCCATCCATTTATACCTCCTTCATCCTACAGAGGGGGAAACTGAGTCATGAAAGTGCTTTAGAGGTCATCCATTTTAGTTCCTTCTTCCTACAGAAGAGAAAACTAAGTGTAAAGCTAGTAAATAAAAGAGCTGGGTTTTGAAACCTGGACCTCTTAATCTAAAGTTAGGATTCTTCCCGCCATTCCAAGTGCACAATTCACTTCCTTCGTAGCAACATGAGGCTCTGTGGGCCTCAGTTTCCTCACCTGTACATAACCTCTCCAGGGATATTTCTCTAATTCTCACACTGTTGTGCCAGGTCCTCAGAAAGCGGCTGTTTGCTATTCTCTGGTTTCTAGGGATAACCCTGAGGATCTGGGTTTCTAGGAAACAGGCCCAAAGAGATTAAGTGATTTGTCCAAAATCACAAAGCTAGTAAATATCACAGCCAAGATGTAAACCTGGGCCACTTTGACTCTAAATCTAGTATTCCTTCCACAGTACCATGATCTCTCCTGAACAACCCAATCGTGAAGGTCCAGTCTGCATATAAATTCTCTTACTCCCTAATTCCATGAATCCTCACCAAATTACAAATAAGATCATAATGCTAGAAGGAAGCTTAGAGATCATCTAATCAGGATTCAAACCCAGGTCCTCTGAGTACAAATCCAGAGATTTGCCAATATAGCACACGTCAGTACAACATGATGTAAGATAACAATACACGCTACAATACAGGACAACACAAAACGACAAATACAACACAACAAAGTACAAGACAATACAACACAATAAATGTATAACACAACACAGTATAATACAACACAATACAATACAGAAAACATTTGACAAGGAATAGAGGCACAATCCATATCTGGACTGATCCTGGAACAAAGACTTCTCCCTCTGTGTTCAATAATATAAAAGGCTTATCTATCCTCAGATGAGCAGGAAGAAAAGAAACCAACAGACTTCCCCTCTGACATACAAACTCCTTTGCAGCGGTTGCATACAGTCTTAGATTATTTTGCTGTGGCGATTGGTTTGGTGGATTATTTTTCTTTAAAAAAGTTTCTTTATTATATGGGATGGCTGTCTGAGAAAGGAGAGGAAGGATTCAGAGGGAAATTAAGAAAGGAAAGGGGGGAGGGAAAGGAAAGGAAAGGAAGGGGAAGGGAAGGAAAATTAAAGAGAAACCAATAGACTCCACCAACCTGGCCGCCTGGTCAGGGGCTGCCTCTCCAGACATACCAGCCTATGGGGACATTCCTCTGATCAGCGGGGGTTGGATTGAACCCTCCCTGAAATGGTTTGAATGAGCTCCCACCTGCAGGCTGACCTCTACCTCTGTTTGAAGTTAATTTAGCAGCAACCCAAGGTTCTGGGTGGGTGAGCTCTGGAGGGGGTGTTCCTTGGCAGGTGGATTTGCAGTTGGCAGAGTGCCAGGTGGAAAAGAAGGAGAAGAAGCTGGACTCCTGCTTCCTACTGCTAAAGAAGCACTCACTCCTCTGTCTTTGGCCAGGGGCTGCCCACCTACAAAAAGAGACCTCAGCACTTGCTGCTGAGTTGGGCAGCAGAGAGAATGCAAAGGTTATGAGGCAGAGATTCAGAAATCCTAAGTTCTAAAACCAGTTCGCCAGACTGCCTCACTGTGTGACCTCAGGCTTTTCTCTCCCTGAGTTTCAGTTTCCTAATCTATAGAAGAAATGAGATAGAATATGTAAAGTGCTTTGCAGACCTTAAAGGAAGATGTATATGTATATATACACTATTATAGTTGGGAGAACTAGGTTAGAAAATATAACATTCTGTAAGCGCTCTCCAGGAACTGGGTAGGAAAGAGAAGAGAATAAGCCTTTGTAGAAACCTACTATGTGCCAGGCACTGTGCTAAGTGCTTTTTACAAGTATTATCTTATTTAATCCTCACAACAACTCTGGGACGTAGGTGCTATTCTTATCCCCACTTTAAAATTGAGGAAACTGAGGCAAATGGTGGCTAAGTGACTTGCCCAGGGTCACACAACAGTAAGTGTCTGAGGTCAGATTTGAATTCAGGACTTACTAGCTCCAGTCCCAGCACTCTATCTGGAGACTAGGTAAAGTAAGGGTATGAGAAGGAATTTACTCCTTTCCTTTAGATTTTCAGAGAATGAAGAATAGCAGGCTCATGTATAAGAGCCATCTTCTGGGAGATTCTGGGAGGAAGTAGAAACAAGTAAAATATGTGTGTTGGGGTAGAAAGGCTGGGCTATAAACGTGTCAGTCAGTCAGTGAACAATCATTTATTAAGTGACTGCTATGTGTCAGGCGCCATGCTCTAAACTGGGGGTACAAATAAAGGCAAAGGACAGTGGTTGCTCTCAAGGATTTCAAAGCCCAGTGGGGGCAATGACATGCAAACAACTATGTGCAAATAGAGGAGAGGATAAATCAGAGATAACCAACAGAGGGAAACCACTGGAATTAGCAGAGATCAGGAGAAGCTTCTTGGAGTAAGTGGAATTTTATCTAGGACTGGAAGGAATCCCAGAGGGCAGGAGGAGTTGATGAAGAGAGAGTGCTCTAGAAATGGAGAACATCCAGAGAAGATACTTGGAGCTGAGTGGTGGAGGGTCTTTTCTGAGGAGCAGCAAGGAGGCTGGTGGGTCACCGGATGAAGAAGATGTGGATGGGTATAAGGTGTGAGGTGATTGGAAAGGGAGAAAGGGATCAGGTTATGGCGGGCTCCAAAGCCCAACAAAAGATTTTATGTTTGGTCCTGGAGGTAATAGGGAGCCATTGCAGTTTATTGGAGCAGCTAGATAGGGTGGATAGAGTGCCTGTCCTGGAGTCAACATGCATTTGGATTTTGGACACTCTCTAGAGCTTGTCAAATGATATGTATATTTAGGACAGATAGTACATATTTACAAAGAGCTGGGCCTAGAGCTGAATAAGAGGAGGAGAGTGGGCCAGATTGCTTTCAGGAAATCATAAAGCTCTTTTTCCAATCCCAAGCTTCCCATGAAAGCAAAGGCCTATCTTTTCAATACATTTGACCAGTGTGGCTACAAGGCAGTGAGATGCATCTTCTCTGAAGAATGTGGGCATCACAGGGAGAGCAATGAAGAAAAGAATGGTGGGTATGAACAGCAACATTTAGCCAACTAAGAACTTCAAAGAGTAGGAGTAAAGGATGTTATCAAGAAGCAAAATGATAGTTGTTTGTTTTTTTTTTCTTCTTTTTAGGCAGTCGGGGTTAAGTGACTTGCCCAGGGTCACACGGCTAGTAAGTTTCAAATGTTTGGTCTGAGGCCGGATTTGAAATCAGGTCCTCCTGGCTTCAGGGCCGGTGCTCTATCCACTGTGCCACCTAGCTTCCCCCGTTTGTTTTTTTTAAAGATGAGCTGGTCATGTCACAGACAATGACATGAGGATAGTCTGAGTCCTCTAGTGTCACCTTCCTCCAACAAATTGCAGTGAACCCCCTGGGTGAACTTTCAGACAAGAGTCATACAAGATGGGCAGACATGGCTGGGTTGTAATCTGCATTGAAGAAACTCCTGGAATGATGAGATCCCATTCCATTTGGAAGTATTTGAGAGTAAGCAAGCATATAGGAATTTTTTTTCAAGAGAAGATTTCCTGATATCTCACTCATGGCGGCCATCTACTTCACTGACACCTGACCCCAGAAATTGTGCTGTGCTTTCCTCTCCCAAGGAGAAGATTTCAGGGACTTTCCAATGGTCCTGGGAAACAAACTAAGTTGTTGACCCAAAGAGAAGGAAGGAGAAAGATGGAAAAGAGGGTTCAGCAAGCTAATAACCAACCAGCCAACCCAAGAGGCCTGGGGCTTCTTAGTTTGGGCCTTTCTTTCCTGCCTGGATCAACTGCCTCAGAGAGGGGAGGAGAGGAAGAAGAAAGGGAGAGAATAAGAGAAAGAAGAGCAAATATCTCTGAAGCAGCAGGAGTGAGAGTCAGAGAGGGAGAAATCAGAGACACAGAGATAGAAATAGAGAGACAAAGAGACAGAGATGGAGAAAACAGAAAGAGAAGCCAAGACAGAGACAGAAAGAAGGAGAGAGAGGAAAAGAGAGAATGAAAGAAAACAAGGAAGAGAGAGGAAGAGAGAAATGAGGGCCCCAGTTAAAGCATTAGGCACCTGTGCTGCAGCTTCTGTTGAGCTAGGGGGGCCATCAAGCCTCTTAGAGGTAAATTATCTCCCTGTGAGGCAAGCCTGGGCCGCCAGTGGAGGGGGATGATTACTGCTGTTTTGTTTTGGGGGTTTTTTTGGTGTTTTTTTTTTAATGTCTCTGTCTTAAAGGCTCCAAGTCCAGCTACCGGCTTGTGATGCTGCTGAGTAACCCATCCAGATGCACTGATACACACAAGTAAATCACACTGTTTTGATTCCCTTTGGTAATTAGAGACTTCCCCAGAGAATGGCCAAGGGAACAAACTGGGCTGTGGGGTGGGCTGGGGTGGGGAGAGACAGGTGGGATTGAGGGAATCATGGGATGAAGATGTGGGTTGCAGAGAATATCAGATCTGGAGAGGATTTTAGAGGTCACCTGATCCAACCCCTCTCCCCATTTGCAGAAAGGGAAACTGAGGCTCTAAGTGGGAAAATGCCTTGTCTCACTCAGTTAATGAAGATAGTAATTAACAGAGCCAGATTTGAACACCCATCCTCTTATTCCAAGCTATCTAGCTGTGATGGGGGAGGCAACCAGTAGATTAGCACCTCAAGTGATGGACAGCAGCACTTCCCATGGAACTCCATGTGTCTCTTAGACTCTCCATGAGACACTTATACCTAACCACTCACTAGGAGGAGAGAGGGAACTTCTCTGATTGGTCCCTAGTTACCAGGGTAACTTCCTGATAATTACTTGACTGAGGCCCAAGAGGATGGACTCTTATCTGAGGAGTCACACTCTCTGTGGTCTGTAAGAATGAGTTAAGGAACAACTTACTCCTGAGACACTTTAAAGGCACTTTCTGTACCCTGGACTTCTATAACAGAATACAAAAAAGGCGTGAGGGGGGATTTCTCTCACCACCACCACCACCTAACCAGGAAGAGCAGTGGTGACTTACAGCTGAGGCACATGGCAATGGGAGGCATGCACATGAACTCTGTTCGAGAAGGAAATTCCAGAACACTGTGGTTCCTGAACAGCAACATCCTATATAAAAAAGGAAAAATTTTGGTCCAAACCTTGTAATCTTATCAGGTTGTTTTGAGGATTCATTAAGTTAATCAGAGAAACCCTGTTCAACTTCCATTACACGGTACTCATCCACCAATTCTACCTTGTCCTTAATCCTACTTTTTCATGTTACAGATTAGGAGACTGAGGCCAAGAAACAGGAAGTGGCTTTTCCAAAGGTAACACAGGGCATCAGTGGGAAAACTGAAGCCAGAGTCTAGGTCTCCTGAGACCCAGTCCAAGATGCTTTTCACTGAATCATACTGCCTGTGTGAGGAGGGATGTGGGACTGGTTGACAAAGAGATACCTCAGGTAGGAAGGACATTAACAGGCACAGTAGGACCTCAGATTCGTTTCCTTTCTTGAGAATGTTTTCAATAATATGCTGAACCTTAAGTTGTTGAATTGGTGCTCTCTCTGTCTTCACTATCACTAGAACCTGCCTAACCTCTTCAATACCTGGATTCTCCCACT
Source organism: Vombatus ursinus (assembly GCF_900497805.2). Taxonomy (NCBI): domain Eukaryota; kingdom Metazoa; phylum Chordata; class Mammalia; order Diprotodontia; family Vombatidae; genus Vombatus; species Vombatus ursinus. The sequence goes on from NW_020954546.1 coordinate 1,700,071, forward strand.
CTTTTTTCTAGGCTTGGAAGAAAACACCTATTCTAAACAGTGTGACTAATAGAAAGAGTGTTAGAGAGGATCTGGGCTATGTGATCTTGGGTAAGTCACAATTTCCCAAGGCCTCAGTTTTCTCATCTGTAAAATGAGGGGGTTAGATCAATTGTTTTCTAAGGTCTCTCCAGATCTAAGTTTATGATGGTCCTATGATTCAACTGATGCACAGTCCGGGTTAAACATTTTATTGTCAATCAGTCAATTTGCATTTATTAATTGCCCCCTACTCTGTGCCAGGCTAAATGCTAGTGCTAAGACTATAAGGAAAGTGGGGAGTCCTGTTCTCAGTAAGCTGACAGTCTAATGGGAGAGGTAACATGCGAACAACTATGTACAAACAAGCTATAGACATGATAAGTTGGAAATAATACAGGGGAGTCATTAGAATTAAGAGGGACACAGAAAGAAGGTTTGATTCTGGCTGGGACTTGAAGGACGGCAGGAGGCTGATATGAAGAGGGAGAGCATTCCAGGAATGGGAGACAGACCATTTGGCGTTTGGAATGTCATGTGGGAAGAACAGCATGGACGCCCCTATCACTGGACTAGAGTATATGGTGGGGGGTTAGGTGTAAGAAGACTAGAAAGGGCTTTCAAAGTCAAACAGATGATTTTCTACTTGATCCTGGAGGTAATAGGGAATCAATGGAGTTTATTAAGTGGGGTGCATGGGTATGATCAGCTCTGAGTTTTAGAGTGATCAGGTTGATGGCTGAGTTGAGGATGGACTGGGAGACAGGGAGAGTAACAGTAGGCCATGGCCTTGATTGCTTTTGATGAAGGCCCACACCAAGGGGATTGTAATGTTGGAGGAAAGAAGGGGGGTTGTGCAAGAGATGGTTTTGCAGGTGGGAATGTCAGCACTTAACAGTTGCCTGGATATGAGAGTGTGAGAGAGTGAAGAGTTACTGGAGATTTTTCAACAATTAGTTTAAAAGAATTTTTTTTTAAGTGTGAAAGACAGTGAAGAGTTATTGGAGAATTTTTTTAAACGAAGAGGCAAAAGATTGAAGTGTTTGGGTTTACATAAGCATAGAGAATTTTTCCATTTAATTTTGTCCCAATTGTGCGCCTTCAACTGTGATCAGGACTGACATTTGGGGGGGGGGATGGGAGGAGGGAGGAGTAAGAGAAACCCCATCCTGCTTCCCCCCTCCACCCAGCTGTGCAGCTCCACTGTTTTCCTTTAGGACCAAGCTGAGGTTCCACCAAATGAGGAAGGTGAGGTGGAAGCCTGGCACTTGGTTCTGGGCAGGTCCCTCTGCAGTTCTAACAGAACTCCCTAGATCTCATGAATATTTCCTCTTTGTCCCAGCCCAGCTTTTTATCTCCATCCCGGTCCCAGTTCTCAAGGTGACTTGCAGATTGGCTCCTGCCCCTCAGAGAAGTGGCCAATTCAATTCAATGCACATTTATCAATGTGCCTGCATCATTCAAGGACCCTGTGCTAAGCTGACCATACAATTTTTAGATAGCGCAAATACTTAAAGCATGCAATAATAATAGCATACAATTTTCACTAACAGTAAAAGAAGGGTCATTTCATCCCATGCTTGGCTGGTTCTCTTCAAGGATCTCTGTTCCAACCCACAGGCCTCCCCACCCCACTCCCAAATTTTTCTCTTCTCTCCAAGGTCCCCTCAGAGTCTTTCCACTCTGCCCTCTTCCTCTCCTCCCTTTCACTCCTGCCATGTCTAATTAGTCTGCCAGCTGTCCAACCCATTCTGAGCAGCTGATGGTAACAAGAACCAGATATGTCAGAGAGTGTTTGCTTTTGGGCCAGAAACACCCTTGGAGTAAGAGCAATTCAGTTTGTTTTGAATGGGTAACAGCTCCCATATAGGGGGCTTCTCACAGTAGGATCCCATTTTGGACTTTATGCTTCCAGTCTAAGGACCAGCTTAGTTAAGCCCAGAGCGAGGCTCGCCACTGGGTTGACTACACAACAGTGAATTTTTTGGCCATAGTTACCCTCAGAGACCACCTAGAGCAGCTCCAGTGATGAAACTGCAGATCCTCAAAGTATCTCCTCCCAATGGTTCTGGAAGGTCAGAAGCTAGAAAAATTTGAACCCCCATTTTGAAGATGGATTCCCCACGGTAAATTATTCTAGTAAAGTGCCTGGTCCAAATTCAGTTGGGAAGGAGGGCAGACAAGCCACACTAGTCCAGTTGCCCCAGATGAAGAGATGACCCATTCATCCCCACTTTTATCAAACTCTGGCCCTCATCCTGCAACTCCTGGGAGGAGGCATTAGTTGGGGGTAGGAGAAGATAGGGAGGCATGGCAGTGGAGAAATGTGGTCTCCAGGAGAGAAGGACCCTTAGGGATGGGGCAACATAGCACAAAACCAATGGAGGACTGAGAAATCTGGTGCTGATCAGCAAAAAGACTGCCTCAGAGAGCAAGCACACCTGCGCCCAGATGTCAGCCTCCTAGGGCAAAACTTGGTCACTCTAAATAATACTAATATTAACAAACATTTATATGAAGCTTCAAGTTTTACAAAGCACTTTGCAAATATTGTCTCATTTGGGTTTGATGTGAACCCTGGGAGATAAGTGCTATTATTGTCCCTATTTTATGGTTGAGGAAACTGAGGCAGACAGAGGTTAATCAAATAGCCCAGGGTCACATAGTTAGTAAGTACCTGAAGCTGGATTTGAACTCAGGCCTTCCTAGCTCCAGGCTCAAAACTCTATTAATTGGGTCACCTAGCTATCACCGTACTGATAAGTCTGCCCAGAGTCACACATCTAGTGAATATCAGAGGCAAAATTTGAACTCAGGTTTCCTTGTGCCAAGTCATGTTCTCATTTCATTCTACCATGCAGCTAGGTGGTGCCATAATGCACAAAGCACTGGACCCAGGAGCAGGAAAAGCTGAGTTCCCAATCCAGCCTCTGACATTTACTAGCTGTATGACCTTGGGCAAGTCACTTAACCTCTGCCTGCCTCAGTTTTTTCAACTGTAAAATGGGGATGATAACAGCACCCACCTCCCAAGGTTGTTGTAAGGATCAAATGATATACTATTTGTAAAATCATTAGCACAGTGCTTGGCACATAATAAGAGTTTAATAAATTCTTATTCTCTTCCCTCCCTCCCCCTACCATGCTTCATCTTATTATAATAAACAAGCCATAAGCCCCAATCCATACAAACGAGGCAAACTCTTCAGAGCTCAGATATTGGGGGCATTTTGTTGCAAGAACAGAAACACTGGTCTAGTTTTGCTTTTGAAAGGAACCCCTCTCTTCCACTGGGTGGTGGTCTTCCACTTGGAATCCCTCCATCCCCCTTTTTCTTCTAGCCTCTCCTTGGGATTCTCTGGAGCTCAATCAACCTGTCTTTGTCACATTAGTGCTATTAAATGTCTTACACATTGCCCTGTGCTAAGAACCCTATACAAAGTGAGTTAGGCTTGAAAACCAGAAGATTTCATGAAGCTTCAGTCTGAAGCAAACCCAAATCTGAACCCAGAGTCACACAACATAACAGCCGGAAGTGGCATCAGAAATCAATCCATCTAAGCTGAGCATCTTACAGGGGAGAACAGAAGCCCAGGAAAGGGAAATTACTGACCCAGGGTCACACAGCTAGTTATTGGCTTAAAAATCTATTGTAATTGGACCACCAATGTATTCTTTTCAAAAATTCCAGAACTTCTTCCTCTCCTTCACTCCAACAACAGAAATCTTGCAGCTCAGCTGGGCCTCCCTGAGAAGAGGTGGTTAAAAGAGTTTTCAGTGCAAGTACATGGTGGAGATCGATTCTTGCAAGCAGCAACGTCACCTTCCTGCTCTAGAGTACATTTGAGGTGACGTGCCTAGAATCTGGGATGAATGGGCAGGGGTGTGGGTTTGGGGGAATAAAAATGTACGAGGACAGAAAAAGGCAGAAATTGTGCAAGTCTCCAGGAATTCTCAAAAGTGAAACGGCCTTATTTTATAATCGGAGAGTGAGCCATCAGAGCATGCTTATACACGGTGACCAACATGAAATTCTAAATCATCAGACCTGAATTCAAATACCGAGTCTGTCCCTTACTACATTACCAAATCCCTTCTTTCCCTTCTGGAAAAAGGAGGAGGTTGGACTAGAAGTCCTATGAGGACTCCTTAGAAGCCCTAAGATTTTAATTATTCATTCAAAAATATTATTATATTATTAAATTCGTTTATTAAATGCAATATTTATAGTAATTAAATTAATATCTTAATTTTAGTGTTGAGTTATTAAATTGTTAAATGTATAATATCATTAAACACTTAGTAAGCGTTTTATGGAGAGGTGTATGAAACTCCTTTAAGCACAAGAAGATAAGACTAGTGCACACTTAGCTATAAGACAGAAGTCTGAGGTAGCTAGGTAGTATTGTGGTTAGAGCACTGAGCTTGAAGTCAGGAAAACCTCCATTCAAATCCTGCCTCAGGCATGGACTAGCTATTTGACTGGGGAAGTCATTTAATTTCTTCTAGCCTCCTAGCCTAAAATAAAGATAATAATCACCCATCTCACTAGGTTGTTGTGAGGATCAAATGAAGTCACACACGAAAAGAACTTTGCAACCTTTAAGGGCTTGTATAAATACTTGCTATTTTGTTGTTATTATTATTACTGGATACAAGCTAGAAGCACCCCAAAGGGTCATTGGACTTCAGGGGAGGGAGAGGAAAGGAGAAGAGGGGCAAGAATCAAGGAAATTTCATGGAGATGGTCCCTTGAGCCTTGATGGATGAGTCATTAATGGGCAGAAATGAGTAGGGAGTTCCCAGGTGCAGATAAAGCATGCAGTTGGGAAAATGCAAGACAGAGTGGTCTAATTTGGCTGGAGTGTAGGATGTAAAGAGAGTAATAAGCAATTCGATGGGAAAAGTAGTTGGAGGTCAGATTGGTGGTGGGGCCAGAAGGAGCCTCTAATGCCGAGATAAGCAATTTGGACTAGCAGTGGGGAAGGGCTTGGTCTTCTGACTAAGAAAAGTGAAGGCCAAAGTAAGAAGGAGAGAAGGCAACTTGAATGATAGTGTCCTCTTTCCCTTCAGGTTCCCTCTTGCCTTCTGTCTGTCATTTCCTCCAAACCTTGAAATGATAGGTGATATCTAGATTCATTTCCATCAAGCTTTCAGCTGGGCTATGTGAAAAAAGGGGGCACCTTTTATGTAAATAGAGGACAAGCTAGGTGTCTAATTTAATTATTGTTTGTGTGTGTGAGTGTTTAGCTGATGGGTGCAACTGTACTCATATCTTTTAAAAGGTCTTTTTTTTTTTTAACTCTCCCACCATAGGCAAAGAGAGAAGCAACTACCTAGTGGTTTCTTTAGTGATTTCATGATACTATGTGGGTGGAGTCTTAAAGTGCTGCCCAAAGTAAAGAAGCATTCTTATTAGCTAAGAATGAATGTGGCATGTCAAGGGGGCCCATATGAGCCAAATTCAATTTGATGGGATGAGGTTATAGATAAAGAGGTAATATTCTCATTTGGGGCCCAGATGGGAGCCTATGAAATCAGGGGCCACAGTAGACCAAGGAAACTTTAGCTAAGGAATCATTTACCAAATCTGTCACAGGTACTTTATTTTATATGTTCTTTTGACTGACTTCAATGGAAGAAGAAGAAGACGAAGATGAAGACGAAGATGGTGGTGAAGATGAAGAAATCTGATGATGAAGACAAAGATAAAGAAAGGAAGGAAGGAAAAAAAGATGAAGGAGGAATAGAAATAAAAAGATGAAGGCAAAGAAGTCAATAAGAAGAAAGCAGAAAGAAAACAAAAGATAAAGGACAAAGGATGACAAAGATGAAGAAGAATGAAGAAAACAAAGAAGATGAAGAAGGAAGAGAAGAGCAAGAAGAAAAGGAAAAGTCCAAGCCCCAGCCTCCCACCAGCACATCTCAAAGAGGTCTCAAACTATGAGTATTGCTAATAAACTGGTTTTTTTTTTCAGGCAATTAGGATTAAGTGACTTGCCCATGGTCACACATCTAGTAAGTGTCAAGTGTTTGATCTGAGGTCAGATTTGAGCTCAGGTCTTCCTGACTTCAAGGGGTGCTCTATCCACTGCACCACCTAGTTGCCCCTGCTAATAAACTCTTTACTTCCAACCTACTCCCTGCTCTCTGTGCTTTTCTTATTCTATTGCTAATGATTCCTATATCATCTGTAAGACAACTAAGGCCCAGGACATGGCATATGTGTATAGCAGAGCTGAGCCAAGACACTAGCGAGTCTCAGGCAAAATGTGAAAATCATTCCCTTCCTCTTCCCTGAGGATTTGAGTCTTTACCTTAATATTTGATTTGATTTATCACAAAATAAATGCCATGGAAAGTAGGATTTTTCTGGTACTTAAAAAATGGAAACTGAAATAAGCAGGATAGTTTTGAATATATGTTGAAATGTGTGTGTGTATGTGTATGTATATATATATATTCACACACATGCACAAAGATATCAACAGTCTGGAATGCTGGAATATATTTATATATGTACATACATACATACACACATACACAAATCTCTATTATGTAGAACATGCTACCTGGATGGATGAATGGATGGATACATATATACATAGTGCTACATAATAGGAATTTGTAGTAATCTTTTTCTTTTATTTTGTGCCTGGAAACTATTGTATGGGTCTTTGTGAAGTTCGGAATAGTATTTGTTTGTTTTTTAATATGTGTATATCTCCCCCTTTTTCTTTGCAAAGGCAGAAGACTATGGATGTGGAATATGACATATACTGTCAGCCTTGGTTGATACATTGGCTAGTTTTTCTGAACTCCTTAGAAAGGTAGGAATGGGGAAAAAACATTTGTAAGTGAAACTGTTGTAAAGACAGAAGTCCTCTGACTCTGAGTCTTACACTCTTTCCACTACATCACCATGGAGCCTCCAAGCAGTAGTTGGATGACTCCCTATGAGGGATGCTATAGAGAGGTTCCAGCTTTAGTTAAGAGGTTGCATTAAGTAGCCTCTGAAGGTCCATCCTTTCCAATGCTAATATTTGATATCCTTTCTACCAAACTCTTCTACATCACTATCCTTCCTTCCTTCTCTTACTCCAAATAGTCTCTAGCACACAAACCAATTTGTCACCAGAGGCAAACTCGGGAAATACTTTGCCAACATCCCAACTCCTCTTCTGGGGATTCAGGATAAAAAAACTTCCATGATTCCAGAGCCTTGGGACCTCAGCTTGTCCTCAGGGGGAATTGTTTGCCTCTGCCTAGAAAATTTGCCCAGAAAATCCCAGAGGTCTCCTTAGCATTCATGCCAGCAAATAATTCAGACTTCTTAGCATCTATTGAGAGAATGGTTTGTCTTCCACCCCAAACTGTGGTGCTATGAGATTTCCCTCAATTGTTCAGTTGTATGACTTGACCAAATCACCTTGACACTTGAGAAGGGTCCAGTCTGTCAACAAGCATTTATTAAGTGCCTACTGTGTGCTAGGCACCGTGTTAAGCACAGGAGATACAAAGAAAGGCAAAAGGCTTGTTCTGGAGGAGCTCACAGTCTAGGGGGGGAAACAACATGAAAACAGCTATGTACAAACAAGATATCCTTGACAGGAAACATTGGAGATAATGGGCAAAGGCATTAAGGGACTTCAGGAAAGGCTTCTTGCAGAAGGTGGGATTTTAGCTGGGACTTGAAGGAAGTCAAGGAAACCAAAGGCAGAGGTCGGGAGGGAGAACATTCCAGGCGTGGGGGACGGCCAGAGAAAATGACCAGAATCTGGGGCTGGGGTATTCTGTGTAAGGAACAGCATAGAAGCCAATGTTGCTGAGTTGTAGAGTACATGGTGGGAGGTTAATGTATAAGAAGACTGAGAAGGTAGAACACAACCAGATTAGGAAGGATATAATAGGATAGTAACAAGCTTCTTGACTCTCTACAGTTTCTATTCTTCCTAATCGGGATCTCTTCCTGAACTAGTCATGGCCACTGGAGAAAGCTTGGCAAGAGGAATCCTGTTGAGAGGGCAGTTCCTCCCAGCATAATCTGTAGGAGGTTAGGGAACCCAGAGCCATCCCTAGGGAGAGTGGAAAGTAAATTGGAATTAAATTCAGAGGACTTGGGTTCAAATCCCAATCCAGTCATTTAGTACTTTGGGATTCCTTCCCCCCTCCCACAAAAGAAAGTTTCCTAGATTAGTTGCATAAAGTCGCATTCGGAGGTTAAATTCCTCGCCCAGGGTCACACAGTCAGTAGGTCACAGTCACAGAGGAGGCCCTTAATAACGGCTCATTGAATTGAATTAAATTTAATTACTTATGTGATCTTGGACAAGATATTTCCTTTTCCTGAACCTTAGTTTCCTCAGCTGTTAGAACATATATGTTGTTGTAGGTGATTTCTAAGGTACCTTCTAGCACTAAATCCTATGAACAAATCGGTCCAATATTTTCATAAAAGCAAATATTACTTAACTGTGAGTAAACTTTGACTCAGCGATGCCTCTAGGAGGTATATACCCTGAGAAGGCCAAAGGAAAAAGAAAAGAACCCAAGTGTCCAAGTGCATTTAGGACAGCACTTTTTGTTGTAGCAAAGAGCTAGAAATGAAGGAGGGGTTCATTAACTGGTAAAGAGCTGAATGGGGTATCAGTGTAATGTAAAATTGGCTCATAAGAAATGAGTAAAGGGACAGAATCAGAGAAACTTAGGAAGACTCATGAGCTGATACAGAGTCAAATGAGCAGAACCAGGAGAACATTTTATTCAATGCCATATTATTGCAAAGGAAAACAAGTTTGAGAGACTTTCAAACTCATTAGTGAGGCAATCAACCAATAAGATAGATGACTGAGGATGAAACAAACTTTCCATTTGTTGGTAGAGTGGTGACGGACTAGGGGTACAGAATGAAGTTTACATTTCCAGACGTGACCAATGTGTTAATTTGCTTTGCTTGACAATGCTTAATTGTTATAAGATGGGATTGTATTTGTTTTCAGTGGGGAGAATTGGGGAGAGGGGAGTAGTGACAATGCAAAAAAAAAAGAAATGAGCATCGGTGAAATATTTTTAAGATGCACAGAGAGCAGAGCGAGTAGAACAATTGTAGTACTAATGTGTCCAATTTAATCCTTCTAAAAAAAAAGCTGTTATGTACAAGATTTAGGTGCTAGGTAGGGCAGTGGATAGAATGCCAGACCTGAAGTCAGGAAAACTCATCTTCATGAGTTCAAATCTGGCCTCAGACACTTATTAGCTGTGTGACCCTGGGTAAGTCACTTAACTCTGTTTGCCTCAGTTTCCTCATCTGTAAAATGAGCTGGAGAAGGAAATGGCAAACTACTCCAATATCCCTTTCAAGAAAACCCCAAATGGGGTCATAAAGAGTCAGGCACAACTGAAAATGACTCAACAAATGTACAAGATTACCAGTTTCATATGCAGTCCTCTTTTGATGTTCATTGTATGTGGAAATGTTCATATTTTCTGATGTTTATCAAGTACATAGTAAACAAAAACTGGAAACAATACTATGAAAGCCCACCTAGTCTTTGACCAAGCACTGGCCTGGGGCAAACCAAGCTGCACAAACCACTGCTAACCTCCCAGCCCCCAACCCCTAACATATCAATACAAGTGAAAGTTTGCTATTAAGACAAAGAAATTACAAAACAGTAACCTGAATCAATTGCATGGAAGTGGGGATGAACCTCACTACTAGTGAGGACTCCCAGGTGGCTGATCCCTCATTTGTCCACCCCCCCAGAATATCAAGTCATGTTAAATAGATTAGGAGTCCCCAAGGCAAGCCAGCATGCCCCATCTTCAGTCCCCCGAGTCATTGTTGATATCCCCCAGAAAAACTTGACCTGGCTTACTAGTAGTGTGACCCTGGGCAAGTCACTTAACCCCAACTGCATAAAAAAAAAGAAAGAAACTTGACCCAGATAAAGCAAAGCATGCAGCAGAAACCCTTAAGTCAGTCAGTGCTTAAGTCTAGGTCCTGGGATTCTGCCATGCCCATCAGTGGCCAAAATGTGACTATTAATAATAAAAGCCATGTGTCAGTGACAGCCTGCTCCCCTCACCGTGTGCCTTTCTTTTTCTCCTGCTCCTATCAGTCTGGGAACCTCCCTAGGCTGTGTTGGAAAACTTTGTCCTATGAACATCCAGAACAAGTTTCTTCTCGGCAGCCACACCTACTTCCCAAGACTTACCTTAGAGAAAGTAGAAAGCAAGAGTTTGAATCAGAGTTGGAGCGATACCTAACAGCAGGGGCACCTCGTCTTTCCGTTGGACTCCAAAACTTGAACGAGGGGGCTTGAGGTGGCTCTGAGGATAGAGTGCTTGGCCTGGAGTCAGGAAGACCTGAGTTGTCCAGCTCAGACACCTCCTAGCTATAAGGGTGATCCTGGACAAGTCACTTAACCTCTGTCTACCTCATTTTCCTCAACTGTAAAATGGGCATAATAATAGCACTGACCTCCCAGGGGTTTTATGAGGCTCAAATGAGATATTTGTAAAGCACTTAGCACAGTGCCCAGCACATAGAAGTGCTATATAAATGTGAAACAGCCTCTTCCCCAAAGGAGCTTTTAAGATGGTAGCCAACTTGTGCACACATACACATACACATGCATGTATACATACACATATGTACATTTACATATAGCGATATATGTGTATATACATGTGTGTATACATGCATACATACACACACCACATACCACAAAAACACAAGGTAGTTTTGGGTGGGAGGCACTAGCAGTTTGGCAACCAGGAAAGACTTCACGGAGGAGGTGGCATTTGGCTCTTAAAGGAAACTAGAGATTCTAAGAGGTAGCAGTCAGGAGGAATTGCATTCCAGCCATAGGCTGGAGCTCTGGAGCTGTGGGCCAAAGGCTCATAGATGGGATGTGGATTATTGTGTGTGAAAAGCAGCAAAAAGGTCTGTTTGGCAGGATGGATGTGAAGGTGAGTAAGGTATAATAAGCAATTATTTTGGAGAACAATCTGGAATTATGCCCAAAGAGTTATAAAACTGTGTGTACTCTTTGACCCAGCAATATCAATATTAAGTCTATTCTCAAGGTGATCAGGGAAAAAGAAAAAGAACCTATATATTCTAAAATATGTATAGCAGTTCTCTTTGAGGTGGTAAAGAACTAAAAATGGAAGGGATGCCCATCAATAGGGGAATGGATGAACAAGTTGTAGTATATGATTGTGATGGAATACTACTGTGCTGTAAGAAATGATGCTCAGGTTGATTTTAGAAAAATATGGAAAGACTTGTATGAAATAATAAAGAGTGAAATGAGTAGTATCAGGAGAATGGTGTATGCAGTAACACCAACGTTGTTTGAAGAGTAACTCTGAACAACTAAGTTATTCAGAGTATTATAAATACTCAATCAACTCCAAAGGAAGATGCTAGAGAAAGAGAAAGACCTCCAGAGAAAGAACTGATAAATAGAAGTGCATATAGTATGGTTTTACATATATCTAGATATAGATACATGCAAAACCACCATTTGACACAGATATAAATAGGGAGAAAGAGAGAGAGAATCTGTGTCAAATGGCAGCCTTCTCTAGTGTGGGATGGGGAAGAAGGGAAGGAGACAGTTCGAACCTTAAAATGTAACCAAAAAATAAATTTAATTAAAATTTAAAAATATAACTTTTTAAAAAAGATGTAATAAGTAGGCCATTGAAACACATGTAAGTAGGACTACAAAGTTAAGACAGTTTTATGAGAGAGTTTCTGCCAGGATTTTTTTTTTTATGGTGGGGGGGTAGTCCAGAACAGTGAATTCACTTGAGTGGAGAATTCCCTCCCTTCACAGATGCAGATTCACATATGGGGCATTTAGAAGTTAAGTGTCTCAGTCAGAGTTCCAGCCAGCAGGTATCAGAGGAAGGGCCTGAGCCCAATTCTTTCTGATTCCAAGGCCAACCCTTTCTAGGACTCAGAGCCGCAGAGCCCAGAGCACTTTCAATTTATCTAGTTCAATGATTCTTAACGTTTCTGTGACATGGACTGCTTGGGCAGTGTCTGGTGAAGCCTTTAGGACCCTTTTCTGAATAAAGTTTTTAAATGCCTGAAATAAAATACATTGAGTTACCAAATAAACTAATTATATTGAAATATAATTATCAAAATATTTTTTAAGTGTTCACATATCCCAGGTTAAGAATTCCTGATCCAATCTAACCCTTTCATTTTACAGCTGAGGAAACTGAGGTCAGAATAGTAAAAGAACAGTTAAAACCTAGAGAATGAATGAATAAGTATTTAATTTTTAAGCAATTACTATGTGCAAAGCATTGTGCTAAATGCAGGAGATACAAATAGAAAAGCAAGGCATTCCTAGCTCTTTCGGGGAGGGTCACATTTTAATAGGAGAAGATACATATAGGACCTATATGGGGGGGGAAGGTAAGAGGAAAATGAGTAGAAATTTTTAAACTCTATTTATGACCAAAATATGTGAATTGGTACAATATAATTTCAGCAATTCAATATGAAACTTCACTTTCTCTTTTGTTCCCAAGTACATAGCTGGCCAGCTATGGTTATGTTTATCTAAAATGCAAGTCCGTTGGCGGTTGGTAGGAAAGAAAATCAGCCACTCTTTCTTTTTGCAGTCTTTCCCCCAAAAGGAGAAGAAAGCCTGCTGGCACAGTGGAAACAGGGTTCCTGAAGTTGGGGTGAGTGGCTACCTTGGGTGGACCTGGAAAGTCTGTCCAATGGCTCCCTCTGTTGGGACAAAGTGGGTGCATATATCTTGTCCCAGGAGGAAACTCTCATGAGGCCATTTTCCTGGCTTGGAATAGACTGGGACAAGATGAGAAAGGCCCTGAGAGTGGCGACTGTTCTGAATCAGAGGGAAGAATCATTCATCCTAGCCTGTGCTCCCAAAGGCCTCCCTCCCTCTGGCCTCCTTCTCTCATTTGACCATAGCTTTCATGTTCATAATTTGCAGGATCTGAAATTGGAAGGGCCCTTAGAGATCATCTGGTCCAGGAGGTTCTTTATGCCGTGGACCCCTTAGGTAGTCAGTTTCATGAAACCTATGGACTCCTCCTCAGAATGATGTTTTAAATGCATAAAATAAAATAAAATAAATAGGTTTACAAAGGAAGCCAAAGATTAGTGAAAATGAAGAAGTATTTTTCCCTATCTACATTCACATCCCCCTCCCCTGAAATCTACAATCCATGGACCACAGTTCAAGAACCCCTGATCTAGTTTAAACCTTTCATTTCACAGATGAAAGAGCTGAGACAAAGAAGGAGCGATGATTTACCCAAGGTCACACAGTGAATTAGCACAAGAGCCAGTATTACTGAAGGGATGGAGAAGAGGGTCACGGAATCCTCTTCACCCATCCAGAATCCGCTCCTGTCTACACTCTCAAGCTATCCTGTGCCCTAATTGGCTCTGGCCACCCTGATAGAAAAATTGTGGATGAGGAAAAAAGGAGACCTGAGTGCGTGTGGGGGAATCAAAAGATGGTTTGACTTTCCATTCAAAAAGAGATGAGTATGTAGCTATGATGACAGCCAGACCAAGAGAGATCTACCCAGAGGCCCAATTATCTCTCTTAACTGAGCTAGCTAGTTGCATCTTCTCTGTCTCCATCTGCCTGGTCATCATCATCTGACAGGTACAAGTTCCCAAATAATCGTGGCGCTGAAATCTCTGATTCGGCTCTGGACATAAATTTCTCTCACACTTTCTCACTCACTCATGCTCCCCAGGGCTTCCACGCTCAAAGTGCCTTTACAGGAAGTCTGAGGCTAGGGTAGTGTATCAGGCAAGGAGGAGACAGACTCATATTGGGAAGGGAAAGCCCCTGGAGAGAGAGATAAATCACTGGGAGACTTTAGTGTCACTCCTAGCAATACAACGTCATAAAAATCTCATTCTTCCCTCCCGTGCCCACTCTAACAAACAGGGCTGGGAGGGCTGAGGGTATATGGAGGTTAACTGATGACAATGTGAGGTGACAAGGGCAAATGATGCAGAGCAGCCAGGGTTAGGGCCCTGAAAGTCAGCTCTCTAACAAATAAACCCCACACCCCTGCAAACACCCAGATCTACCTAATGGCTGCTCCATGATGCAAGTATTTGCCTTCAGAGACATAAGAGAGACCAGAAGTCTGAGAAACCTAGGATTTCACCAAAGGCCCCAGATATACCGCAGGGTCTGGGGCCGAATGGCATCCACCATCCAAGGAGGAAGCCGATCTCCATCTCTCCCTGCCTCTCCCAGCCCACCGCTCTTTCTTACCCTCAATGAGATCAGCTTAAACAAAGCCCTTTGGAAAGAGAGAATCTCAGGAGGATGGTACTCAATAAATGCCAAGTGTTATTACTGCCCACGGCCTGAGAGGGTCACGGCTCCTCTCTCTAGGCTAAGTGGTTGACACTGGCCAGAGATCTGGAGGCGGGCTAGAAGAATTTCCCGGGCAAAGAGAAGGCAATAGATCTCTGGGTCTGCTTCCTGAGCAGAGTTGTTCCAGGCGCTGCCCAGATTAATCAGATATACCCACTCTCTGCAGATAGCCTGGAAGATATATCTCTGGCAGGGATTCCGTATTCAAGGACAGCTCCATAAATTCAGGTTGGGGATGTAGCACCCACTCCTTGTACAACCACGTTTCCCTGGGCTGGGAAGGCTGCTGAGTTCTAAAGAAAGGCTTTGCAGTGGGGCTTAAGCTGCAATTATGCAGCTGATCCATCAAATAACCCCGGGAGACTTCGTTTCCTCCTGAGCATCCTCCGCCAGCCGGTACAGCCTCAGCTCAGCCACCAGCTCCTTGCCTCTCCAAGCTAGGCAGCTTAAGTGTCCCCCTCAGTCCAGGCTCTAACTTGTCTCCTGGTGGTACGGAATAGGCCCCCATCGCTGCCAGAGGAGATAAAAGAAAGCCTGTCGACTATTCAATTCTGAGATGCAGAGAAAGGCACTGGGAGGGAGGAAGTGTGAGGAGAAGTCAAGCAAGAGGCGGCAGAGTCTGGTGCAGAGATCAATGGACTCCAGGTCCTGGGGACCCATGACAAGATGTTTGGAGCAGACTTTCCAGGGAAAATCGGGGCAAGATCACCCAGCAAAAAATAAAGCCTTCTTGGGGAAGGAATTTTTAAATGATGAGACAAGACACATTGGCCTACCATAAAAATGGCAACCATCATAGAGGTATGGGGCTGCAAAGTCCTAATTAAGAAAAAAATCAGTAAAAGAAGGAAAGGTGTGCTAAATCTGTTTTCCCCACTTTTCTGGTTGGGGAACCACCAGGTTCAAATGCATGGCCCGGAGCTGCATAGGCAAGCCAGGACGTGAGCTCAAGTCTACTGACCCCAACTCCTTCCCAAAGGAGTGTATCTCAGTGAATGATACAGAGAGGCCAATTTCAGCTTAACAGAAGGAAGATGCCATCTACTAAGACAATGATGCAATGAGAAGACTGATTTTATAGCCAGAGGACCTGAGTTCAAATCCCAACTTTGCCACTTATTATCTGCATGGTCTAGAGCAGATCACTCCCCTCAGTTTCTCCATCTGTAAAAGGAGAGAGGTGGTGCTAGATGATTCCTAAAGTTCCTTCTGGCTCCTACCAAATCTGTTTCTACAAAAAATTGTAGCTGTCCAGCAATAGAGTAAGCTTATTTTGTGAGGTAGTGAGCTACCAGTCACTGGGAATCTTTGAGCAGATA
This sequence comes from Vombatus ursinus, assembly GCF_900497805.2. Taxonomy (NCBI): domain Eukaryota; kingdom Metazoa; phylum Chordata; class Mammalia; order Diprotodontia; family Vombatidae; genus Vombatus; species Vombatus ursinus. The sequence continues at coordinate 1,715,813 of NW_020954546.1, forward strand.
TGGGGTGAATACCTGTTAAGGAAGTTGAAGAAGGAGTTGCTTACCTGTAGAAGGGGATTAGGGAAGGTCGCATCCAAGAGCACTTCACGTCCACTGCCACTCTAAGATTCTGTCACTACATGGCCAGTGACTTAAGGGTCAGTAGAAGAACTGGGAATATGCTGGTTTCCTCCGAGGCTTCTGAGCCCTGGTTTCCCCATCTCTGAAATGGAGAAAAGAATATAATTGAATTGTGCTCTGATTCCCAAAAAAAACAGCCAAACAAAAAACCTAATCCATGACAGTCCACATATACAAAACCGATAAATTATGCAAGTGGTTATTTGCACCATAGAAAACGTATTGTTTTATGAAAGGATTTACCACAAAGTTCCTTTAAATAGCACAGTCTCCTGTTGTAGTTAAAATATGATTTAATTCACACACAAAATATTTTCCTCCACTGTCTATTAGGAGGTGCACTTAAGTAAAGAAACCTAAGAAATCAATCAACTAACATTTATCAAGCAGTCGTCCTGTACCAGGCACTGGAAATATAAAGACAAAAATGCCCCCATCCTGCCCTCAGGAAGCTTATGCTCCATCAGAGGAAATAACATAAAGACATAATGCAAATAGAAACAAAGTCAAATACAAGTAACTAGCATTTTAATAATATAGCATTGCAATTGTTTACATGTTTACTTAACAAATGGTAACTCCTCTTATGCTCATAATAACCCTGGGAGGTAGCTGCAATTGCTATCCCCTTTTTATATATGAGAAAACTGAGGCTGAGGGAGGTTTAAATGACTTATCTCCAGTCACACAACTAGAAAATACTTGATGCTGGATTTGAGCTGTGGACTTCCTGACTCTTAGCCCAACAATCTATCCCCTGTCATGGAGGGGCTAGCAGGTGAGGGTGGAGATGGGAGATTAGGAAAGACTCTGTCTACTGTACTGAGAACTTCCTATGTATTTGGGTAAGAGCCCCTGACCTACCCACCCACCATTTCATGATCCCTGGAAACTGAAATGACCAAATTTGGACACAATATAGACAGAGAAGGGCAATGGAAGGTTGCCAGGGTTGCTAAATTAGACAAATAGACTAAAAAGGATTTGGTCAAGAATGGGGTCATGTCCGAAAAGATAAAGAGTTGGAACTTTTTTAAGTGGAAGAACCAAAGGGTCTGGCTACCCAAGGCTGGGCAGGTCAGGATGACCGGGCCCAGCTCCTAGGTCTGCCACTGACCTTGGCCTGTCTCCATATACGTTCTGGGCCTCAGTTTCCTCATTTATAAAAGGAGATAAATACTCCACTTCTACTCTTTCCCTCGGATCCCCTCAATTACTAGCACACAAAGCAGGTTTGAGAAAGAGTGAGATAAGGCCTATCAAGTGCTTTGAGCTCCTCGGAGCAGGGCTGTAGATGAAGATGAGGATTACGCTATTAATAAGAAGTAATCTGTGTTGGGAACTAAGCAAGGATATGCTGGAACGGTCGGAGCTTGCAGGGAACAAGATAAAGGACAACCAACAGAGAGACAGAGATAATGCCAGGAAAGGGCCTTTACAGAGTTAGTGGGGCCACAAGCCGCACTGCCTGCTAATAAAGGCAGGAGGGGGCTGGGAAGGCAAAGCATTTCCCCGTGGTTCTGATAGGGCCGACATTCTAGAAATCGGACTTTCCCGAGGGAAATGCAAAGAAGGCATGAGAAAAGAGGAAAATGAAAGAAAAAAGCCTTAGAAAATCTTCCACTGGCCAAGGGAGAAAAGAGCAGAAAAAAACCAACTAGCTTTGTAAGTAACAGGAGCTTTTTAATGCTCTCATCTCCAGCAAGCAAGGTGTGTAAAGAACAATGACTTTGTCCTCGAGGGGCTAGGGTTCAAATCCCACCTTTGTCTTTCCCTCCTTAGCTTTGGTTGAGTCTCTTAATCTCTTCTAGTTTTCTCATCTGTAAAATGAGGTTGTTCGTGTGCTTACCCTTTGACCCAAAGATGCCAATATTAGGCCTATACTCCAAACAGATGAAACAAAGAGGAAAAGGATCCACATGTACTAATATACTCCTAACAGCTCTTTTTGTAGTGGCAAAGACCTGGAAACAAAGGGGGTGTCCCTCAACTGGAGAATGGCTGAAAAAATTACAGTATATGAATGTTATGGAAAATTATTGTGCTATAAGAAATGATGAAAGGAATAGTTTCGGAGAAACCTGAGAAGATTTAGATGAATTGATACAGAGTGAAGGAAGCAGAACCAGGAGAACAATTTATACAAGAAGACAGCAACATTGTAAACACAAACAACTTACTTAAGAATTCAGTGAGCAACCGAGACTGCAGGGGACCAATGACAAAGCCCGTTACCTACCTCCTGCACAATAAGACATTTTTTTTTTCCATGGCCAATGTGGAAATTTTGTTTTGTTTGACTATGAATATTGGTTACAAAGATTTCATTTACCTTTTTATTTTAAAAAAAAGGAAGAGGAGAGGAAATAGTTCAATTGAAAAAGGAAGTTAAGAAAAATAAAGCTATTACTATAAATCAGAGGTTTTTAAATTGGTATCTGTGAACATGATTTTTACATATTTTGTTAATACTATTTTAATATATTGTGTTTATTTGTTATATGATTATGATATGATATATTTATTATATTTAATAATATCTTAATATGATTATTTTAATATAATTACTTCCTTTTGCAGTCCTGTTAATTTAATTGAAAAACATTATTCTGAAAAGGGATACATGTATTTCACTAGACTACTGCCGAGGGGGGGCCATGACACAAAAAGTGAAGACCCTCCAGACTGGATGGTCTCAAGGGGTCCCTTCTAAGTCTAAATCTATGGTTCTATAATAGGACCAGGGACTAGGTAGTACAGTGCATAAAGTGCAGGATTTGGAGTCAGGAAGACTTGAGTTCAAATCCTGCTCTAGAGACTTACTAGCTATGTTGGCAAAGTCACTTAACCTCTCTCAGCCTCAGCTTTCTCCTTGTAAAATGAAGATAATAATAGCACCTACCTACTTCCCAGGGTCAGGGTGATGATCAAATGAGGTGGTGCACATAAAATGCTTTGTACTGTATTGTATAAAATGCTTAAAGTGTCATATAACCTTTATCTAGCTATCTGTCTGTCTGTCTGTCTCTGCATCTATCTGTATGTCTGTCTCTGTATCTATCTGTGTGTCTGTCTGTCTGTCTGTCTCTGTATCTGTCTGTATGTATGTATGTCTATCTGTCTGTGTATCTATCTATCTATCTATCATCTATCCATCTGCCTGTCTGTCTGCCTGTCTCTATCTGTCTGCATGTATGCATGTCTATCTGTCTCTGTATCTATCTATCTATCTGTCTGTCTGTTTATTATTACATTTGTGAGCTCCTTGAGAGTAAAGACTGTCTTTTACCTTTCTTTGAATCTCCAGAGCTGAGCATGGTGCCTGGCACATAGTAGGTTCTGAATAAATGTTTATTGACTGATTTCTGTGCTGGATATTTGTACATAGGGAAAGTTACCAGCTAAGACCCTACCTTCCAGGATCTGACAACTGCAGACAGTCTATCTCCCTGCCAAGGATACATAGGAGTGGAACCAAGGATGGATTCCATGGGTCATACAAAAACTCACCTCAACAAACATTGATTATGTACCTCCTGTGTGCTAAACAATAACATAGAAGAATGGTCCTCACTCACATTTAATTGCCATTTAACAAACTTTTATTAAGCACCTACTATGTGCTAGGTACTGTGCTAAGTGCTGAGGATTCAAACAAAGGTAGAAGACATCTCTGCTACCAGGGACCACTACATACAAAGAAATTTCAGGAGAGAGGAGATAGTAACACCTGGGGCTGGGAGGTAGCAAGTTCTCTGGAGGAGATGCTGGCTGAGCTGAGCCTTGGAGTGGACAGAAGATTTTCAAAGGCAGAAAAGAAGGAGTGCACGCCAGACATGAGGGACAGGCAGGTTAAAGGCTCGGTGGTATGAGATAGAGTATTGTGGGTAAATGTGATAACAGCTAGCAGGCCAGTTTGGACAGAATATTCAGAGTGTAAGGGGGAGTGATATGAATGAGCCTGAAGAGTTAAGTCAAAGCCTGATTGTGAGGTGCCCTGAAGGCCTGGCTGAAGAGTAAGAATTTTATTGTAGGCCTCCTAGTAGGGAAATGCTATGACCAGAACTCTGTCTTAGGAAGATTATCATGGCCAATATGTAAAAGATGGATTGGAGACTAGAAGCAGGGACAGTGATGAGGAAGCTGATGCAATAGTCTAGGAAAGGGGGGGATGAAGGCCTGAACAAGAGTGGTCTCTATATCAATGGAGAGACAGGAAATCAAGAATATCACTTTATAGACATTGCATATACACACACAGGGGAGGAGAAAGTCATTCAGTTAAATTATGAAGGGGCAGCCAAACTAATCCTCAGCCAAGGGCCACAGCTTGGAGCTGGCAGGGACCTCAGAGATCATAAAGTTCACCATTTATGAGATGGGGAAATTGAAGCCCAGAGACAGGAAGGGATGGGCTCAAGTTTGCCCAGGGGCTAAATAATAGTGTGAGGATGATAAGATGATAGGATCACGGCTCTAGTGCAGGAAGGGAGAGGCCATCCAGGTCAACTCCCTTCATTTTGCATATGAGGAAACCGAGGCCCAGAGAGGTTTAGTGACCTTCCCAAGGTCACACAAAGAGCATCAGAGGCAAGGTTGCTCTTTACCCTTACATTCACCCCACTCTCTAGGTCTAGGAGTGGTGTTGGCAGAAGAATTAATCTATAATGGGGAAGAGGGGGGACAGTTTAAAGGAATTTACTGCAGCCTGAAAATCTGCACCTACACAGAGGGAGGCAGAGAAAATACACTGAAAAATAATTCACACTGATGTGGTTTTAAACTTGGATCTGAGCTTTACATGAAGTGCTTTTGCCCACCATAACCCTGTGAGGCAAGTACAGTGGGTTTTATCACCCCCATTTCTCAGGTGAGAAAATAGAGGCCCAGGGTGATCACAGACTGTTTAGAGCTAAAAGGGACTTTAGAACACCACCATCTCCTTTTACAGAGGACAAAAGGGAGATCCAGAAAGGGTAGAGGATTTGCCCAATGTCACACATCTAGTTAGTAGAGAAACTGAGTCTGGAACTTTCCTTTGCTTCTTGTGCCTTATAAATCTAATGTTCTCTCCACCTACTACATCTTGCAGCCTCTCGGTTGTTTAAAGGTTAGAAGAGAAAATTGGGGAGGTGGAAGCAGGGGTAGTGGTGGTGGAGTACCACGAATGATGCCTTTGGGACAACATCCTTCTTTGTAAAAGACTCTCAGGTAAGAATGCCTCAGGATTGGTAGCTGAAAGGCAGCACAGACATCATCTAGTTACGGTGCAGCGGCAGGAGCCCTAGAGGTGAAATTAGAACCAGTCAATCAATGGACTTGTCAATCAGCATTTGTTAACGTCCTACAACGGCCAGAAGCTACGCAGGCAGGAAGGGGGGGGGGAGAAGGAAGGAAGAAAGGAAAGAAGAGGGGAAGAAGAAGAAAGGAAGAAAGAGAGAGAGAAAGGAGAGGGAAGGAAGGAAGGAACAAAGAAAGGAGAGGGAAGGAAGGAAGAGAAAAAATGAGAAAGGAGAGAGAAGGAAGAAAGGAAAGAAGAAAGGAAGTAAGGAAGGAAAGAAGGAAGAGAGAGAGGAAAGCAAAGGAAAGAATCCTTGCTCTCAGGAAGCTTATATTATTATTAAATTCTTTTTATTATGACTGCCAAACAAGAATATTTCCATAAACATTGTGAAATACCAAAAGAAAATTCTCTATGAGACTGAGTATTTCCACTTCCTACCCCTTGCTTTTTTCCCTAAGTATACAATTTTATATAATACTTTCAAAGCTGTCTGCCTCATCTGTGCTTCCTTATTCTTTCTGTTCTCTTCTCTTCTAAAATATTGCAATGGTTCTTTTATTTGGGAAATCCCTGTTGCTAACCCTCCCATTTTCAGAAAAAGAAAATGAATCAGATCAAAACAAAATCTAGAGTCAAGCCCCAATGACTGAACATAGCAGCCACGTCCCCAAATGTCTGCCTTTTTCTGTATCTTGAGTCCATCCCATACCTAAAAGGATGTGGGGGACAGGCTTCATCATTAGTGGTATGGAGTCATGATTGGCTGCACTGATGAGAGTTTCTAAGTCTTTCGAAGTTTTTGGGTTTCACCATCTTTCTGTCCTTGTATAAATGGTTCTCCTGGTTCTGCTCCTTCACTCTGTAGAAGTTCATAGTACCCGGAATTCTCTGAAATTGAAATCAACTTCCATTCTGTGGAGGAGACAAGATAAATGTTTTAAACATACATAGAATAAATACATGCTGGATAAATACATGTATGAGGGCTAAATGCAGATAGAGAGGGCAAGGACTTGAAGTTGAGGGCAATTGAATGCTGAAAAGGCAGGCATCTCTAAAAGGTATTTCTTGACTCTCTGAGGTGGAGGTGAAGAGAAAGAGCATTCCAGGCATAGGGGATGGCCAGCACCAAGACACAAAACCCAGCAGAGGAGTGCCCTGTATGAGGAAGAGCAAGAAGGCCATTTTGACTGGACTTTAGGGTTCAGGAAAAATTGAAGACCTGAGTTCAAGTCCGGTTTGGGTTTTTTGTGACCTTGTCTTTGGAGTTCATCTGTAAGTGAGGTCATTAGACCAGATGACTTCTCAAGGTCCCTTCTAGCCTACTCCCACACTCATTTTATAGATGAGGAAACTGAAGACCAGGAAAACTCAGTGATTTGCCCAGTGGCACACAGCGAGTAGGGCAGCTAGGTGGCAAATCAGATAGAACACTTAGCCTAGAGTCAGGAGGACCTGACTGAGGCCAAATCTAGCCTCGGATACTTATTAACTGTGTGACCCTGGGCAAGTCACTTAACCTTGTTTGCCTCAGTTTCCTCATATGTAAAATAAGCTGGAGAAGAAAATGGCAAACTACTCCAGTATCTTTGCCAAGAAAACCCCAAGTGGGATCACAAAGAGTTGGATATGACTGAAATGATCGAACAACAACACACACAGCTAGTAGGGAGCAAAGCTTGGTTTTTAATGTCCAAGCCCTCTGAATACAAACTTAGTGATCCTTCTACTATAACTCACTGACTGGGATGAAAATGTAAGAAGCGAGGAAAATGTAAAAAGAATTGCTCTTTCTCATCACAGAAATGAAATAGAATTGGCATCTGGAAAACCAAGCTAAGGGGGGCTGCCGGGTATCTTCCTCTCCTCCTCAACTTCTTTGAAAGATTTAAGAGATGATTCACAAGCCAATTCTAAAGGAACCAGAAGGAGCATCCTCCCACTCATTCTCGGAGAAGAATAGAGTGAGATCCAGGCCTAGAGGAAGAGATTGAATGAACCATCTGTTGATCAATTAATCAATCCACAAGTATTTATTGAGCTCCTACTATGTGCCTCTGGCCTCACTTTTCCTCTGATTTCCCAAGAGACTGGGCTTTGTTTAACGTGTTAATTGTTCGATTGGATAAAAGCTTTTGCCCTCCCACTCCCATCCCTCTCTTCCCTGAGGCAGCCCATCTCAGATCCTGACACCAGAGGGGAAAAAGCCCATCAAAAGATTGAGAGTCAGAAAATCTGGCCTAGAGCTCTGCCGCAACTCAGGGCATGATTAACCCTGGCCAGACTTCCAGGCTGACTCTGGTCTCCACTGATAAAGCCCACCGAGCTATGCTATACCATCATGGTACTGTGAAAAGATGCCTGAGTTAGAAGTCAAAAGATCTGGCTTTAAATCTCAGCTTTGCCACTTACTATATTTTGACCGTGGGCAAGTCTCTCAATTGCTCTGGGCCTTGGTTTCCCCCTCTTTAAAATCAAGGAAGTGAACTGGATAGCTTCTGAGGTTCTTTACAGCACTAAATCTGGGAACCCATGATCTTAGTGTTAGCACCATCTTCCTTCTTTAGGGAATAGCAGATTACTATGTCCTTCAACCACCAGTTATGACCTTCAGTTTCCCCATCTTTTGCACTGAGATTAGTGTATAATTCAAGTGTTGCTTGACATAAGCTAGGACCATCCTTTATATTCCCATGGCCTTGTCTACGTTAGTCTGATTATTCTGCATTTTGCAGCTGTTCTTTCTCTACATCGGAAGGAGGCCACCTGAGCTCCTGTTTTTCACGTCTTAACACCTTGCCCACTCCTTTCCAATGATGACACAGAACATCTGTGTAGAGTCTGTGATTCTATGTTTAAACAGAGAAACGTGGCAGAACATAATCACCGCTGTCTCCCTCCTTTCCCGGGTTTGGTAAATAGTCAGCTTCATAAAGCAATGCACAATCATTGTCTCCACTAATGATCCCCTGTGGAGGAATGAGGTTTCCAGGGACAATCCTCCAGCTATTTCTAATACTTCAGTCTAGAGGCTCAAATGGCTTTCTTTATGTGGGTTCTCTAATGTTAGCTCTGGACTACTGGTATAAGCTCCTAATTGGTCTCCCTACTTCCAGTCTTTCCCTTCTCCCATCCACCCTCCGAAGGACTTTGGAAATGATCTTCTGAAAGGATGGGGTTGACTATGTCACTCCTCAACTCAAAAGCCTTCAGCATTCCCTGTTGTCCCTGAGATAAAATCCCAATTCTGCCTGCTGTTTTAAGGCCCTCCATGATGGTAGCTTATCTTTATAACTTTATTTCAAGTTATTCCTCTTCATGCCAAGCTGGGATGCTGGTTTGGACTGAGTCAATTCATATGCCATCGAGACCAGCTCCTTCATTTTATTTTATTTTATTTTATTTTATTTTATTTTATTTTATTTTAATTTTACCCTCTTTATTTACTTGAATAGAAATCACTAACACCAACAACAAACATTTATATGCAAGACACCATGCAAGGTACTGGGGGTGCAAGGAAATATCAGCTATGGTCCCAGCCCACAAGAGGCTTATACTCCAATACTATAAAACAAGACACATATACAACAAGGTAAATAGCAATGAAGGGCAGACCATGTCCTAAACTGAGATAAAAACAGAAGCTTCTCTTTGTGTCTGATGTAAATATTCCCCATTATCACTGAAGCTAGTTTTCCTAGCATTCTCATGCTTTATTCTCTAGGAATGCCAAAAGTGATAGAGATGATGAAAACCATTGTAATAGCTTTCAGAGATCCTATTTCATATGTCTCTAAACTTGTAGCAATGAGGAGTTGTCACATGTTTCCCTTTTTCTTTTTTTATTTTATTTTAACATTTTTTTTAAACATGTTTTTAAAACTTTGGGTTCCAAATTTTCTCCCTTCCTCCCTCCCCACCCACCCTCATTGATAAGGCAAGCAACTAAATATATGTGCAGTTATGCAAAACACATCCATAGTAGACATGCTGTGAAAAACTAACTCTATTTCCCTTAATCCTATCCCACCCCCCCATTTATTCTATTCTTTCTTTTGACCCTGACCCTCCTCAGAAGTATTTCCTTCTGATTACCCCCTTTCCCAATCTGCCCTCCTCTTTATCATCCCCCTACTCTTTTGTCCCCTTCCCTTCCTATTTTCCTGTAGAGTAAGACAGATTTCCACACCCAATTGAGTGTGTGTGTTATTCCCTCCTTAAGTCAAATCCTATGAGAATAAGATTCACTCATTCCCTCTCACCTTCCCCTGTTTCCCCTCCACTGTGAAAACCTTTTCTTCTCTGTTTTTTGTGAGATAATTTACCCCATTCTACCTCTCCCTTTCTCCTTCTCCTAATATAATCCTGTCTCACCCCTTAATTTTATTCTCCCAATATGACCCCTTCATCTTCAACTCACCCTGTGTCCTCTATCTATCTATCTATCTATCTATCTATCTATCTATCTATCTATCT
>NW_020954546.1:1725705-1748942 GCF_900497805.2 Vombatus ursinus
TCTATCTATCTATCTATCTATCTATCTATCTATCTATCTATCTATCTATCTATCTATTTATATCCATATACACGTACATATAATTTTTTCCCCTCCAACTACCCTAATACTGACAAGGTCTTATGAGTTACAAATATCATCTTTCCATGCAGGAATGTAAACAATTCAACCATAATAAGTCTCTTATGACTTTCTCTTTCCTGTTTACCTCTTCATGTTCCACTTGAGTCTTGTATTTGAAAATCAAATTTTCTGTTCAGCTCTGGTCTTTTTATCAAGAATGCCTGAAAGTCCTCTATTTCACTGAAAGATCATTTTTTCCCCTGCAGGATTATACTCAGTTTTGCTGGGTAGGTGATTGTTGGTTGTAATCCTATCTCCTTTGCCCTCAGGAATATTATATTCCATGTCCTGCGGTCCCTTAATGTAGAAGCAGCTAAATCTTGTGTTATCCTGATTGTGTTTCCACAATACTTGAATTGTTTCTTTCTGGCTGCTTGTAATATTTTCTCCTTGACCTGGGAACTCTGGAATTTGGCTACAATTTTCCTGGGAGTTTTCCTTTGGGGATCTCTTTCAGGAGGTGATCGGTGGATTCTTTCAATTTCTATTTTGCCCTCTGGTTCTAAAATATCAGGGCAGTTTTCCTGGATAATTTCTTGAAAGATGAGGCTCTTTTTTTGATCATGGCTTTCAGATAGTCCAATAATTTTTAAATTCTGTCTCCTGGATCAATTTTCCATGTCAGTTGTTTTTCCAATGAGATATTTCACATTGTTTTCTAATTTTTCATTCTTTTGGATTTATTTTACAGTGTCTTGATTTCTCATCAAGTCACTAGCTTCCAATTGCTCTATTCTAATTTTTAAGGAAGTATTTTCTTCAGTAATCTTTTGGACTTCCTTTTCCATTTGGCCAATTTTGTTTTTTAGCGCATTCTTCTCCTCATTGACTTTTTGGACCTCTTTTGCCATTTGGGTTAGGCTATTTTTTTAAGGTGTTATTTTCTTCAGCATTTTTTGGGTCTCCTTTAGCAGGCTGTTGACTTGTTTTTCATGATTTTCTTGCGAAACTCTCAGTTTTTCATCTTCTTCTCTTACTTGCTTCTCAAAATCCCTTTTGAGCTCTTCCAAGGCCTGGGACTGATTCTTATTCTTCTTGGAGGCTTTGGATGTAGGAGCTTTGGCTCTGTTGTCTTTCTGGTTGTATATTTTGATCTTCTTTGTCACCAAAGTAAGATAATATAGTCTGACTCTTTTTGCACTGCTTACTCAAGATTCGGGCCAATTACTTGAGTTTTAAACTCTTTGTTAAGGTAAAAGTCTGCTTCCAATGTGGAGAATGTACTGTCCCAAGTTTCAAGGGTTTGTACAGCTGTTTTCAGAGACACTTCTAGGGACCTAGTTCTTCCAAGGTGCTATGATAAGGAATGAGGTGTTTTCTCTCCACTGCCACAAGAAGCTTCACCACACCAATGTTCCTCCTCACCCCAGGACTGCCCTTCAGAACTGTGAGCCACATCCAAGCACCGGCAAAGCAAGAGATTCCTTCCTCATCACTGGCAAAGAGATCCTTGCAATCCCCCTCTGATCAGCCACTTGATTCCCCCTCAGTCTCTGGGCTGGAAGCTCAGGGAACAGCCGCGGCCCCCGGGGGCGGCTGAAACCCAGCCCCTTCTCTCAACGCAGTCACAGACTTTTCCCACTGACCTTCCACATTGTCTTTGGCGTTCATGGGTTGAGAAGTCTGGAAACTGCCACAGCTACCCGCAATTCAGCCCTCTGAGGCCTGCTCCAGGGTCGCTGCGGCCTGCGCGCCCATGCCACACTGCGCTCCTCTCCCCGCCTGACGTGAAATACCTTTCTGATCAACCGTCCAGGCTGTCTTGGGCTGGAAATTTGTTTCACTTTGTCTTTTTGTGGGTTCTGCTGCTTTAGAATTTGTTTAGAGCCATTTTTCATAGGTGTTTGGAGGGCTTTGGGGGGAGAGCTCCAGCAAGCCACTGCTTTCTCTCCACCATCTTGGCTCCGCCCATGTGTTTCCACCTCCTTCATTTTAGACGGACAAACTGAGGCCCGAGGAAGCTAAGTGGATTGCCCAAGGATACCCAGGTAGTAAAGCCATAACCCATAGACCTAGGTTTGGAAGAGCCCTCAAGCGCCACCAAGTTCAGCCTTCTTATTTCGCAGTTGAGTAACAAGGGATCATCGGTCTGGAGCTGGAAAGGCCCTCAGGGGCCATCCTCCTCTTTTTATTGTTGTTCAGTCATGTCTAACTCTCTGTGACCCCATTTGGGTTGTTTTTGGCAAAGATACTAGAGTGGTTTGCCATTTCCTTCTTTTTTTTTTAAGGCAATTAGGGCTAAGTGACTTGCCCAGGGTCACACAACTAGTAAGTGTCAAGTGTTTGGTCTGAGGCCGCATTTGAACTCAGGTCCTCCAGACTTCAGGGCCGGTGTTCTACCCACTTGCATCACCTAGCTGCCCCTGCCGTTTCCTCCTCTAGACCATATTACGGATGAGGAAACTAAGACTCAGGGAGGTTGACATCTCCCAATGTCACACAAGTAATAAGGGTGAGAGGAGAGGTTTGAACCCTGGTCCTCTGACCCCAGAGCTTTCCACTGTAAAACTGTTGCCTTTTGCAAGCTTGACATTCCATCTCTGGCTGTGCCTTCGTAGGAGCCCCTCCCCTATGTGTGGAATATACTGGCTCCTCAAATCCATGTTTCAGAATGCTTGTCTTTCTTCAGAGCTTAGCTCAAGGCACCCCCTTCCTCAGAAGCCTTCCCTGTTCCACTCCCCTCACCCTTGTTAGGGTACCCCCTTCTTCCTCAAATTGCCTTGTATTTACTTCTCCGTGGACACGTAGAAGCTAAGGTCCTTTCTTTTTCTATATCCCCAGTACCCAGCTTAGGACTTGACACATAAAAAGTGCTTCAGAGCATTTGCAGAATTGCATCGGATTGATCCACGCTTTCACACAGGCTGTTGTCCCATATTATCCAGAACACATTTTGTCCTCCCTTCTCCTTAGAATCTCTAGTTGCCTGCAAAGCTCAGCTCTAATATCATCTCTCATATGGGACCTTCCTGATCCACTCCCTCCCCCCTACCCCAACTCCAGCTGCTGGCACATTCACTCTCCAAATCACCTTGTACTTATTGCATTAATTTTTTATAATTAACTTATATGGGTAAGTCTCCTCCAATAGAATCGCTTTTTGTTTTGTCTGTCTGTTTTTTGTCTTTGTACCTCCAGTGTCTGAGATATAGTTCAAGCTTAAAGAATAAATTGTTGAATGATTAATCGTTGCCATCAAAAAATTGCATTACATGATGATTGTCCTTTTGGTGATGAGCCTTTCTGAGCTTAGCTAGGTTGGTCCTTGAATGCCAAGTATGTGGTCCCTCCCAAAGCTTGTGCTTAGCACCATCCTGGCTTGATAGGACCAGCTGGCATGACCTTTGAGCACCATGACTCCATGTCCACAATGGTGGAGCTTTGGAATAGGACTTCTGACCCAAGAACACATTGAGACATACAAGTAGAGACCACTTATAAGGAAGTGGTGGTCCCACCTTCATTTTTCTCTACCTAGAGACAATGAACAGTTTATCTGGTTGTCCTTTTGGGCTTTGGGATGTATCTGTTGACTGTTTCTTTTCATGAGGGAGTTCCCATGATCACCTTGGTTTAAAACTGAGTTGTCAGGGGTAGCTAGGTGGGGGGGGCAGCTAGGTGATGCAATCGATAGAGCACTGGCCTTGGAGTCAGGAGGACCTGAGTTCAAATCCAGCCTCAGACACATAACACTTACTAGCTGTGTGACTCTGGGCAAACCCCAATTGCCTCACCAAAAAACAAAACAAAAAAAAATAAGATGGAGTTGTCAGTTGTATTCATAGATGGTTTGCATTGCATTATCCCCACACCTTCAGCCTTTGTTTTGAGCCTAGCATCCCATAGGGTGTTGAGGTGGGGGAGAGTGTTCAGGGAGAACTTGCACCTCTACTGTGACGGCTGCCAAGTCCTTTTCAGGGCTGCTCATCCTCCTTTGGTGACCACCTTCTTTCTACTCTCACCTCCAAGAAGCTGTAGCATGCACAGTGATCCTAGGAAAACCATCTGGGCAGATGGGCTGAACCAGATTGAGGGTAACCAACAGGCCATGAGTTAGGGAATTGTCTACCCCAAACATGTAAAGGCTTTCCCCAGTGGAATGGGTGGATGAGAACAAGTTATTCCAGTGATCATGAAGACAGCTGAAGTAGGAGCTGTAGAATGCTTAGAGCTTGGACAGGCATCAAAGATGCCAAAGCCACCCACTGCATCCTGGGTCATTGCCCGCCATCTTGACTTTTGCCTTGGCATTAGACTTTGATGGCTCTGGAAGAGAGAATAAGACTGGTAACTTCATGCAACTCTGCCTTACTTAAATCCAATTCACCCAAGAGTCAAGGCATCACTATATGATGTCATCGGTCCTCTTCAAAAACAAAGAATCAACGATGACAACAAGAGCAAACACAAGTCAGGCAGTAGGTAACATAGGGTCATGATGCCGACACAGAATTCAGCTTTCTCCTTTTTCTACTTATACAGTAGAAAGTAGTTATATAGCTCATTCTACTAAGTACCCTTTACATGGAGTTTAAGATACAGAGCCAGCACAATTGGGCTTCCATCTTATCTTTTCAGGTTAATTATATCTTATTCTTCCTCATACACTCTATGTTTTAGCTAAACTGGCCTATTTCATGTGCTGTGTATGAGATGTTTCATCTCCCACCTCCACATCTTTGTATGTTTTCTTTCTCACCCAAGCCTCTCTCCTCATCTCTGATTCCTCAAATCTCTGAATCCCTTCAGGCTCAATTGGAGGACCACAAAGGTCTTTTCCTGATTCTTCCAGTTGCTAGTGTCTCCCTCCCAATAACTTTCTCACCTGCGATTTCTTTGTCTATGTACGTGTTGTTTCTTCTCAGTGGAACACAAGTTCTTTGAGGGCTAGGCCTGTTTTCATTTGGACTGTGTACTCCTTCCTCTGCCTGGAATCATAGAACTATATACAATCAGTGCTGGATGGGTGATTAGATCAATTGTCTCAGAGAGGACATGTGTGGTGGAGTAAGCCATAGATGTAGGGTCAGGAAGATCTGAGTTCAAATCTTGATTCAGATGCTCTCTCTATGTCTGTGAGCAAATCATTTCACTTCCCTTAGACTCAGTTCCCTCATCTGTAAAATATGGATAATAATAGCATCTACCCTCCAGGACTGTTATGAGGGTCAAATGAAGTAACAAATGTAAAGGGTTTCTAAAGCTTTTAAGTACTATATCAATGTTGACTATTGCTATTATTTGATGGAGGAGGGGACTGAGGAAAGTTCAAGGGAGCAGGGGACAGTGGCGCATCAGAATGAATTAAAGGCAGAGCTGAGGCTGGAACACAAGTCCCACAATTCCCAGCCTGGCTTTTTTTCTACCCCATCGTGCTTTCTTGCCTTAATGGCACTATGAGGCAGAAGGGATTGATATTGTGAAGAGGTTGGAAATCATCCAGTAAAATTCCCTATATAAATATGACTAGTCCCTAATGATTTCATGGCAGCATAGGAGATGTCCTTCGACCAACTATTTAACAAAGCTGTTTAAAGAGGGAGACAGCAGGGATCATATTTTATGTATTAGCTGTGAAAAATTCTCTTTAAAATCTATCTTTGCCATCTGTGCACTGGAGTTCAGATTAAACATCAAATTTTGTGATGTATGTTTTACGCTGATTCTTTAAAAAAAAAAAAAAAGAAAGAAAGAAAAAGAAACCCAGTTTCCTGGTGCTCTCTGGACAAGCCCCAGAGAGATGAATTTCCCCCCACCCACCCCAGTGTTCTGAGGCTAAATATTCAATATCGTATTTCATGCATGCATTAATAATTCAGGCTTCAAGCGAAGTTTTCAGTTTGAGTTTTAGGATTGGTTCCCAAGGCCATTATGAAATGTCTGGGTCAAACAGTCTTTAAAGAAAAATCCCTTTAATTAGTTTCTTTTGAGCACTGCATAAAGGACTAGTTTGATAGTGAGGCAATTTCCTGCCATCTTGACACCGTTTCCCGTGTTTATCAGTTAAATTATTATTGTACTTTAAAAATAGAGCTTCCATGCGGCAAAGGCCTTCTTAGGCATCATTCTTGCTCTGCGTCCCCCTCCCCATGATAAGGCTTTCTCCAGTGCACCAAGAGTTAGAGTCAGAGTCAGAAAATGAGAGCTAGAGAGAGAATTTCCCTTCTCTGGGCCTCAGTTTCCTTCTCTGGAAAATGAAAGTCAAACTACATGGCTTTTAATTCAACACACATTTATTAAGCATCTGCTAAGTGTAAGAAATGGAGGCATGGTGGCCAATAGATAGAGAGCCAGTCTTGGAGTCAGGAAGACCTGGGTCTATAGGCCTACAGAACTATCAGA
The DNA here is from genome assembly GCF_900497805.2 of Vombatus ursinus. Classification (NCBI taxonomy): domain Eukaryota; kingdom Metazoa; phylum Chordata; class Mammalia; order Diprotodontia; family Vombatidae; genus Vombatus; species Vombatus ursinus. The sequence continues at coordinate 1,732,171 of NW_020954546.1, forward strand.
CTCTCGAGATCACCAAGCCCATTTTTCTCAAGTTTCTTGCCCAGCATAACACCCTCTGGCTGTCTGGACCGTACTCCTGATTTTCCAGACATTCTCTACCATGCCATGGAAGCCTACTTACCCTAGAAGTTCCCTCCAGCCTTGGATTTCTCACACTGGAACTATATTCTGCCCTTTGATGGCTGGACTCCTTGCAGGATGTCCATTTTAAGGAAGCACCCAGGCTAGCTGGTTTATATATACTCCTCTCCAACTCTATTCCTGCCCCTCCCCCACCTTTAGTTTCCTTTTGTGTATTAGCTTTCCCATTGGAATGTAAGCTCTCTTTATGGAATTTCCTTACTTAGAAAATGAAAAATTAATTAATTTTTTAAAAAGAATGTAAGCTCTCTGAGGGCAGGGATCATTTTTTTTTCTGCTTGTATTTGTATTCTTAGCTTAGTACATTGTAAGCACTTAATAAATGTGTGACTTGACACAGCTAGTATCAGAGTTAAGATTTGAATTCAGAACTTCGAAACTGCAGGCCCAGCAGCCCCTAGCTGCCTTTCAAGTCCAGCTTCTGATATATACTACTTATGTGACCCTGAGCAAGCCCTGTGATATCTCAGTGGCCCAACCACTATAAGTGGGGGAGAGCTGCTGATCTGCCCTGAGTGAAGGAGCTGCTTCACCTGGAATTCCCTAAAACAATGACATCCCCGTGAAATCACCAAATTACAATGAAATCAACAACAACAACAAAAGAGTCGCTATATAAAGTTTTGAACATTCAAAGACAAAATATGAGACTGTCCTTGTCTTCAAGAAGCTTATATTTTACTGAAATAATAAGACAGGAACAGGGTTGATCAATCAGCAAACATTTATTTAGCACCTACTGTGTATCATGCCCTATACTCAAAGCTAGGGATAGAAAGTATTGCCCTGTCCTCAGGGAGTTTACATAATGTCTGGGCAGTCAACATGTACCCACATAAGCATACACAAGAATGCATACAACTGCAAAATAAATACAAGGTTTTTTTGGTCAGGACGGCGTGAACAGCTAGCAAAGTAAATACAGCACAAAGGTAAACACTAATTATGTACAAAGTAGTTTTGAGACCAAGGAAATGCTTGCAACTAGAATAATCAGAAAAAGTCTCTAAGAGCAATGTCAAAGATGTGCTTTGGGCAACATTAGAGATTCTATAAGATGCAAGTTGAGAGCACAGTGCATTCTGACCCGGAAGGACAAATTGTGCAAAGACCAGGAGGCAGGAGATAGGATGAAGTGAATGGGGAATAGCCAACAGGCCAGTATGATTGAAAAGGAGAGGGGATGAAGGGGAGTAATGGGAAATAAGGTGGGAACCATATTGAAATCAGCTCTTAATGCCCGACTGAGATTTTGTACTTTACTTCTGAGATCCCTTCCTAATTCCCCTATGGTTCTAGATCTACCTATGGTCAAATAGGAAGGCAGCTAGGATCAGAATGGGCATGATTCACTATACCCTTGAACTTAGTCAAGTCAATAAGCATTTATTAATTGCCTACTATTTGCCAGGTACTGTGTTAAAGACTATGGATATAAAGAAAGGCAAAAAAATAGTTCTTGACCTAAAAGAGATCACAGTCTAATGGGTGAGGAAACATGAAAACATCTATAAACAAACAAACTATATATATATATATATATGTATGTATGTATGTATGTATGTATGTATGTATGTATGTATGTATGTATATAGGATAAAGTGGAAATATTCTCAGAGGGAAGACACTGAGATTAAGGAGGATCAGGAAAACAATTACCCAGAGTCATATTTAGAGCTGGAAGAAACCTTGAACATCCCTCCCAATTCCCTCATTTTACAAAGAAGGAAACTGAGGCCCATAAGGTTGTCCTTACTCAAGGTCATATTGGTAGTAAATCTCAAAGGTGAGACTTGAAACCAGGTGTTCTGAATGTCAATTTAGCCCTCTTCCCCCTGAAGCATGACATTCCCTTTTTCCCCCCAGAGATGTTACCCACTCATACACATCACCCTCTTTTTGAGGGATTCTATAGAAATACTAATATTCTTTTTAGAGTAAAGGATAATATATAGTCATTGCTGTCATCTAAGCCAGTGGGTAATCACCTGTTGTGAGGGGTCCCTCTTAGAGCTGATTCATTATTCCATCTCACAGGACTGCTGTATCATAGACTTTGCTTTAGCTGGGTATCTGATGACAAAAGAAGAGAGAATTGAGGCAATTATCTGTAAAATTCAGGTGTTTTGTCATTTTTCAGTCATGCCCCACTCTTTGTGACCACATTTGGGGTTTTCTTGAGAAAAACACTGGAGTGATTTACTATTTCCTGCACAGCTCTTTTGACAGATGAGGAAACTGAGGCAAACAGGGTTAAGTGACTTACCCAGCATCACACAGCTAGTAATTGTCTGAGACTGGATTTGAACTCACCAAGATGAGTCTTTATAACTCCAGCCCTGTTGTTCTATCTTCTGAGTCACCTCAGGGTCCACCATCAAATAATATTCCCTCACATTTATATAGCTCTGTAAGATTTACAAAGTGCTTTATGTCTTTTACTTCATTTGATCCTCACAACAATCCTAAAGGGTAATTTCTATTATCTTCCCCATTTTACTGATGAGAAAACTGAAGGTAAGAGAAGTTAAGTGACTTTCCCAGTTAATAAGTGTCTGAAACAGTATTTGACTTCAAGTCCATTGGTCTGGCCCCCATGCCACGTCCCTCAAAAAAAAAGCAAATAAACCTATAAAAATAATAATTCAAGTGAAAGATATCTTGGTGACCTGAAGTCTTCAAGTCAGAATGAAAGTTTTCTCTTTCCCAGAAATTTGGGGCTAGTGAGAAAGAAGCTGACTGGATAGTTGTTAATGTTTTCACAAGTGCCAGAAGAAGGAAATCACTGAAGTGATTTCCAGTCTCAGCTTCACAGGGGACATCAAAGGCCTTCTAATCTAATTCTCACCAGACCAAGAATCCCCTCTCCAATGTCCCTGACAAGCGGCCAGTCAGAGTCTGCTTAAAAATCTCCAGCAGGGAAACGCACTCATGACCTCCTCAGGCAGTCCATCCACTTGTGGACAGCTCTAATGATTAGAAAGATCTTGTGCTTTCCTCTCATTAAGCTGAAATCTGCTCCTCTTCCCCCCTTCACTCCTGGCTCTGCCCCACTTGCCCCGGGGCTGAGCAGACCAAACCTTATTCCTCTTCCATATCATAGTCATGAAGACAATGATCACATCCCCTCTACATTTTCTATTCTCCAAGATAAACAACCCCAGATCCTTCAACTGGTCCTCATCCAGCATGGCTTCCAGTTCCCTTTACCATGTTCTAGATGTATGCCAGCTTGTTAATACCCTTCCTAAAGATGACACCTAGAAATGAATACAGTATTCTAGAAAGAAATCTAACTAGGATCAAGAACAGTGGAATTTCACCTCCCATGTAAAAGATGTATTTTTTTTGTTGGTCCAGACCCAAGGTTCGACTATAAGCTCCTTGAATCAGGAACCATCTCACTTTCATTTTCATGTCCTCAGAACCTAGCACAGTGCTTGGTACAAAGTAGGTACTAAATAAATGCTTGTTGATTGATTGACTGAAATTGTATAGGGATCTTCCCAATGAATAATACTCCCTCCACCAATTCAGTTTAGCACCTTCTCCAGCAACTTCTAGTGTTAGGAAGTTGCCTCTGGCCCTGAAAGGGAAGTGACTTGCCTAGGGTCATATAATCAGTATGCGTTAGAGTTCTTGAACACAAGTCATCCTGACTTTGCAGCCAGCCCTCTATTCATTGGCTCCCTGTCTCTAGGCACAGCAGAGTGCCTGGAGAATGCTATACCTCCATCAGCCTCATAGAATCTTGTTACCCGATTTTGGCTGTCCTGTCATGTTGTCAATTCATATGGAGCCTGCAGTCCTCTTAGACCCCTCAGACAACAACAGCAACAACAACAGTAGTAGGAGTAGGAGTAGTAGTGGTAGTAATACTTTGTGCTTTAAGGTTTGCAAAATATTCTAACTCATCATCACAAGATTCCTGAGAGGCAGGTGTTATTGTTACTCCCATTTTATAGAAGGGGAAGGTTTTATGGGGACACAGAACTACTAAGGATCTGAAGCTGGATTTGAACTCATGACATTCTGACTCAAGGTCCTGTTCTCTATCCACTGGATCATTTAGCCACCTCCAGAAGGAAGCAGCAATATCAGTGGCTTCTCTCCAATCTTTCTTGGACTCGAAAGCCTTCACCTTCAAGGGCCAGGTCAGACATAGCTGAATTGAGAAGGTATAGTTGGTCCAATGTCCATCCTACTTGTAGATAGATGGGTAAAGAATTTACCCTAGTTCCACCATTCCTCTGCCTCCACCCCTTGGTTCACTCCCCCTTCCAGAGAGGTCCCATGCTCCCAGCCTGGGATTAGCTCAACACTGATGAGCCCAGAATCTCCCCCTTGGCATGGGGCATCATCGGCTCAGTGGTTGGCTGCTCAGGAGGTCATATTATCCTGAAGAAGGCTAAAGACTAGGAGTTAATTGGCCCTTTCCTAAGCTCGCTCATCGGGAAGCGGCAGCTGTTTCTTCAGCCAGGATGAGTCCAGCTATTGTCCATATGCTGCCTGCAAATTCAGAAGCCTTGGCCCTCTCCCACCTCCCTCCCCCTCTTAACAATTAAAATAACAATAATAATGATGGTGGCAATAATAGTTTGCTTTAGTGCCTCACGCTGCTTATTTCCTAGGAGATAGGGATGTTGGTAGATGAAAATGACTCTCAAAGGCCACCCAACCCTCAAAGCTAAAACTATGGCTTGGTAGGACTGAAAGCCAGTCAATCAGTCAGTCAACATTCATTTTTTAAATCCTTATACTGTGCCAGGCACTGTGCTAAGCTCTTAGGATACAAAGAGGAACAAAAATAATCCTGTCCTCGAGAGAGCATACATTCTAGGGTTAATAACACATAGATAACAAGATATTGTAGTAGGTGTATACAGAGCAGATGGAAGGCAATGGGGAAGGCATGGAAGCTGGGGAAGGGACTTTACTCTGTATTCAGGGAGTAATCAATGATCATTTACTATAGGATACTGCACAGTCCCCGTCTTCACGGAGTTTATAATCTCGAAGGAAGAATAAGAGGGATGTATACACAATTATAATGCACAGACAGATCTCCAGTGTGCTGTAGAAGCTGCACGAACCAAGAGTTATCTTTATCTTTATCATCATCATCATCATCATCATCATCATCATCATCACATTTATATAGCACCTATTATGTGCCAGGCACTTTACAAATATTATCTCAATTGATTTTCACAACACCTCTGGGAGGTAGGAGCTGTTATTGTCCCCATTTTATAGTGAGGAAACTGAGACAGGCAGAGGTTGAGAGACTTGTCCAAGGTCATACAGTAAGTAAATATGTGAGGTTGGATTTGAACTCAAGTCTTTCTGACTCCAGGCCCATTCTCTATCTGGGGTATCATAATTTTGAAGTCCAAAGATCAGGGACTGTGGGGATGGAACATGCACACACACACACACACACACACACACACACACACATATACACTAGCTCAGTGGCTGTGTTGCTGGGTTTTGCTGAATTGCTATCTTTTTCTTCCTTTAAACTGTTGTTGTTGTTGTCACAAGGGATGCCTCACTGGGGAGGGATTAGGGAAGGGCAGGTTCAGGAATGATGGTAATATGACAATAAAAGAGATTGATAAAACTTTAGAAGAAAAAAAAAGTGATGTCATTGAGTCTGTCCCTCTCACTGTGGGCCAGATTTCACCAGATAAACCACTTGATAAAGTTAGAGTTCCTTTGTCTAATTGGTGCTAATTTTTTTTTTTTAGCGGAGAGTGGGACAGGGTTGTTTCTGCCTTGGCAAACAAATCTAAATAAACATACATTCAAACATATTCTCTTAAAACAGTTTAGCAAAATGACATAAATGACACATTGATATGAGTAGTTCAATCAGCCGTTTTTTGGGGGTTTTTTTTGGTCCAGGCCTGTGATTTTATCTGTATAGGAAACTCCCTGTGTGAAAACTCACTTCACTGGTGCAGATCAGCAACTCATCCGTGACTTATAGGTTCAGAGGATAATAGAATCAGCCTCAGAGCCAGAAGGGACCACAGAGGTCATATAGCCCAATCCCCTCATTTTATAGATGAAGAAACTGAGGCAGGGAGAGGTAACTGCCCATGGTCACAAACAACTAGTCAGTGGTAGAGTCAGAATTAGAACCCAGGTCCTTTGCCTCCGCCTAAGGCTAGCCTTCTATCCTCTACTCCATGCCACCTCAATGCTTCTGCAATTTGTTTGTTAAAAGAATGGGAGGCTATTGGTTTGAACTTCAATGAGTGAGCACCAATAAGAGAGGAGCCATCATATAATGGATGGAGAATTAATTGGTCCTGGGGTCAGACCTATGTTCAAGTCTGGTTTCTTACACATACTTGGCTGTTGGAGCCTGTGTTATTGTTGTTCAGTTGTGTCCAACTCTTTGTGACCCCATTTGGGGTTTCTTGGCAAAGATACTGGGATGCTTTGTCATTTCCTTCTCCAGCTAATTTGAGAGATGAGGAAACTGAGGCTGACAGGGTGAAGTGACTTGCCCAGAGTCACACAGCTAGGAAGTGTCTGAGGCCAGATTTGAACACAGGAGGATGAGCCTTCCTGACTCCAGGCCCAGCACTCTGTGCACTATGGTGCCCCCTTGTGTAAGTCATCTAAAATCTTGGTGCCCTTTGGCCACTCTCTAAGGCTAGAAGTTTCAGAGCAAGTACATGAGGAAGGAAATACTGTGTGCTTAGCACTTTACAAAGATTATCTCATTCAATCCTTACCACAATCCTTCCAGGGAGGTGCTGCTACCATCCCTATTTTACAGATGAGGAAATAGAGGCAAAGGGAGGACAAGCGTAGGGTCATACAACTAGTAAACGTCTGAGTGAGGATTTGAACTCAGATCTTCTTGACTCTAAGCCCAGCATGCTACCCACTGTGTCACCAGCTGTCTCCATGAATGAGAAAACCTTTGTCAAGCACATACTATATGTACCAAAGAAATCATGGGGTTGTTCTAGAGGGAAAAAAAATAGTACCATCATGATCCATTAAATCTGACCTGAGTTTTGTGGTCCTTTAATGGTATCTTTATTTCCATAGCTTCAGTTAGTGCATTGTTCTTTTTCCTCTCTGCATCACTTCCCATGAGTCCTCCCATATTCCCCCGAATTGTTCATATCCATCATTCTTTATAGCCAGAGACTTTCCTCTCCCCTGAGGCTCTCCTAGCCCTAACTCCCACTCTGAGACTTTGCTACAGGCCCACACTTCTTATCTAACCCACGTCCCTCCAGCCACAGTTGATGACCTCTTATCTTGACCACAGGACGTAGCTTTTCTCTTCGCCAGCCCACTCCCTCTTCTCCCTAGCTTGTACCACCCCGGCCTTTTCTGGATGTACGTCAAGGTTTGTTTGATCCAGCCGTCCTCGTGACCAAAGGAAACAAAGCAACCTTACTCCCAGCTCCATGAGAACTTCCACAAAAGATGAACCCTCTTGACTCCCACACACTTCATTCCCAAGGGTCTTCTCCATTTATTAAGCATCCATTAGGAGGTAGAGGAGACAGACCACTGGACACAGAGTCAGGAAGTCCTGAGTCTGAATGTCATTTAACACCTCTCAGCCTCAGTTTCCTCATCTGTAAAATGAGGATAATAGTAGCACCTACCTCACTAAGTTCTTGTGCGGTTCACAGGATTATAGTTCTAGGACTGGAAATGACCCCAGAGATTATCTGGTCCAACTTCCTTATTTTGCAAATAAGAAACTGAGGCCCAGAGAGGTCAAGGTCACAGAGGTAGTGGTCAGAGATAGGATGTGGATCAAAGTCCTCGGACTCTGGAGCCAGATTTCCTTCAGCTGTACCATTTTGCTATTATTATTTCACAAACAGTAATCAGAGAGGTTAAGTGATTTGCCACAGTCACACAGCAAGCCCACAATGATGCTCAGGTCTCCTAACTCCCAGCTGGGCATTTCCTTCGCTGACTTAGCTGAATGAACCAGCCAGCCAGTTTCTCCCTAGACCTTCTTCCACAGGTGAGACTCTTTCAGCTTTCTAACTGACTCCAGGCTCTCAAAGGGGACACATCCTCTGTCGCTCCACTCTCCATCACCCTTGGGGAAGCCGACTTCACCAAGTGGAGCCTGGGACATTAATAATAAGACTAAGCTGGCTTGTTCATCTGTCATTCAGTCACACCCCCTGAGCAAGTTTTAAAGCTTCTCGTGACAAGGATGCTTCCTGCTAGGCAGTCTCGCCAGGAGAAATGTAAACACTGTTAGACATTCCCTGAGCTGCTGCATCTGTGCTTCTGGGAGGGGAGAGGGATTTCTCTACCCAGGGCGGCTCCACTCAGCATCCCTCATGTGTCCGTGTTGATAACCATGGACTAGGGAGACAGGAGGCTGGGGTTCTATTCTGGATCTGATCCAGACTCTTCAATGACCTAATAGGTAAGTCAGTCTCTCAATCTCTGGAGTATATTTGGAAAAATGAGAGAAAAGGATCCTTGACTCCCACCTCCTTCGTAAGGTTAGTCCTATTGGCTCTTAAGGCAGGGGCTGTACAGCGGGTAGGAAAGTCAAATGGCTTTGATAGCTTCTAGCAGGTGAGGTGGGGCAGCTGGGTGGTACAATAGAGAGAGAGTCAGGAAGACCTGACCTCAAATTTGGCCCCAGACACTTAGTGGCTCTGTGACCCTGGGCAAGTCACTTAACCTTGTTTGCCTCAGTTTCCTCATCTGTAAAATGAGCTAGAGAAGGAAATGGCAAACCACTCCAGGATCTTTGCCAAGAAAACCCCAAATGGGGTCTTGAAGAGTCAAACATGACTGAAAAGCACTGAACAAAAGCAGGTGAGAGGAATCAAATAGAATATCAAGGTCATGTTTGTGAGGGGAAAGAGAATCATTGAGTAAGAAAAAAAGGCAGACTTTGGAGTCTAAGGACCTAGATTCAAATCCCAACTCTGTTGCTTACTACCAGTGTGGCTTTAACCTCTCTCTCTGGACCTCGGTTTCCTTATCTGTAAAGTGAGAGGCTTTAACTAAATACCCTCTTAGATCCATTATAGCCCTAAATCTTTATCCTACATTCATACATAAGTTCATGGGATTCAGAGCAAGGTGTCCTAGCCCAACTTCCCCTCCTGTTACTAAGGAGGAAACTGAGGTCCAGAGAGCAGGTTGCTTAGGGTCATACAACTTATAGAATTGGGGTCCAAACTCAGGCCTTCTGACTCCAAATCTAAATTTTTTTTCCTAGTACACCTCTCTGAAAATTATTGTCAATCCAAAATCTTTATTAAATGATCAATTGTAAATGACACTATGCTAAGCACAGTGTGAATAAAACTACTCAGTACCTGCCTTCAGGGAGGTTATACTCTGGAACAGAAATACATCCCAAGACATTGATACATATGCCACACCTGGACATGCAAGTCAGGCCAGTGTTGTAACAAAGGCAGGGTAATTGGGGCTTTGCCCTAGGGTGTCAGATTTAGAGGGTATCGACACCATTTGCAGTCCTTCAGAATCATAGGAATAATGGAGCTTAGGTCCTAGTTAGCCAGATAAATTTAGACACTACCAAGTGATAGGTTAGGGTGAACTCCTCTCCCATCTTGCTCTGCTCCCTCCACCCTCCAGCACAGTCACACTACATAGCAATTGCTCGGGGCCCAGGTTGTAGTATTTACTAAGAAAGGAAAAATTCATAGTTTGGTTCTAGAATTCATCACTTGGGAAATGAAAGGGTGAGAATGAGGACAGGATAAGATGGAGGGAGGAGTTACGGGAATCCCATGAGTAGACAGGAAAAGAAATTCTAAGCAGGTACAAATATGTAAGTGAGGTGATTGAGTGATCTAAGAAGGCAGCCATGTGTCAGGATATTTGTGCTTCACTGATTTTCTCAGCAGATCGAAATTATGTCTACCTCTCTCTCACTAGTGTAGGGATGTTGAAGGACATTGGTTTTAAAGCAGCCATTTTGGAAGGGTCTTATAGTAAATTCAAGGTCTGGTTTCTTGATCCAGAAAGTTTAGAACCTAGGTGGTTAGCTTCTCCAATGGCTGTTAAGCCCTATGGAAAATTGATTCATGAAACCCAAATTCTCATTTCAGTCATTTATTACAAGAAGACAAATAGTAAGTTATCATCAAAGTACAAGTTATCCTTCCCAGGATATTTCCTTCAGGAAAGCAAATACTAGATCAGATGACTTTTTGTTGAATTTAGAGTCAGAAGAAAAGGTTGTTATTGCTACTTAGTCAATTAGTCATATCCAACTCGTCATGACTCCATTTTGGAATTTTCTTGGCAAAGATACTGGAATGACTTGCCACTTCCTTCTCTAGATCATTTTACAGATGAGGAATTGAGGCAAACAGTGACTTGCCCAGGGTCATATAGCTATGTGTAAGGTCAAATTTGAACTCATGAAGAAGAGTCTTCCTGATTCCAATCTCTGTGCTCTATCCACTACACCACCTAGCTGCCAAAGGGAGCCAGATTCAATCTAAACACTCTCAATTAGCATTTATTGAGCACCAGCTCATACAAGGCACTGATTCTAAATAAGCTTAATTTGATGATCAAACATTAAGTAGAGATTGTAAGGACTTTCTGATATGAAGTCAAAGAGATGTTTGGGGAAGAGATGCTGTCCCTGGGTGACCAGGGAATTGTGGTAAAACAATAGATTGAATGAATGCCTATGGGCGTTACTTAGGGGACTAGTTGTTTTTTGTTCCAAAAATCTTGACTCCTGAAAGCAAGAGTTTCCTTTTGAAAAGGAAATCTCCATCATAGCCATGGCAAAGATTTCCTTTTGAAAAGGAAAGGCCCATCATAGCCATGGCTTTGAGAATTAATAGACTCTTCTAGAGGGAAGAAAGAAGCTAAGGGTTTTTCCCTAATGTGATACTGAGTAAGTATGAACTTGTCTTTCTAAAAGAGATGAATCCAATCAGTTAGACAATCAGCAAACATTTATTAAACACCTACTATGTACCAGGCACTGTGCTAAGTGCTGGGGATACAAAAAGAAGGAAAAGATAGTTTCTTACCTCAAGGAGTTCAAAACCTAATGAAGATAAACAAGCAAACAAACATATACAAAGTTATATATAGGATAAATAGAAAATAATTAACAGAGGTAAGGCACTGGAATTAAGAAGCATGAGGACAAGACTTCCTATAGAAGATGGGATTTAGTTGGGACTTGAAGGAAGCCAAGAAAATCAAAGGCAGAGATAAGGAGGGAGATGGTTCCAGGCACGGGGCACAGCCAGAGAAAATGCCCATAGCTGAGAAATGGAGCACCTTGTTTGAGGAACAGCCAGGAGGCCAGTGTCACTGGATTGAAGAGTACATGGCAGAGACTAAGGTATAGGAAGACTTGAAAGATGGGGAGGATGGAGGGGTAGGTTATGAAAGGCTTTGAACACTAGAACACTTTGAACACTTTGGCAGCTGAAGGGAGGATGGACTGGAATGGGGAGAGACTTAAAGCAGGCAGACCCACCTCCAGGCTGTTGCAACTGTAAGATAGGGAGAGTGGTGTCAGTACCAGAGGAGTAAAGCGAGTGTATTCAATTGATGCTGCAAAAAAATCAGATTGGATATGGATAGCAGTTAAGAGATAGTGAGGAGTTGAGGATGGCACCCGGCTTGCCAGTCTCAGGGATTGGGAGGACAGTATTGTCCTTAACAATAAAAGAGAAGTTGGAAAGTAGACAAAGGTTTAGGGGGAAAGATAATGAGTTCAGTTTTGGACATGTTGAGTTAAAGATGTCTATTAAACATTGAGGCAGCTAGGTGGTGCAGTGGATAGAGTCTGTAATCAGGAAGACTCATCTTCCTGAGTTCAAATCCAGCCTCAGACACTTACTAGCTTCGTGATCCTAGGCAAGTCACTTCACCGTTTGCCTGAGTTTCCTCATCTGTAAAACAAGCTGGAGAAGGAAATGGCGAACTACTCCACTATCTCTGCCAAGAAAACTTCAAATGGAATCACAAAGAGTCAGACACAACCGAAATGACTGAACAAAAACAACAATTGAACATCCAGTTCAAGACTTCTGAAAGACAGCTGAAGATGAGAGTCTGGAGGTCAGCAGAGAAGTGAGGGCAGGATAGAACATTTGAGAATCATCAGCATATAGATGCTCATTAAATCCATAGGAATTGATGAGACCATCAAATTAAATAGAATAGAGGGAAAAGAAAAAAAGGGTCAGAACCCTGTGGGACACCTATAGTGTTACAAGCTATGACCTGGATGAAAATCTAGCAACAGGGACTGAGAAGGACCAGTCTGATAGGTAGGAGAAGAACTAGGAGAGAGCGGTATTCTGAAAACCTAGAGCAAAGAGAGTGTTGAGGAAAAGAAGGTGTTGGAAGTTACAGTGACTCAGTATTGCATTGTTTCTAGCCCTATTAATCAACCAGTGTTGTGGGAGGTTCTGGTGGGGAAGGAGACACTAAGTCTTCAGCTTTTTGCATTACCTGCCATTTGTCACATACACTTACCTACAAATTGTCACTTTCTTGCTACCTTGGGGAGGAACTGAGATGCAAGGGCCCAACCTCTTTTGCTGAGGTAGACCTATCTGAATTGTCTTAAAGTTACCTCTAAAAAGCTGGTCCTACCTTCAAACCATTGCTGATCTCCAGTGATTAACCTGTCAGTGCATTGCTACCTTGACATACTTATAATAAACTCTCTTCAATTCTCTTTGTCCTGAGTTTTGCCTTGTTAATCAGGGTGAAAAGTCCAAATGAAGAATTTTCCTTTCAACAAAGATGTTCAACAGTGTCAAAGACTGCTGAGGGACCAAGAATGAGGAGTGAGAAAAGGTCATTGGATTGGGCAATTCAGAGATTGTGAGTAACTTTGTGGAGAGCAGCTTCAGTGGAATGATGAGATTAAAAACTGGCTTGTGAGGGGTTAAGAAGGGAGTGAGAGGAGAGAAAGTGGAGGCTTCTACTGTAGACCAACTTTTTTCAAGGAGAAGCTAATTGGATCTCATGGCTCTAAGCTCAAAGACATGTGGCAAAGCCCACTCCTCTTTTTCTTATGGAGAAGAGGCAGCATCTAGGCTGAAGGCTCAGGCTGAAGCCAGAGACAAGTCAAAGCAGAGAAGAGTGCCACGGCTTTGTGTCCAATAGCAATGCTCCTGGGGCAGCTAGGTAGCACAGTGGATAGAGTACTGGCCCTGGAGTCAAAAGGACCTGAGTTCAAATCTGATTTCAGACCAGATATTTGACACTTACTAGCTGTATGACCCTGGGCAAGTCACTTAACCCCAACTGCATCGAAAAGAAAAAATAGTGATGCTCCTGAGACCAGGAGATGACCCCAGGACCTGTGAAAAGGCCTCAAGCAGCATCCACTTCAAAGCAGCACAGAGCAGCCCATAGGGAGCAGCATAATGTCCTCCCCAGTGGCCAGGGCATCAGAGTCTGGAGCTGCTCATTCACACCTGCTCTCCCCTGTTCATGCCTATGCCCTTGATGTGTTCAGTCTTCCTGCTGCTAGTAGGTATGTTTGTGACAGTGTGCCTCCTGTGTTTATGAGGGTATGTTTTATTGCCCTCTTTTTTACCTTGGTGTTTCATTAACATGCCTTTGCTTTCAACAGATTGTGTCCTGGCTAACTAATAAAAGTGAATACGTTGGTGGAGATTCATAAGCTACGAGCTGAGTTTTTTTGTTTTGTTTTGTTTCGTTTGTTTTAGTTGGTTGATTTTTTTTGAGAAGTGCCCTGAAACCAAGATACCCTGTTTTGGATGGGTAAAGTGGGAGGGAGTTACCCTGGGGGCTCCAGAGAAAATGAAAAATTTGAACTGCATGGTCTCTATGGTTCCTCTCAGCTTTATATCCTATGGGTTATCTCCACCAACCAGAATTAAGAGAGGTCTAAGCCTTATTATGTCCCACCCCATCGATCCTCCCTAAATCTCCTATACTATCACCTAGACAGAGACTAAGATTGTCAATACCTTTTTTCCCCATTATACCACTATCCATGATAGACATTGGGGGGGGGCATAGGACCGTAAATTTAGGGTCCCTCATCTTACATATGAGGAAACTGAGAGAGTAAGTGATTTGCCCAAGCTCAAACAGATAATAAGTATCTGTGGTTATAGCAAAAGGGTAGGAGCAGGGAGAAGTGCTGAGGATACAATGAAATTTGCTTTGGTCCCTTAGGGAGGAAAGGCTCCACTAAGGTGGTTTATGATTTTAGACAAATCAGAAGAGCCTCCAGCTCCCCAGATGCCTTCCCCACCTTCACTGCTTGCTAATTCCTTAAAATTCTGTAAGGAAAACTGCTTTAGGAGAAAAAGGACTCAGCCTTTTATTCCACAAGAAAAAATGAGTCTTAATATGCAAATACCCCTAGGAGGAAAAATAGAGAACCTTAGCTCACCCTAAAATTAAATGACTGGCATCAGAGCCCTTCCCAGGAGCATGTTTTGATGGAGGAGAGAAGGATAGAGGCAAAGAGAGAGAGACAGAAATAGACAGAGACAGAAAGATACAGGGACAGAGAGGAGACAGACAGAAGGGAGAGAGAGAGGAGAAGAGAAGAGAGAAGAAGAGGAGAGAAAGAAGAGAAGAGAAGAATGGGAGGAGGAAGAAGAGGGGGGAGAGACAAAGAGAGAGACAGAAAGACACCGAAATAGAGAAAGAGAGACAGACAGAGAGAGGGAAAAGAGAGAGGAAAAAGATTGAGGAGAAGAGAGGAGAGAGGGAGGGAGGGACAAAGGGAGGGAGCGAGAGAGAGACCAGAGACAGAGACAGAGACAGAGAGGGGGAGAGAGAGAGAGAAAGAGAGAGAGAGAGAGAGAGAGAGAGAGAATAATTAGTGGCCCCAGATGCCAAGACATGCCAAGAAACCAAAGGCAGTTCAGAGCAAGAGTTCACCTTTCACCCCATTTCCTTGTCCCACTATCTCTCCCTCCACTTTACATCCTTCCCTTCCTTTCCTTTTTCTTCTCTGCATGCCCATGTGACCTTGATTTCCTGTATTTCCAAGGAGGACCTGGTCAGGAGATGTAGAGGGCAAGAAAGGAGGGTGACTGCTCCAAGGGGGTCCTGGAAACAAGGGACTAAGCAGTTGTCAGGAAACAGTTTCCTCTGCCCTGTGTGCCTGTCATTCCCTGAGCTGGCCCCTTCTCACAGCCCCTTCTCTCTGGCTCTAGGGGTCGCTTGGGGAGTGAGAACTAGGATTTGAATTGCCTTTGGCACCTGGGTCTTAGCTTTTGGAGTTTGAAGAGATATTGACTGTCATTCTGACCCTCTCCTTTTACAGAAACCCATTAGACAATGAGCACCTTAAAAGCAGGACCTGGGTCTTTTTGGGGGGGGAAGTGGTGTTAGGGTTCACATTTCTTTATTTTACTGAGTTCTTAGCATGCTGTAGGCACTTAATAAATGCTTATTGACCTGATTTGAGGTGAAGGAACTTATCCAGGGTTACACAAGTAGAAACTGGCGTAGTTGAGATATGAACTCAAGACTTTTGACTCACAAATCCAGGGCTCTTTCTTACAGGAAGCCCAGTAAGGTGACTTCCTTCTGTGACTCTGTACCAATTCCTTACTTCCTGAATGACCTTGGGTAAGTCATTTGAATTCCTTTAGCTTCCCTTTCTTCATCTGGAAAAGAAGAGGGTTGGTCTAGATAACCTCATGAGGTCCCTTCCAGTGCTAAATCTACACACCTGTAAACTAGTCCCTGAATCCAGTCAGCCCCTGGAGCCTAAGTCCACCAGTATCCCCAAGAATTCCATTCCTGACCCATCCATAACCTCCATGATGGAGGAGATTCACAAGCAGCTGGGCGTAACTATGTTTCAAAGATATCATCTCTTCCAGGGACATCCTTCCTGGAAAGACTAACAATTGTTCTCCTTATGAAAGGTGGCAGGTTGTAGCAAAAACAAATCCTTCTTTGCCTCTGATAAGTTTTACCCTAACTCTTTCTCAGAAAAAGAGTGTGATTTAGTGGGAGACATTAGACCTTGAACCCTGGACAAATTACTTATAACCCTCTCTGGGTCTCATCTTCCTCATCTGTGAAATGAACGGTATTGGCTCTTCCAGATCTGACATATTATGTTCTAAGGGTCCATCCAGAACTGATACTGAATGTTCTCAAATCTAACATTCTATATCCTCAGGCCTCTTCCAGCTCTGACAGTCTTTGTTCTGAATCTATGATACTAACACCAGACTCATTTTCCTCATCTTTAAAATGGGGATGATACTCCTGTACCTATCTGACAAGAGACAAAGTAGATAGAGCGCTGGACTTGGAGCCAGAAAGACCAGAGTTCAAATCCCACATTTGGCAGTTTCTAGACCTATGGCCACAAGCAAATCACTTAACCTCTCTGAGATTTGGGTGACTCTTCTAAGACTATAAATTGTAGGTGGGTTGAAGGGAATCCCCACTCTGATGAAATGACAGGTCTATGACA
The DNA here is from genome assembly GCF_900497805.2 of Vombatus ursinus. Taxonomy (NCBI): domain Eukaryota; kingdom Metazoa; phylum Chordata; class Mammalia; order Diprotodontia; family Vombatidae; genus Vombatus; species Vombatus ursinus. The sequence continues at coordinate 1,748,786 of NW_020954546.1, forward strand.
CATGAGACCTGCTTCCTTTAACTAAGGTCCTGAGACACCTTTCACCAACTCAATGCCACCGGATCACGGGAGAGAGGCAGAGACAGGGGGATTTCTGCCTTGGGAGGAAGGAGCTGTCAACTGACAGTTTCATGGGGCGGGGGGGGGGGGGGGGGCC
>NW_020954546.1:1749342-1754437 GCF_900497805.2 Vombatus ursinus
AGAGAGAGAGAGAGAGAGAGAGAGAGAGAGAGAGAGAGAGAGAGAATAATTAGTGGCCCCAGATGCCAAGACATGCCAAGAAACCAAAGGCAGTTCAGAGCAAGAGTTCACCTTTCACCCCATTTCCTTGTCCCACTATCTCTCCCTCCACTTTACATCCTTCCCTTCCTTTCCTTTTTCTTCTCTGCATGCCCATGTGACCTTGATTTCCTGTATTTCCAAGGAGGACCTGGTCAGGAGATGTAGAGGGCAAGAAAGGAGGGTGACTACTCCAAGGGGGTCCTGGAAACAAGGGACTAAGCAGTTGTCAGGAAACAGTTTCCTCTGCCCTGTGTGCCTGTCACTCCCTGAGCTGGCCCCTTCTCACAGCCCCTTCTCTCTGGCTCTAGGGGTCGCTTGGGGAGTGAGAACTAGGATTTGAATTGCCTTTGGCACCTGGGTCTTAGCTTTTGGAGTTTGAAGAGATATTGACTGTCATTCTGACCCTCTCCTTTTACAGAAACCCATTAGACAATGAGCACCTTAAAAGCAGGACCTGGGTCTTTTTGGGGGGGGAAGTGGTGTTAGGGTTCACATTTCTTTATTTTACTGAGTTCTTAGCATGCTGTAGGCACTTAATAAATGCTTATTGACCTGATTTGAGGTGAAGGAACTTATCCAGGGTTACACAAGTAGAAACTGGCATAGTTGAGATATGAACTCAAGACTTTTGACTCACAAATCCAGGGCTCTTTCTTACAGGAAGCCCAATAAGGTGACTTCCTTCTGTGACTCTGTACCAATTCCTTACTTCCTGAATGACCTTGGGTAAGTCATTTGAATTCCTTTAGCTTCCCTTTCTTCATCTGGAAAAGAAGAGGGTTGGTCTAGATAACCTCATGAGGTCCCTTCCAGTGCTAAATCTACACACCTGTAAACTAGTCCCTGAATCCAGTCAGCCCCTGGAGCCTAAGTCCACCAGTATCCCCAAGAATTCCATTCCTGACCCATCCATAACCTCCATGATGGAGGAGATTCACAAGCAGCTGGGCGTAACTATGTTTCAAAGATATCATCTCTTCCAGGGACATCCTTCCTGGAAAGACTAACAATTGTTCTCCTTATGAAAGGTGGCAGGTTGTAGCAAAAACAAATCCTTCTTTGCCTCTGATAAGTTTTACCCTAACTCTTTCTCAGAAAAAGAGTGTGATTTAGTGGGAGACATTAGACCTTGAACCCTGGACAAATTACTTATAACCCTCTCTGGGTCTCATCTTCCTCATCTGTGAAATGAACGGTATTGGCTCTTCCAGATCTGACATATTATGTTCTAAGGGTCCATCCAGAACTGATACTGAATGTTCTCAAATCTAACATTCTATATCCTCAGGCCTCTTCCAGCTCTGACAGTCTTTGTTCTGAATCTATGATACTAACACCAGACTCATTTTCCTCATCTTTAAAATGGGGATGATACTCCTGTACCTATCTGACAAGAGACAAAGTAGATAGAGCGCTGGACTTGGAGCCAGAAAGACCAGAGTTCAAATCCCACATTTGGCAGTTTCTAGACCTATGGCCACAAGCAAATCACTTAACCTCTCTGAGATTTGGGTGACTCTTCTAAGACTATAAATTGTAGGTGGGTTGAAGGGAATCCCCACTCTGATGAAATGACAGGTCTATGACACATGAGACCTGCTTCCTTTAACTAAGGTCCTGAGACACCTTTCACCAACTCAATGCCACCGGATCACGGGAGAGAGGCAGAGACAGGGGGATTTCTGCCTTGGGAGGAAGGAGCTGTCAACTGACAGTTTCATGGGGCGGGGGGGGGGGGGGGGATTTTAATGGGCTCTCTGGGGGGTGGCTATAAGTTTTACCTTTGATTTGGAGAATTGTGATGTAAATCCAGGTGCATTATTTTAAGGTTTCTCATCAGGCCCAGCTATAAAAATGTATTGTTTTTAGTTTGTTACCTGGCACAGACCACTTTATGGGCCTTTTTTATATTTACAAGCCCGATGAATGTGGAATTGAAACAGAGCAAAAAAAAAAAAAAAGTGTCTCTGGAATCCTACGTGCTTTGAAATCAGAACAGGTCTGCACAGCCAGAACGTCAGGAGTGGAGTCGTTTGGAAAGCTGAAGCTTACATTATGGGAATCCAACCAGAATTTCTGGCCTCAGAGGAAAGTCCAGAAATACTCACAGAGCTAGAGCAAATAGCAGAGAGACTGGGGTTATCATGTGACTGATCAGTAGAAGTTAAGCTCTTGGAGGGCAGGGACTGTTCCCTTTTTGTTTGCCTTTGAAGTTCCTAACCACAGTAGGTGCTCAAGCATTTGATCTTAAAACTAAAGCTAGAAGGGATCTTACAGGCTATCTTGTTCATCCCCTTTATTTCCTCGATGAGAATCTGAAGGAGTCTCACAGACGTTAAGTGACTTATTCAAAGTCACACAGGCAGCAAGCATCAGATGTGAGATCTGAACCCAGGGCTTTCATTCTAGAGGCAGTAGGCACTGTTTCAAGCTGCCTCCTCATAGCTTGACCAATTGAATTTTCTGAAATCCCAGTTTTGAATTCTTGGGTTTGTTTTGTTTTGTTTTCTGGGGGAGGGGGAAAGTACTAGGAAGGGAAAGATGCAAAAGGCAGCTCCATGAGCAGATGTAGAAAGTGAGCTCCTTGACACCAAGGACTGTTTCCTTTTTATCATTGTCTTCCTAGTGCCTGGCACACAGTAGGCACTTAATAAATGCTTGTTGGACTGAATTGAATTGGGGTTCTTGAAGCAAGAAGAACAAACATTCCATAAAGGTTGAGGAACCCAGGGAAATAGACCCCCAGAAAACCCTTCCATGAATTCTTCACAGTTGTTTCTGGGTTCTACGTCTCTCTGAATGCAGGGGGGTATCTGAGGAGGGGAAGGACCATTAATCCTCTTTAAGTGCAGCACTGTGATCAGATATAGAACATAAGCTGCTAGAGGGCAGGGACTGGTATATCTTTCAGATCTCCACTCTGAGAACAGAATAGGTGAATACACCTGGCCTCTTCCCATCTCCCCCTACTGCCACGTCAGAATTAGAGCTAGCCTCGTTCCACCTTTATGAGCCCTCTGATACCTGCAGGGGAAGCTAGGAAGGACACATAGTCAAGCCATCCTTAAGAGTTGTGAGCCTGGGGGGCAGCTAGGTGATGCAGTGGATAAAGCACCAGCCCTGGAGTCAGCAGGACCTGAGTTCAAATCCAGCCTTCAGATACATGTCACTTACTAGCTGTGTGACCCTGGCGAAGTCACTTAGCCCCAATTGCCTTTTAAAAAGAGAGAGAGAGAGAGTTGTGAGCCTGGGGCAAAGTATGCATACATGCTTTCAGTGAAAGAAACTGAGTCTCAGAGAGGTGAACTGAATAGCCCAGGATCACTGAGATAGTAATTTGTCAGGGACCTTGCTGGGACTCAGTTTCCTCATCTATAAAATGAGGACATTGGACTAAATGGCCTGTCAGGTCTCTTCTAGCTCTGTGATACTGGAATCCTATGGTTCTCATCAGGAGAGGATGTGGAAGAATTTTTCTTGGAAGGGAGAGAGTAAGACATCTTCTCTGCAGTAGCAGCCTCATTTCACTCCTCATGCCTCCATCCTTAGTTCTCCCCCACCAGCTTCCCCTGGGCTTCATCTGCAGAACCAGCATAGGACAGCAGAAGGGATGCTTGGCTCTCTTCAGCTTCACTGCCTCCCTCCTTTTCTGAATTTTTTAAAAAATCTGACCTTGTAATTCATCAAAGATTCATCGGGGCTGGGGATTGGCAAAGCTGTTTGCCCGAGGAGATAGTAAAGCATGTGGCCAGAGAGAGAGGCAGCCAGAAGTTGATTGTGTGTGTGTGTGTGTGTGTGTGTGTGTGTGTGTGTGTACATGTGTCTGGAGACACATAAATGCTTCTGGGCTAAGGGCTTGCTCTGGACCCATGGTATTCCCCCTATCAATCTTTAGGGACCCATCACAAACCCCCTTAACTTGTATATTGTTAGAGCTTCAAGGTACTCTCCATTTTACAAAAAAAGTAAACTGAGGCTCAGTGAGAGTAACTGACTTATCCAAGGTCACACAGCTAGTATGGGCGTAGCTGGGGACAGAAGCATCCTGTACTCTTTCCTACAATACCAAGGAGGTGAGATGATGTCCTGGAAAGAGAATTGGGATTTTCACCGAGTTGTTCTAGGAAGACAGACAGACCAACAGATGGACAGATGGACGAGTGGACAGCCAGTCGAGGAATCAAAGAACTTGAGTTCAAATCCCAATTCTGCTATTTACTACCTTTTTGACCTTAGACAAGTAATTTCCCTTCCTCTGGGCCTCAGTTTTCTTCTCTGTAAAACGAGAAGATTGGACTAGATTATGTCTAAGGTCCCTTCCAGCTCTGAATTTTGGGACCCCAAGCCTTCTCCCCTGTTCCAAAATGAACCATAATCCTCATCCCAGGGTCTTCCTACTGCACTGGAGGCCCCTCTGTATCATGTGTCACACTGACTCCCTTAGCCTGTTTTCCAGTTCCTCTTTCCCTGAGGGATAAGACAAGTGAGGAATTCTTTGTGGGGTCCCTACTCCCCCTCCCAATCTCCCCTCCAAAGAAGCACAGCAGAGACAGCAGGGAGAGCTCTGCGGAAGACTGAGCTGAGACAATAAACCTCCAGAATCATGTTTTTAATAATCGCCTGGAGTTTGTTTAACATACAATCATGGCCTGCAATAAATCCAAATTAAAAACCCATCGGGGAGGCCTAACTTAAGCTACTCATTGGAAGTTGTAAGAACAGTGGAGGGAGAGGACAATGAGGAGGAAGAGGAAGAGAGAAGCTGTGCTCCCTCCCTGCTCTGTGTGCCCAGGGCTGAGGATAGAGCCCCACGCCCACACACTCAACGTGAGCCCCCTCCGACGGCTGGGGAATGGAAAGCTTTAGACACACATTCCAGAATCTTAGTCTGGAAAGGAAGCAATCTGTCCATCTCCTCTGCATCCCCAAAGGATTTTCACTAAGTCATTCCAGGCACACAGACAGGAAGAAAGGTAGATAGGTAGATAGATAGATAGATAGATAGATAGATAGA
>NW_020954546.1:1754537-1778787 GCF_900497805.2 Vombatus ursinus
GATGGATAGATGTAGATGGATGGATGGATGGATGGATAGATGGATAGATAGATAGATAGATGATAGATGGATGGATGGATGGATGGATAGATGGATAGATAGATTATAGATGGATGGATGGATGGATGGATGGATAGATGGATGGATGTAGATGGATGGATGGATGGATGGATAGATGGATAGATAGATAGATAGATGATAGATGGATGGATGGATGGATGGATGGATGGATAGATAGATAGATAGAAGGCAGACAGTTCTCTCTTCTATTTGTAAAGCTTATTGAAGACAATTCATTTAGACTTGGCTTAGCTACCTGTAAATGCAGAAAATTCTTTCTTATTTCTGACTTATGTCCATCCTACTGGATTTCCAAACCATCTCCTTGTATTTCTGATCTTTGTAGGGTCAAAAGACAGTGGGAAGTCCTGCTGCGGGCAGGCCCACTGCCTCACAACCAGGCAGAGAGAGTTGGGCTGAAAAAAATGGAAAGAAGAAAAAGAAAAAAAAATATTAGATTGGGACTCAGTGGATCTGGATTAGAATCCTGGCTTACAATCTGAGTGACCATGGTGACAGCGTTTCACCTCTCTAGGACTCAGTTTCCTCATCTGTAAAATGATGGGATCAGACTGCATGATCTCTAACATCCCTTCTGGCTCCCAAGTCCCAGGCCCCAGGATCATGGGTCTGAATAATCAGCTTTGCACCTTACTAGCTATGTGGTCTTGGGCAGTCATTTTTGCCTCTCTAGGTCTTAATTTTCTTATTTGTAAAACAAGGGAGTGAGACTAGAGGAGGGGAAGGGACCAAAGCAGAAGTATGAGCGTGCACCTCCCTACCTTCTTTTCAAAGGTGGGGGCCTATGGACACAAAACATGGCATGTTGGACTTGATGATTGCTTTGGTTACTCCTGCTGTGTTGCTTGTTAAGATTTCTTCCAGTTCTAAATTCTATGACCAGAGGCGATGCATCTTAGTGGAGAATTCAACACTCAGAGTCAAAAGGCTTCCGTTAAGTCCTGGCTCTGACACTTCAGCCTCAGTTTCCTCATCAGTAAAATGAGAGTAATAATTCCTGCATTCTCTATCTGAAGAAACTGATGTCACCTCTAAAGAGCTATTTTTGATCCTAGAATCAAAGGGAGCTGGGACTTGTTCACTTACCCCTTCATTTAATGAGCCATTATTGACTAAAAGACACTGGGCTAGGCCTACTGAGGGACCCAAAGCTGAAGGACCCACAGTCTCCTCTTCCTTCTTCTGACTTCCCCGATGTCTCCAGAGCTCCCAGGCTAGAAATTCCATTTTTGTCAGGAGCCTGAGGCTGGAATCATAGAACTTAAAGTAGGAAGGGGTCTGGTCAGACCCCTTTGTTTTACAGATGAGAAAACTAAAGCCCAGAAAAGGAAGGGACTTATCCAAGGCCTCCTTGGGAGCTGGGATTCAGATGTAGGTCCTCTGGTTCAAAATCCAATCTCCTTCCAATACACCATGATGACTCCTTGGTGACTTACTTACCCAAGGTCACAGGCAACTAGTTGTCATGGTGGATAGAGAATCCAGCTTAGAGTGAGAAACGCCTGGGTTCAAATCACACCTCAGACACTTACTAGTTCTGTGATCCTGAGAAAATGGAAACTCCCCCAGCCTCAGTTTTCTCATCTGTAAAATGGGGATAATAATATCACATAGCTCATAGGGTTATTACGTGTAATATATGGAATGATACAGGCAAAGCATCTTGTGAAACTTGAAAGGTCTACATAAATATTAATGATTATTATTAGGCAGGAAGTAGTGGAGTGGAGGAATGATACCGAGTGCTCCTACTCCAAATTCTGGGCTGCTTCCATAGCAGGAGAAGGCCACGGTCTCTTGAGTCCGCCAGCTCGGGGCTCAAACAGCTGCTTTGTTGACAAGATCTCAGCTCCCAGTGATTCATAGCTGGGGGTGGGGGTAGAGCATTGTGCAAGGGGAGTGGGGCAGGGGAGAAGGGGATTATTTGTTCTTTCTCTTGGGGTTAATGTGCCAGTCACTAAGCCTCTGAGGACCCCTCCCCTGGCTCTGCCTCCAATGCCTAACCCATCCATCCTCCAAAATTGGACCCTTCCCATGGGAGAGTAGCAGCAGGCCTCCATCTGAAGCACGCTTAACAGAAATGGGATGGGGCCATAATAGGTCACTTCAAGCAAAGGCATATTTTTCTCTCTTTGCCCTCAATTATCCACATCTTTGTCGCAATTTTCTGCTTTTGTTTGGTCAAACAGGTGGACCATTAGCATCCTGGAGCCCCCAGCCCACTGGACATGCTGCTTCTGCTAGCCTGGTAAATAAACAGTCTCTGATTCAGTTGGGCTATCGCAACTGAGGAAAGCCTGAGGTTTGGAATCAGAGGACCTGGGTTTGAACCCCACTTCTTCTAATTAGTCAAGCAACAAGCATTGATGAAGTAATTACTATGGGCCAGGCCCTATGCTAGGCACTTAGACAGAAAGTAAAACCAGATCTGCTCTCAAGATGCTTACATTCTATTGAGGGAACCAACATGGACCTTTGAAGGTTTGCATGAAATATATGCAAAACGAATGAATACAAGATTGTTTGAGGGAGTGGGCACTGGTAATCCTCCTGAAGGAAACTGGAAAGGCCTCATGGAGAAGATGGAACCGGAGCTCAGTTTTGAAGAAAGCCAGGGCAGGTAGGTGGTGCAGTGGATAGAATGCAAGGCCTGAAGTCTGGAAGACTCCTCTTCCTAAGTTCGAATCTGGCCTCAGACACTTACTAGCTGTGTGATCCAGAGCAAGTCATTTAGCCCTGTTGGCCTCAGTTTCCTCATCTGCAAAATGAGCTGGAGAAGGAAATGGCAAACCATTCCGTATCTTTGCCAAGAAAACCCCAAAATGAGGTCATGGAGAGTTAGACACGACTGAAATGGCTGAATATCAACAGGGATTCTAAGGAGCAGAGGTGAGAAGGGAGGACATTCTAAGCATGGGGAACTGCCAATGCAGATGAGCAATGGCACGTTGCCTATGAGGATCAGCAAATAAAGCAATATGGCTGGACCATAGAGGACTTGAAGGGGAGTAATGTGAAAAACAACCGGAAAGGTAAGAAAGAGCCATGATGTAAAGAGCCTTAAATGCCAAAAAGGAGTTTGTATTTATATTTATTCTTACTTATCCATATGACTTTAGGGGAAATTGTTTTCCCCTTCTGGGGTCCAGTTTCCTCCTCTAAAAATGAGTTCATAAGCCTATGGTTCTATAATCTATAAGGCCCTTCCTAATTCTGAACCTATGATTTTTTAGAGTAAGAGATTGTCACCTTTTTGGGGTCATGTACCCCTTAGAGGCATCCAGATGGTACAGTGGATAAAGAGCTGAGCCAGGAGCCTGGAAGACTTGAGTTCAAATCCAGCTTCAAATACTTACTAACTTTATGACTTTGGGCAAATCTGTTTGCCTCAATTTCCTCATCTGTATAATGGGGATACTAATAGCATCTACCTCTGAGGGCTGTTGTGAGGATCAAATGGGGTAATATTTTTTAAAGCATTTAGTACAGTGCCTGGTTCATAGTAGGTACTATATGAATGTTAGCTAGCTAATAGTAGTAGCTGTAGTAGCAGCAGCAGCAATAACACTAGTAGTAGCAGCAGTGGTAGTAGTAGTAATAGAAGCAGCAGCAACAGTAGCAGCAGCAGCAGCAGCAGTAGTAGTAGTAATAGTAGTAGTAGTTTTTAGTCTAGGAAAGTCACTTCTCAGAATAAGGTTTTTATATAATAGAAGGAAATGGTAAATTTCAGTTACCGTTGAAAGAAAATAAGGTAGTCTTTTTTTTCCCTCATCCAAGTTCATGGACTCCCTATAATTGATCCATGGACTCCTTTGGTGGTTCATGAACCCCAGGTTAAGGACCCCTGCTTTAGAGAGATTTCATGGTGTAGTAGAAAGGAAAGGCATGTGAAGTCAGAAGACCTGCGCTTGAAGCCGAGCTTGGTCATTTACTACCTTGATGATCTTAGACAAGTCAGCTCTGCCCTCTTGTCTCCTTTATCATCTATGAAATTGGGAGGATTGAGGCAGACAACCTCTACTGTGTAACCTTGAGTAAGTCCTTCAATCTTTCTGTGCCTCGGTTTACTCATCTGTAAAATGTAGCAATTGACCTAGATGAGCTGGCTCTAAAACAAACAAACAAACAAACAAAAAGACCCTATTATCCTAGTTTTCTTTGGTGGATGGAAACTTCTTCAGGCCTCTTTTGCTCCAGTGGGCTGGACACTAGCCTCCCCCAACCAGATTAATGGATCACTGGCTTGGAGTCAGAAGGCACCTCAGAGGCCCTTGAGCCCATTGCCTTCATTTTCCAGATGAGGAAATCAAGGCCCAGAGAGGTTAACTCCACCCAGGTCCCACGGCTCCAACCTCCACTTGACACTGCATTGTTTCCCTGCAGGCAGAGGCTCAGCCTCTGTTTCTCTCCCTTCCCTCTGGTGGTCCCTGTCACCCCAAACACCAAGAGAGTGACTATGCTAAGGAAGAATTAATTTAACAAATGAAGCCCTCTGTCAGGCAGCCATTTGCCAAGCACGTGCAGAACAGACATAATCTATTGGTCTGCAGTTAATTTATTCTCTTAATGGATCCATCTCGTTATCAGGATTAAAATGGGCTTCCCCCATTAGCTGCTAAAACCCAGAAGAGGCAGCCCGTTTCAAAACCCCCTCAGTCTTAACCAGAAAGAGAGGCTGGACCATCACATGTGTGCCTATGCATGTGGATATCCTGTTAACATGCTAGGAACGTGCTGACCCACATTCACTCTCACGCCTCACATAGAATCCTCTTCGATGAACATGCAAGGAGAAAATGCGCTTTAAGCCTGTCCCTCCAGGGGTATGCAAACATGTGGTGAACACACTCACCCATAAGTCCAGACTCAGACTGTGGCTTTGTTATTCATTCATTACCTGTGGGCCCTGGGCAAATTACTTCCTCAGTTTCCTCATCTGTAAAAGGTGAACATTGGACCGAGTGGCCACTAAAACCCCTTGTGGCTCTGACATTCTCCGTTTCTATGGTCCAGTAACTGTCTCAAATCCTTTCCCCTTTTTGTGCCTTAGATTCCTCTGTAAAGTGAGAGGGGCTGAGCTAAGTTCCCTCCCAGCCCTCAACCTTATGACCTGGACTTGAACCCCTATGCTGCCCCTTATTGGCTTAACTTCTCAGACCTTCAGGTCCTTTATCAATAAGATAATAACACTTGCACTCCCTACCTATAAGTCAAGGACCAAAGACGATAACGTTTGTGAAAATGCTGGGAAAATTGGGACAGTCTTACACATAGATTCATAAACTTCATCAAATGGCAGCATTGAAAGGCGTCTTGGGAGATCATCTCATCCAAGTGCCTCATTTTACAGAGGGGGGCACTGGGCCCCCAAGATAGAGGCAGGGACTTAATCAAGACTTCCAGACCTAGAGGCTGAGGCTCTTTGCATTAAACCACACTGTCTCTGGAGCATAAATATATGTACCCAGCCAGAACCCAGATGGTGTCCACCCTCAAAGGTGACACTTTTACTGTGCGAGTTAATGGAAAGACCACTGAACCTGGAGTCAAAGGGACCTGGGTTCAAATTCTGGCATATAGACAGAAAAAAACAGAGGTATAGGTAGGTAGATAGATAGATAGATAGACAGATAGATAGATAGAGTGAGAGACAGAGAGAGAGAGACAGAGAGAGAGAGATGGATGGATGGATTAGGCAGATTGATAGGAGATAAAGGTAGATAGATGTAGATAGGTACAGATAGATGTAGATAGGTAGATATAGGTATAGATAGAAAGATAGAGAGATAGATGTAGGCAGATTGATAGAGAGACATAGGTAGGTAGATGTAGAAAGAAAGAAAGGAAAGAAAGAAGGAAGGAAGGAAAATAGAGGTATAGGTAGATAGATAGATAGATATAGGCAGATTGATAGAGAGATATAGGTAGATCAATTGATATAGATAGATAGGTATGTAGATAAACAGATGATTGAAAGCACTTACTCCACCTTTATGAGACAGGCATTGTGCTAAATGCTGGGGACACAAATACGAGCAAGCATCCGAATCCTTGCGCTCAGGAAGCTTACATTCTAATTGGAGAAAACACTCTCTAAATGGGAGCCAGAAAGGGGGAAGAGGTCTGTTGGCTTGGCCTGGAGATGGCCAGGAAATAATTATGGAGGCCTGGCAAGAGGATATTCCTACCTAACCAGTTGTACAACTTTAGCCAAGACCACCAAGTTTTCTGAGCCTCAGCTCTTTTTGTTTTGTATTTGATTTCAGGTTTGGATCTGGACCTTAGATTTCATTAGTGTAGGGAATTCTTGCTGTGGAAACTGCCTCCACTATGGTAGATATACTGATGTGTAAAGTATAGGCTTAGTAATAATAACAGCTAACACTTATAAAATGCTTACTATGTACCAGGCACCATGTTAAGTACTTTACATATATAATCTTATTTGGTCTTCATAACAACCCTGGAAGGTAGGTGTTATTATTATCCCCACTTTACAGATGAGGAAACTGAGGCAAATGAAGGTTAAGTAACTTGTCCAGGGCCACATGGCTAATCAATGTCTGAAGCACATTTGAACTCGGGTCTTGCTGACTCCAAGCCTGGTGGTCTACGCACTATGGCTCCATCTAGCTGCCCAAAGAATTGTCCAGCTCCTGAAAGGTTAGGAAACTTGCCTGTGATCACGCAGCCAGTCTATGTCACAGAAGGAACTCAAGCCCAGCTCTTCCTGACTTCAAGGCTAGCCCTCTACCCACTCTCCCCCTACTGACTATCTATGATCCTATGGCTTATTAATATATGTAACATAAGAGGTTTGAGCTCGATGATATTCAGACTCCCCTGTGACTTCAAACCTCGAGTCCTGTAACTATAGGACCTTGAAAGTCCCTTCAAGTTCTAAATCCTTCATTAGGGACCTTCAAGGCTTTTCCTTTCTCTGTTCTGCCCTGGTAATGCTGAGAGCCCTCCCGCCCCAGGGTTGCAGTCCCAACCACCTACTTTAAGATTAGAGTGAAAATACATATACATGCATATAAATACTACCCCCACACACATACACACCATTTGAGTTCTCTATCCTGTGACACACTTACTAGCTGTGTGACCTTGGGCTAGTCACTAACCTTTGACTGCCTCAGTTTCTTCAACTGTTAAAATGGAAATAATAATAGCAATTTTATTGTGATTGTTGTGAGGATCAAGTGAGATCATATTTGTAAAACACTTAGCATACTGTCTGGCACACAGTGGGTGCTTAATAAATGCTCTTTTACTTTCTGCCTCTCCTCTACTCCCTTGCCCTTCTTTTCTTTCTCTCCTCTCCCTCCCCTTTCTCTTCCTCCCTACTGTCTCTTCTCTTTCTCTACCTTCTTCTTTCCTCTCCACTTCCTTTTTCTCCTTTCTCCCTCCCTTTTCTTCCATCCCCTCTCTCTTCTTCCCTCCTTTTAGCTCCCACTTCTCCGTTCTCTCTCCTTCCTTCCTGCTCCCTGTTCAGTTCTCTCCTTTCCCTTCTCCCTGATTCTCTCTTCTCGCCTTATCTCAGACCCTCAGTCCCCTTCCCTTTCTCCTCACCCCTTCTCTCTGTCATTCTCTCATTCCTCTCCCCCTTTCTTCTCCTCCTCCCTCTTCTTCCCTTCCCTTTTCCTCCTCTGTTCTTTCCCTCCCCCTTCTGCTCCCCTCCCTCTCTTCCCCTCCCCCTACTCCCCTTTCCCTATCCCTCCCTTTCCTCCACTCTGATCAGCTCCAATCCACTGATGCGCCTGGTGTTTAATAAGCAAACATCAATGGAGCCAGCCCATCAATAAACTCAGCTGTTGACAACAGAGGAGGGCTGAGCAGCCTTAAGAGCTAAAAATGCTGTAAGCTATAAAAACAGCCATTAGCCTGAGCTCTCAGTCCAGTCCAGTGCCTCAGTGCCTCAGAATCTGCCCTCCCCTCCATCCCATTAGTAACCATTCCCTCCAACCAGAAGCAAATACTCTTTTCACTCTCTCATTCCAAGTGAGACAGAACAGTGCTTCTCACCCTCTTGCCATGTGGATGGAGCCTTGGAAAACCCACTGGTATTTAGAGCCAGAGTTTGCTGTGTGACCCTGGGCAAGTCACTAATAACCTCTGAGATACAGTCAAGTGAGCATAATAACCCTCAAAGTGCTGAGATAATGCAGGGATGATCACTTAATTGGTGACCCTCTGTTTCCTCATCTATCAAGTGGGGATAATAACCCTTGCACTACCAGAATAATGTAAGGGCAGGCCACTTAACCTCAGAACCTCGGTCTCCACATCTGTCAAATAAGTGTAATTACACAGCACCAACCCCCTCCCACCCCCCACCCCCGGTTATTATGATGCTCAAAGAAGGTAATATATAGAAACCATTTCATAAATGGTCTAATTAGTCCAGTTTTAGATACAGCCAGACACTACTAACAGCTAAGCATAGGTCTTACTGATAATAGACAAACCAGTGATGGTACCCACAGAAAGGATACATGGATATGCAGGTGGCTACCTCGTCCATTTCTCAGCTGTCGATTTTGGTCCTCGAGTGGCAAAGGTTTGGGAAATCAGAGCCTGTCCAGAACTGTGGTGCTGGGGCACAGAGCTCACAAACTTGAGGGGTGGGGTGGGAGGAGAGACAGAAACAGAGACAGACAGAGAGAAACAGAGACACAGACAGAGAGACAAAGAGAGAAACAGAGACAGAGACAGACAGAGAAAGGAAGAGAGAAACAGAGAGACAGACAGACAGACAGAGACAGAAAGAAACAGAGAGACAGACAGATAGACAGAGAGACAAAAAGAGAGACAGAGACAGTGAGATAGAGAGAGGAATCAGGCTATTCTGCTGTTTCATACTCAAGAGCCCAAAAGAACCCTGAGCCTTTTTCAAAGGTGCTCGCAGACCCCAGGCCCCTTTTGAGTAGAGCAATCATGAGTCAGCTATGTAAGGTGAATACAGGATTTGGTGGAGAGTTCCCCTGGTGTTTGTGGTGAGGTGGAGAGTGGAGGGGGGACATGGCAGAGAAGAGGTGTCACTCTGTAGGCCACTGTCTTCCTAAACCCCGCTCCCTGTTAGGGTGTAGACACAGCTTAGCTAGACTTCATTCACTTTGAGGTACTGTACGAGTGTTATTATTATCAGCAGTGGTAATATTATTAGAAGCAGCATGACATAATAAATAGAACGGCAGCCTTGGGGTCACAGTACCAGTGATCCAGGGGCCATCTAGACCTAGTCCTTCTTTTTACAGGTGAGGAAACTGAGGCCCAGGCTAAGCAGTTTGTTCAGGGCCATACGGGTAATAAGTGGCAGAGACCAGATTTAGACCCTGGTCATCTAATTCCAAAGCCAGTGTTTGTTTGTTTGTTTTTTGTTTTCCTTCCTTACTCACTGCCTCCTGGAGTTAAGAAGACCTCTGTGTGACCCAGGTAACTCCTAGGCAAGTTGCTTTATCTCTCTGGGCTTCGGTTTCTTCGTCTGTAAAATGAGGTTGATGATAAAAGACTTCTTGGAAAGATCGTGAGATAATGTATATAAAGTATTTTGCAAACCTGAAAAATGATATTAAAAGTGAGTGGTTATGGTTACTACTGTTAGAAAGTTAAGGGTTCCTACAGCCATTCCCCACCCCAGGGGGCAGGGGCTGTCAGACTGAGCCTTCACGGACCAGGTCTTAAGTCAGCATCAATCCCTCTTCCCATTCAAAGGGATCCTAGTGCCCTCAGCCATAGGCTCAATGAAAGGGGGTTGGTAACACTAGAACAATATGACTGAGGGAGGGAGGCATGAAGCAGGACTCTTAGGTTCTACCTTCAGTTCCAGCCAACTCTCCATGCAAGTCTTCACAGGCCTCAGCTCCCCCATACTACCAAGCTGAGCCTAGGAAGTCCTGCCCTCTATGGAAAGGATGAATATGAAAGACTTGAGATGGAGGCATTTAACTCAAGCCCATCTAAATATACTGGTCAGAATGGAAACTTCAGCGACCCCATACCTGTTTCTCAGTGCCCCTGGTTTTTTTTTTCAGGCTTCCTGTCTTCTCATGCAAAGTCTGTCTGGGGAAAAGATCAGTTATTATACCACCAGGTTGCCTCAGTCCCAAATCCCTAAAGAAATCTAACCAGGCTACCACTAAAATAAGAGCTGAAATTTTTTTCCTTCTCCTCCTCCTTTCATGGCCACTTCCTGTTTCAAGACAAGCCAACAAACATTTATTAAGCCCTTACTGAGTGCCAGGGCCTGGACTGATCACCAGATGGAGATACCAAAAGAAGAGGGGATAAAAGCATGACTACTTCCTTCAAGGAGCTCACTTTCTGATGGAGACAATAAGCAAACAACCATGGACATGCAAGATACGTACCTAGTAGATGGAAGGTGCTCTCTGATGGAAGGCACTCCCAGTGGAGGTGTGGGGTGGGCAGAGGCTGAATGATTGCATCTGGGCCCAAAGCAGATCTGATCCTGTGAGTGTGGGTCCATTATATATCTAACATAGAAGACCAGCATTCCAGAAAAGCCAAAGGCTGCTTGCCTGCCTGCCTGATCAACATGTGAACTTCTTCAAGATATCTGTCTTTATGTTTGTTGATGCCGCCAATTCTGACTCAACCCAGCTAGCATTCTGTTTGCCCTCTCCATCTATGATTTTGCAAATATCTTTTTTTATCCCAGAAGGCTCATCTCCCATGGACCTGGTCAATTACCTCTTGGCCTCCTCCCCATTAGACTCAGAATTTTACCAGGTTTCTTATGGGGACCTTAGGTAAGAGCTTTCTAACGGTCAGAGATCGTGAAAAAATCTGACACTACTTTCTACCCAGGACAGAGGGAACAGAAGCAAAACCCCTAGAAGTTCATTCTAGAAGTCACTACTTAGATGGCTCCCTTTTCTCTTTCTTTTACTCTGAGATGATTCAGTTCAAATCCCTCTGCAGCAATCTTTTCTGAAGTCTGAGATCCTTCCCTTGAGATTATTCATTATAGACAGAGATTCAGATGTATACTGTATATATCTTGCGTTACAGAGTTATGGAGGCAGCTAATGGGTAGAGCATTGCATTTGGAGTCAGGAAGACCTGAATTCAAATTCTGCCTCAAACACTAACTAGCTGTGTGACTCTGAATGAATCACCTAACCTCTCTTAGCCTCAGTTTCCTTATTTGTAAAGTGGAGATAGCAATAGCACCTGTCTCTCAAGGTTGTTGTAAAGATTAAATGAGAAAAAATACATTTTGCAAATCTTAATGTACTATTTAAAATCAAGCTATTATCTTAAACATTATCCATGAGAGACTAACCTTCTAGAGGAAAAAGGATAGGTTTTTTTTTTTCACTTTTCATTGTGTTCCCAAGACTGAACACAGTGCCTGGCATACAACAAGTGCTTAATAAGTGTTTGTTGATTGACTGTGGTGATAATGACAACAATAACAACTAATATTTATGTAGCACTTTTAGGTTTGCAAAGATCTTTACATTTGGCAAATTTGGTAAATTTACATTTACATTTGGTTCTCACAACAAATTCTGAGATTGGTCCTATAGGTTTTTTTATCCCTTTTTGCAGATCAGGAAACCAAGGCTCATTAAAATGAAGGAATTTGCCCACAATCACGCAGCTAGTATGTGTCAGAAGTAGGATTTGGACCTTGCAAGTCTAATGTATTTTCTTGTCTCTTTTTTAATTTATTTAAATCAAGAAGTTTATTTAAACAATAAGATGTTTGACTTGGAGGGAAAACAATCTAGGGTCAATTTCTTTATAGCAATTTCTCCGTACTGAAAGACAGAGATTGCCCTACATGTAACAGCCATGCAAAAAAAAAGTTATAAAATCGTCCTTGGTTTTATAATGATAAAAGAAAAACATTGAAACTATCCAATCAAACAAGGTATGCAAGGATTTTTTTGTGTTGTTGTTGTTGTTAAACAGTGGGAACAAAAATAACTTACTGGAATATAAAGATAAAAGTTGAATAAGTATACCACTAATGGATAAAAGGAATATTTTCACAGAATCAGTTTGTTTTTTTCCTTTCCCCATCTCCATTTGATGATGATTAAAACACACCATTGGCCATTTAGTTTTTAAAAAATATGCATTATGCCTGTGCAGATACACTAGTTATTTTATTTAAAATAAAGAAATGGGGGAAGGGAATCAAAGAAGAGAGAAAACTATGCTGCAGCAGTCTGGATGTGGATGAACCAAACTGATTCTACTTGTGAATGTATTGTTTGCCTTGGGAGCACAGTTCTAGAGTGGAATTTCAAGTTTCTTTTTTAGTGAATACCCTCTGTTTGCTGCTAGAATATAGCAATTGTATTTTTATCCTCAAGTTCCAACTTTGCAGGTGTTTCTGTTTTATTAATTGGTTGCCCATCAAATCAAAATCTGATCCGCCTCATTGGCAAATCCTGTCATTCACAATAGGTTTTCATTAGTTTACTAAGCGGTGTGTGCCTCTTAATCTTAAACTGCACCAGCAAACCATCTTGCCCTGCCGCCTTCAAATTAATGTGGTCATTGTTTTCAGTCTAATTCCTTCCTTAGGTTTCTTGTCAGCCACTGCAAAGTTGGGGGAGGAGTATCTCCTCAGCCAGCACTTCACAAAAGAGGCACCAGAATGGTCTGCACTGAGGGAAAAGGAGGAGGAGAAGGAGAAGAAGGAGGAGGAGGAGGAGGAGAAGTAGAAGGAGAAGAAGGAGAAGGAGAAGGAGAAGAAACCTGATAAAGCGGTTTGGATTTGTGGACTAGAGCTTAAGATACAGATGTGACTGTACTTTTGTTTGGGGTTGAAATTCACCTAACTAGGACAGAAAACAAATGGGTAAGTACTCTATTCAGAAGTAATAGCTTAGATAAAAGAAGCAGTGGATTAATATTATTTATTAAGGAGATACACTCCCATAAGGAAATCATCTCTCTAGAAGGTAGCTTTGTAGTGGAAAATTTGTGAATGAAAATTAATTGAGGGAGAAATAGAAAAAAAATTGTGGTGAAAGATTACTCAATGCTTTCCTGGTCAGAAGGAGTTAATGGATGATACATTCTAGAAGTAGATCACAATGTTGGCTCAAATGTATGATACAGTAGTAGCGATAGGGAATTTGGCTATGCAGATATCTATTAGAGATCTCTCTTTGCTTATTAAAAAAATCAAAATAACTGAAGAGTTTTTTACTTGCTTTGCTAGAAATTTCATGCTTTAGAAGATAGAAGTGACACAAGAAACTCTTCTAAACTTGATTTTGACTAAGAAGAAGGAACCAGATGTCCAAGTAGAGATGACAAGAAGCATGGGAACAACACTCCCTGAGATTTCAGAAGAGTTGATGAGCACACTCTAGATTTGGGGAAAGCTGATTTCTGAGCATGCAAAGTAAGAAGAGGTAGAATTCCAATAGCTTAAAATTCTACCAGTGAAGTTGGCACATAATGAATAAGATGCTCTCAAGAACAAAATTCCTATGGCACAAACACAGATGATTGCAATAAAGGGGAAAGGTAGGATCTCTCTAAAGAAACTGAAGGGGATGCACAGGAAACTCATTAGCCATCTTAGCTTTTTCAAAGACATATACAGAAGATGGAAGTCAGGGCAGGTAATTGAGTACAAAATTGAGTACAAAAGAAAAGCACATCCATAAGAAAAAAATGCCAGGAATGCTAAATCCTAGAATGAGCTGAGGCTTGCAATGAATTCTAAGGAAAATGAAAAAGGACTATTTCAAATATGAGAAGATTAAAGGAGTAGGATCAGTGTTCTGGGTGGATAAGTCTATGACAATGGATTAATTGTTTAATTGTTATTTCACTAAAGTTTTCATTACCTCAATACCTTAAGGATATGTGAACACTATCTACCTTGACACATCACAATACACTTATAACTTATAGTCTTAGAACTCAGAACCACTTATAACATGAGGTTGGTATTTAGAGAGTTTAAGTGACTTGCCTGTGGTTACACAGCTAATAGCTGTCAGAGGCAAGATTTGAGCCCAGGCCTTCCTAACTCCAAGTCGGGCACTCTAGCCAATATACCAAGTTGCTTCTCTCTTTTTTCTTTATCAAAAAGAATAACTAAGAAAGCCAAGATAAATAAGACAATGGTAAGGGACTACCTGGAGGCAGCTAGATGCCTCAGTAGATAGAACACTGAGCCTGGAGTCAGGAAGACCTAAGTTCAAATCCAGTCTCAAATACTTACAACTGTGTGACCCTGGGCAAGTTACTTAACTTCTGTTTGCATTACTCCACTGGAGAAGGAAATGGCAAATCATTCTAATATCTTTGCTAAGAAAGCCCCATGGACGGCATTGGCATACTACGGTCCATGGGGTTACAGAGAATCAGACATGACTGAACAACAACAAAGGGACCACCTAGCTTTTCCCAATGAATTCAAGTCTCCAGTCCCCAATAAACTATAATCCAGGGTACTGAAAGAACAGGCAGATATGATTTCTGAGCTATTATCAGTTATCTTTGAAAAAACTAAGGAGGGTAGCAAAGGTGCCAAGCAACTGGTGATGAATAAAAGGTGTCCTGATTTTCAAAATGGGGAAGAAAATAGGTTCTTCAAACTATAGGCCAGCAAGAATGACTTTGATTTCTGGAAAAATTAAGAAAGTATTATTAAAGGGATGATTTGTGAGCACATAGAAAGGGAAGCAGTGATCACTGTAAGTTATCTGCATAGAATAGGACATAGAGGTAGGAGAGAGAACAAAGACTTTGTGCTGGCAAATTCCACTGGGATTCTCCCCCAAAATCAGAGCCCAGGAAAATAGCTCAATTGAATGGCAGCTGATTGAAACAGCATTTCCACTGGGGTATTGAAGAGAGCTACATAATGGAAAGGAAATTGGTGTATTCTTAAATCCAACCAGCCTGTACTTCAGCATAGTGAGAAGTAGCACCAGGGGTAAAAGGGAGAGGCTAATTAATGCTGGAGGAGCAACCTAGCTTCAGAATCTGCAGACTCTGGTTCTGAGTGTCCTGCTTCTATGTTAACACTATGATATATGGGGACAGTCACATGCACCATTCCCCAGAATAGGGTAAATTAGTGATGATGGGGTTGTGTTTCAGCATTGCCCATCTGAATTGTAGCAACTGAACTTATTTCCAATTTCCCACCATACAAAAAGGATGATTTGGGATGACCAGTAAGCATACATAAAACAGCATGGATATGTCAAGAACAAATCATTCCAGACTAAGTTCATTTCCCTTTCTTTTTTGACAGGGTTATGAGAAGGGTAGTCAGGGTGCTTGTGTAAAATATAACAAATCTGTACTTTATCCAGGTATCACCATTACTTTTGTGGACATGTTGGAAACATTTAGGACTCAGGTAGACTCAGAAATAACCCACTGAATGGTGATGAGTAGATCAATGTCAATCTGGTGTGAAGTCTACAGTGAACTACTATGGGGCTCTGCATTAGTCTTTATTCTGTTCAACATTTTAATCAGAGACTTAGATACCCTGTTGGTATGTTTATCAAATTGGTAAATAAAGTAAAGCTGTGAGGAATAACTAATGTGTTAGGTGACAAAATGGATATCCTAAAAGATTTCAAGATGCTAAAATGATGGGATAAATCTAACTCAAGAATTATTAACTTGGGGTCGGTACATTTGTTTATATACTTTGATAAATATATTTCAACAGAAATGGTTTCCTTTGTTATCTTATTTATTAGGGATACATGCAAAGCCTTCTACTTAGATCTAAAATATCACCAGACAAGTATAGGATGGGGGAAGGCATAGCTAGACAATAATTTATTCTTTTTAAAGAAAATCTGGAGGGTTTAGTGGACCTTAAGCTCAATTTGCATTAACATTGTAAAACAGCAGCCAAAAAAGTCAACTCATCTTGTACTTCAGTACTCGAATGTTTCTAGAACCAATTTCATTGGTGTGGGTGTTTCCATGGATGCAAATGGCAAACTCTCCATGACTTTAGTAAATAGTTTTCAAGAGTTGATATGACCAAAAAAGACACTCCCCCCTATAGCCAATGTAAGGATGAAGAAGAGGAAGAGGAGGAGAAAAGGGGGAAAAAGCATTAAGGAGGAGGATGAGGAGAACAACGATAAGAAGAAGAAGAAGACCAAGAAGAACAAGAACAAGAAAGAGAACAAGACCCAGAAGAAGAAGAACCAGACCTTAGTTAAATCATTTCCTCTCTCTGGGTCTCAGGTTATTCACATGTAAAATGAAGGGGTTTGGTCCCCATTGGATAAGTAGTGAAAAGATATGAACAAACACTTCTCCAAAAAGAGTAGCAAACCCTGCACAGTCATTTAAGTGATCACTCAGAATCACTAGCAATAAGAGAAATACAAATTAAATATTGTATTAATTGTATAATTGTATTAAATTTAATACAAATTAAAACAACTTTGAAGGCTCACCAACCAATTGGCAAAGATGACTAGAGATGAACTATTTGATGTTATACAGTCCAAGGAAAGACAGTTATACTAATAATGCATTATTGGTGGAACTGTGAAATGGTCTAAACATTCTGAAAAGTAATTCAGAATTATTCTTTTAAGAAAGAGCCAAAAATATTCCTACCTTTTGATCCAGAGATCCCACTGCCAGACAATATTCTAAAAATGATGGAAGAAAAAAACAGAAAGAAAAGTCCCACATACACCAAAATATTCATTGCAGCACTTTCATGGGTAGCAAAGAACTAGAAACAGGTTAGATGCCTGATGATCAGAGACTGACTAACCAAATTGTGGTGCATAAATGCAATGGCATATTATTGTGGGACATGAGACAATAGGAAGAATGCAGAGAAGCATGGAAAGACATATGTAAACTGATGCAGAATGCAGTAAGCAAAATCAGTAACATAATATTCATGACTACAACAGTGTAAATGGAGATGAGAGGGACTGACTTCTGTGTTCTTATTGTAAAGACTTGAGCCCAAAGAAGAGGTATAAGAATATACCTCTCTCACTTCTTTGGAGCATTTGGGGTCCATGAATATGAAACATTATACATACTGTTTGATAAAGTGTTGGTTAGGTTTGATATACTGATTTCTTTTAGTCTCTGTTGGAAGCCTTTCCCAATCCCCCTTAACTCTAGGCCATCCCTCTGTTGATCGGCTCCAAATTATTTTGTATATAGCTTGTCTGTATATAGTTCTCCTCTTTCCCTGTGAGCTCCTTGAAATCAGGGACTGACTTGAATTTCTTTATATCATCAGCACTTAGCACACAGTAACATAGTAAGTGCTTAATAAATGTTTGATTGCCTGATTATTATGGCTTATCATGGAAGAGAAGTGGGATCTATTAGGAAAAGAAAGTGATATCAAAATAAAATGTGTCAAAACAAATTTTTAAATGAAATTAATGTAATATAAAAAGTAAAGGTGACAATGAAAACTTTTTAAAAAATAAACTAAAAATAAAGAGGTTGTCCTCTGAGTTCCCTTCCGCATTTAGAATATAAAACCCAAAGATCATACAAGGAAGGTAGTTAGATGGCTCCATAGATAGAGAGCTGGGCCTGGAGTCAGGAAGATCTGAATTTAAAGCCATAGGCACTTACTATCTGCATGACCCTGGGCAAATCACTGAACCCTGTTTGCTGTTTTTAATCCACCAAAGAAGGAAATGGCAAACCATTCCAGCATCTTGGCCAAGAAAACCCCTTGGACAGTATGGTCCACAGAATTATGAGGAGTCAGGCACAATTGAACAACAACAAAAATCATACAATCTGAGCTGTAAAAGGGACTGAGGTGGCCAGCTGGTCAACTATAACATACCCCATAAATAGTCATCCAACTTCTGGCTTGAGAATGTCCAAGGAGGGGAAACCTACCACCTCTCTGGGCAGCTCTAATTTACAGAAAGTTTTTCCTGCTGTTTAACCTCAATTTGCTTTACATTAAATCTCCCAACTCTGAAATTTTCTGATTTTGTGACAAGGAGCAGAAAGTTAGATACAGAATGTAGGA
This sequence comes from Vombatus ursinus, assembly GCF_900497805.2. Taxonomy (NCBI): domain Eukaryota; kingdom Metazoa; phylum Chordata; class Mammalia; order Diprotodontia; family Vombatidae; genus Vombatus; species Vombatus ursinus. Next base: position 1,772,638 of record NW_020954546.1, read on the forward strand.
GTGCTGGCTTTTAGGCCTGAGCTTCCTCATTCAAAACCCAGTGACTCATGCCTCTGAGTTGGAAGGTATGGCAAGGAGGCCTTGGGGCAGTCATCCTCTTGCACTAGCATCTTCCCATATAGAGAGACCCATGTTGAGTATTGGGCAAGTGAAAGCAAGAATATGTGGTGCCCAAGCCCAGGAAACTTCTAGTGTAATGGAAAAGGGAGAACCTCTGGCTTCAGGGGACTCCCAATCTGATGGGACAGACTTAGGGAGCTAAAACAGACTTAGGGTGCTACCCTGGGGAGCACCTAGTCTAATGGGGAAGATTACTACCACCCTCAGTGCAGGAATTTGAATATATACATGTGGAAACAAATTCTACAAAACAAAATTCTACAAAGCTACAAATTCTACAAAATTCTACAAAGCAATATATTAATATAAGTGAGTATTAAGAGGCATGTTCTAAGGTAGAGGTGTCAACATAAGCCTCGTGAACTTCATGTGGCCCATAACACACCTGAGTGAGGCAGAACCAAATTAAAATGTAATTTCTAAATAAAGTGAATAAAAATGCATGAAAGGATAGACAGAATTACATCTTAAAACTAAGTCAATATGCAGCCTGCAGGGATCCTTCTGTACAGATTAGTGGTCCCCATTTCTATTTGTTTGACACCATTGTTCTGATGGATGGAAGGATTGGCCACCTTGAAATCAGAAATATCTGACTGAGTCCTGCCTCTGACACATACTTGCTCTCCCTTAAGCTCTTGGTACTTAAGGTAGCTGTCTAAGACTCTAAGTTATAGGTGAGTTGGAGGACTGCAACTAGATGAATCCTGGGAGCTGCCACATCGGAAGTTCCCTACACTGATGAAATAAAAGGTCTGGATGTGGATAGGTAAAGAGAAAAAGACAGAATTGGAGACAGAAACAGAAACAGAGAGGCAGAGCAAGACAGACATAGACAGAAAAAAGATAAAGAGATAGATAGATAGATAGATAGATAGATAGATAGATAGATAGATAGATAGATATACATAATACGGATAGATTAGGTAGATGTGGATAGATAGACAGATAGATAGATAGATAAATAGATGGTAGAGATAGAATGATACATAGAGATATTGTTTGTCCTTTGTTTTCAAAGAAGACAAGTGATACCACAAGATGATATCTTGATTCATGTGTAAATTGGATTTCAGTGAAGCAGAGTTGCACAAAGCCATCAGCCTCACTCTCTCTTCCAGAGTCATTGGAGTCCAGTGGCAAGACTGGTAATGGCCTGGGTTGCAGTGCATGACCTTGATATCTTCAATGTCTGACCAAGCTCTAAGCACTCCACAGAGCCTGCTTTAGCTGCCTTTGTGGCCATTGGAACAAATTGTTCTCATCTTCCTATGTCACTGGAAGAAGTCTTCACATGCTTGGGGGAGACACCCCCCTAACTCACGGACAGGTTTGAGGCCCATCAGTTATCCTCAACCTGGTTTAGTCCATCTGCTAAGGTTGTTTACCTGGATGTGGCCTCTGCTACAGCTTCTTGGAGCCACAGGCAAGAATTGAGTGCCAGGTGGACACCAAAGGTAGATGAACAGCCCTGAAAAAGGCTCAGCAATCCTTGACATCAGTGCTAGTCCTCCTGAACACCCCACACACCCCCTACATAGAGATAAAGAGATGACATATGAAGTAAAGAGATGATAGAAATGATAGATATGAGATGGATAAAATAAATAGATATGAGATAGATAGATAGATAGATAGATAGACAGCCAGATAGACAGATAGAAAAATATGGAGAAAGAGAGAGATAGAAAGAGGTAGAGGTTAAGTAATTTGTCCAAGGTCACAAAGGTAGTAGGTAGCAGAGTCAAGATTTGAACCCAAGTTTGCTCACCCCATCTCCAGGGTTTTTAAGTAGCTTGCCCAAGGCTACATAAGTAATAAGCAGTAGACTGGAGATTTGAACCTAGATTCTACTGACTCCAAATGAAGAGCTTTTAGGTGATTTGCCCAAGGTCACACAGGTAATAATATATGACAGAAGTGGTATTTGAACACAGGTCCTCTAACTCCAAATCCCAAACTGCTTCCACCATATTACATTCTCTCTAGTGCCCCCTCAGTTGACAGGGAGAGCTCAGCTATCTCTGGTGATTAGGAGGGGCCACTAAGTTGGAAGGATGGCTGAGACAGGAACCACTGTTCACCTGACCGTTGTAGAAAATTTGACTCAGGCCAGGACAGGAGAGTCCTTATGGAGAAAATTACCTTCCTTCCTTACTGGGAAGGAATGAAAAGCCCCACTATCAATTTCATCCCACGCCCCACATTCCAAAGGTAAAAATCCTGCCAAAGCATCCCAAGAAGGTTGAATACAATGGAACTGGATAGGGGGGAAAAAGATGATCCTAATGCATTGTTGGTGGAACTGTGATTTGGCATGACCATTCTAGAAAGCAATTTGGAATTATTTTAATAAACTGACTAAAATATACATACCTTTTCATACAAAGAATCTATTGGTAGCTGAATACCCTTGCCAAGGGTATTACGGACAAAAAGAGAAAAGCTCCATAGACACCAAAATATTTATAGCAGCACTTTTTGTGGTAGAAAAGAATTGGAAACAAAGTAGATTCCCATCAATTAGGGAATGGTTCAACAAGTTGTGCAACATGAATATAATGAAATTTTACTGGGCTGTAAGAAATAATGAACCAGATGAGCATAGAGAAACTTGGAAAGACTTATATGAACTGACGTATAATTAGATAAGTAGAGCCAAAGAAACAATATACAGAAAAACAATATAAAAATAATGTAAATGGAAAGAGCAACAACAAATGAATTGAACATGAATATTGCAAATTATAATAACTAAATTTGGTCCTCCTCTTTGTGGAGGTGGGAGTCCACAGGTGTGCAACATTGCATTTTATGTTAGTATGTTTTGTTGAATTATTTTTTTCTCTTTCTCTTTTTTTATTCTTTATTATAAAGGATGGCTCTCTGGGAGAGGAAAGGATATAGGGGGGACATATAGGGTGAGGGAAAACAAAAGATATCTATACATAAATTTTAAAGTTATTTATAAAAAGAGAAAAAGGACCTCCCCTCTCCTTTCCCTAGAGATTTCTCTTTCTCTTAACATACCAAAAGAGGTTTATTTCTGAGATGATTACAAGAAATTTCTGGAAATAAAATGATGTCTTCATGTTCCTTTCCTTCTGTCCTTCCAGGCAAGCCAGGACGACCACACTGCACCACATAAGTGTTTTGATTTTTTTGAGGGTGGGTGGGCCTCTGGTGGACCAGGGGCTGGAATTGCAGGGAGGCAGCTGGCAGGGAAGAAGGTGGCATCCCTCAATCACCACCTGTTGCTAAAAAAAGATATAGGATCTATATAGGTATGTAAAATCAGCATGTTGAGGGGGAGGGGTAAAGGAATGGAACTGACTGCCTGGCAACAAAAGACCCTCCCCCTTTTTTTCCTCCCCCCACCATTTTGTAAACTCCTTTATTCTCCCTTCTAGGCTGCCCTGGATTTTCCTTTTAGCCTGATTTCACCTGGATAAACATGTGGGGAATGAAGGAGAGACAGAGAGACAGAGAGAGAGAGAGACAGAGACAGAGACAGAGAGAGAGAGAGAGAGAACATATATTATTATTATGGTTTGTCCTGGGTCCAGCGCTCAGCCTTAGTCTGAGGGCTTTCCCTCCCCCATTCCTTTCATTTGCCTGTTAAATCCTCTGTCTCTGGGCTGGGAAAATAAGCTCTCACTAGAGAGGTATTAGCCAGCCTGCCTGCTGAGCACTTGGGGATGCAGCAACACGAGGCTTCAGCTCAGTTCCAGAGGTGACTCTGCTCCTCAGGCTGGGTCTAGAGGACCTGGGAGCACCAAGGTCTCGGGAGTCAGAGGGACATAAGACGATCTCACCCAGTACACGACTGGGCACCCAAAGGGCTGAGGGAGGAGAGAAGAGGCAAACAGAGGAGGGGGGTCGAGCCAAGAAGATGTTTCCCTCTTTTACACACACACACACACACACACACACACACACACACACACACCCCTAGCTTCAACTAGCACAGTGATCACTAGCTCATCCAATGCTAGCATTAGTGGAGGCATGCCTCATACTTTACCAGAACTTTAGAGCTGAAAAGAACCTCAGACAGCACCCAGTCCTACCACTGATTGATCCACATGAGTTCCAACTCTGTCATCAATGAGCTTTACAACCTCGGTCAACCCACTTACCTTCTCTTATTGCTGAGATTTCCTCATTTGTAAAGGGGAAACAATAATACTTGCCTTACCCCGACCCTCCATCCTACCCGCCCCCCTCTCCCCAGCTTGTTGTGAGGATCAAAGGAGATAATGTCTGTGAAAAGACTTGGGTAATTGAATCAGCAAATGACAATGATCACAGAATGCCAGAGCTGAAAGGGCCCTTAGAGATCATCTGATCCAATATGAATGTTTACAGAGGAGGAATTGGCTAAGGTCCTAAATGAAGCGAGCAGCAGAGCTGGGATTCGGACTGATTTTGACTGACAACGGATCAAGTGTTCTTTCACTGCATCATCAACATGGCAACAATGATGCCAATGTTGATGAAGAAGAGAGAGGAAGAGGAAGAAGAGAAGGAGGAGCAGAGGAAGAAGGAGGAGAAAAAGGAAGAAGAAAGAAAAGGCAATAATGGTGATGGTACTTTAAGTAAAGCTCACTGTCTCTTATGACCTTGTGACCTTGGATACATCACTTGATCTCTCCGAGTCTTAGAATCCTCTTCTGTAAAATGGAGAAGTTGGACTGGATGATCTCCTAGGCTAATTTCCAGCCCTACATCCTAGGAACTTATGAAGTTCCCTGGAAACCTAGAAGGAGCTCAGAAGAGGGAAAGTTCAGGTTATAAGGTTGTGGTTATAAGGAAGGTTATAAGGAAGTGGTCAGACTTAAAGTTGGACTTTTATTGTAAACCTAGTAGGATTTGGAGTAATAATAATAGTAATAATTAGCATTTCTCTATCATTTTAAGGTTTCCAAATAGCAGAAGTAGAGACAGGGAAGTAGTTTTATTCAGAGGATATGACCAGGGAACCACAAAAGTGTGTTTGTTTTGAGAAGAGGAAACTTTCAGTGCTCTATGAATCAGGCAGCTGGCATGGGAGGAGGATCAGGAGCAAAGACATGAAGGCAGGAGTAGGGGGATTGGGTGGGGACTGGGAGGTCAGCAGTTAGCTTGAACAAAGGATTCATGGGGGGGGGAGGGTAGGAAGAGATAAGCTAGAAGATGTAAGCTGCAACTGGAGAGCTTTGTATTTGAGGATGAAGAGTTTACAAATGGGGTTAATAATAGCTTACCTGCTGATACCAAATAAATTAAGCAAAACCAGAAAAAAACAATATACACAATGAAAACTGCAATGTAAATGGGGAAAAACCCACAAAAATGATCAAAACTGAATGCTGTGAAATTATAATGACCAAAGTTGATCCCAAAAAAGAAGTTCAAGAAGGCATCTTCTTAAGCTGTAACAGCTTAAAACTGTACTAAGACTTTTGGGACACCCAAACTGGGAAATATAGGTAATGAAAAAAAAAAAGATATTGGTTAACTTTTAAAAGCAGAATTTTTTTAAAGTATTTTACCTACCAGAAGGCAGGGAATTGGACTAGATGACCTCTTGGGATCCCTCCTATTTCTCAGATCTATGACAATGACTGGCCTTGTCTCTTCCTCTGAGGCCCTGCCCTTCACCAGCCCCAGACCTCCTCCCATCCCTAGTTCATTTGGGTTTGTCCTGCCTCTTGACTTTACCTAGATCCAGCCCTCACTCACTGACCCTGGCCTTTATTCTTCCTCTGTCCCAGTAGAGAACATTCTTGTCTTTGAGCCAGGGGTTAGAATTTGGGGGCTCTGATCTCCCTCCCCTCCCCTTGTCTCACAGCATTCCAAAACAAGGACCACCTCCTTTCCCTTAATCTCTAGCCCTCTCCCTGCCTAGGCTCCAGGAACGAGCTGTTGATCTGTATTATCTCTCCCCAGTTTTAGTGTTTTCTTCCCCCGCCTCATCCCTGTTCTATCTCCAGATTCCAGAGCCCAGGCAGGGAGAATGATCTATTTATACCCAAAGACACCTCGAGC
>NW_020954546.1:1778797-1831012 GCF_900497805.2 Vombatus ursinus
AGCCCCTCTTTGGGAAGAGCGAAGAACAAAAGAGCTTTGGATTCCTGCCTTCCCTCACACCCAGAATCCCACAATGTCTCCATGAAAGAAAAAAGAAAAGCCTGGTTTGCATAGTTATGACCTCCTAATGGGATATTTAGTGTCCTCTCTCACCATATCAGTTCATCATTTCCCTTCCATGTTGTTCATTGCTCAGGGGAGGAACATTGCTGGGGGAAGGAATGCTAGGGCTCATTATTTTTTTTTTTCTTGGATGATGGAAGGGGAGGGACAGAGAAAAGACTCAGCTGATGGATAGAATCTTAGTCTAGGGCTCAGGACTCCAGGACCATCTACTCATTGATGACTCTGGTCCTGACCTTGAATCTCAGTTTCCCCTTTGTGGAGTAATGAAGCATAAGTGTAGTAGGAAGGGCATTGGAATTGGAGTCAGAAGACAAGGGCTTGAAACTCAGCTTTGTGTGACTTACTACCTCTGTGAACCTTGGGCAAGTAGGTAAGGTCCTTCTCCGGGTCTCAGTTTCCTCATCTGTAAAATGAAGGGACTGACTAGACTAGAGAAAGTCCTATGGTCTACGGTCGTCTAATATGGCTTCTGACAGACACCTAGACCCATTCTGGATCCTTATTATGGATGATGGGAGAGGGACAGTAGCCCCATTTCACACCCCCTCCTTCCTCCCTGGGGTGTCTCTGAGCATCATGTGCTTCTCCTGGCCACTGATGGCCTGTGACTTTGACATGTACTTCTTTCAAATCAATCACTCCCAGTAAGGCTGGCACCAGTCACCTGACATTCTAATTAAACATTTTATTCTGACCTTGGTTGCATCATCTTAGCTTAAAATAATGGCATCCATCTTTCCCCAGTGTTCATCTGCCCAGCCCAGGCATTGGCCCCAACAGAACAGGCACACATTTTAATCACAGGTCCACTGAGAGGAACTTCAGGCTTTCCCAGAAAGGAAAACTGCAAGCCCTCTCAGGGACTACACATCTATCTGCAGGAGGAGAAAAACAGCCCTCTTTCTCTGCCAAGAAGAGTCAAGGCATTTACCCTCCCTGCCCTTCCAGTTACTCAGGCAGTCCACAGCACTGACAGAGTGCTGTGCTTGGAGCCTTGTTCTCAGAGGGGAAGGAGATGGAGAGGAAGGATGATAGAGAATACAAAGGAGACAAAAGTCAGCATCCTCCCTTTTTTAACTTTCCTTCAGCAAGCACCATTTATGTGCAGAGCCCTGTTAGGCACAGGATAAGGGCTGGAGTGGGAGTGAGGACATACAAAGCTCAGCAAATGTTTATTCCCTGCCCTTACGGAGCTTCTATTTTAGTACAGGAATGAGGCAAAAACAGATGTGTTTATGACATGTGGTATTAACACAGTAAATTAAGAGTGTTTCTGTTCAGTCCAAGGTCATGATTTAAAAAGAAGGCTTCATGGAGGAGGTGGTATTTATGTTGGGCTTTAAATGATACAGTATAGAATTTAGATCCTGAAGACTCGAGCATGAATCCAGACTCTGCTGCTTCTTAGTTGTGTGACTTTAGGCAAGTCATTTATCCTCTCTGGGCCTCAGGTTCCTCATCTGTAAAGTGAGAGGTTTTTGTTCATGGGTTCCTATAAGTCCTTAGCTCCATGTGCATTTTCTGGGAGGTGGAATAGTGGCTTCCACATATCCAATACCCATTATTGTACAATGGCTGTCCATGGAGATATTGGGGACCATGTTACCCACTTTGGGGAAAACCTAGACATTTTACAGAACCAAATGATTTCTAAATTCCCTTCTAATTCTAAATCCCATCAAAGTGGTATCCCATAGGTGGTATCCTAGAAAGAACACTGGACTTCAAGTGAGGAAAAACTGAGCTCAAAGACTGCCTTAGACACTCACTGTGTGACCCTGGGCAAAATATTAACCTCTCTGTGCCACAGTTTCTTAATTAACAAAATGAGAGGGTTGAACCTGATGGAATCTAAGGGCCCTTCCAGTTCTAAATCTAGGATCTCAATTGTCCTGTGAACTCCTGTGGATTGGTAGGATTTCAAGAAGCGAAGAAGGGTGGGAAGATTTTTCAGACATGGAGAACAGTTTGAACGAAAACATGGAGATGGGAGGTCATGGGCTAGTGTTCAGGTAGGGGTGTTTGTGTGTGTGTGTGTCTATGTGTGTGTGTCTATGTGTGTGTCTGTGTGTGTGGGGGGGGGAGTTGTCAGTGCTGAAAGGTGAGTTCAGTTTGATAATTGACTTAGAACCAGAAACATTCTTAGAGACCATCTAGTTTAATCTTCGCATTTTATCAATGAGAAAACTGAGATCCAATGAGTTTAAATGACTTTCTCAAACACACATAAGTACAGATCTGGGATTTGAACCCATGTCTCTGACTTCCAATCTAGCATTCTAGACACTTCATCAGAGATCTCCAGCCCTGATGAGGAAGACACAGTCCCTGCCAGAATCACTCAATCATACTTTCAAAGCTAGAAGGAAGCCATCTAGGTCATCTAGTTCAAAGCATGAATGCCCTCTCTAACACTCCTAAGAGATGAATAATAATCTACATATATTCTTCTAGACTCAATTCTTGACTCTGTCTGCCCAGACTTCTTCCATAGCTACCTCTTTGTTTTGCACCTATTATGTGTTATTATATATTGCCTCTGTATGAAATTGAATACTGGACTTGGTGTCTGGAAGACCACAGTTCAAATTCCAACTCAGATAACCTTGGGCAAGCCGCTTAGATCTCTCTGACTCTCAGTTTTATCATCTATAAAATAGGTACAATGGGCACTGATGAGCCCAGGAGCCTTTTTAAACTGCTAACCAGAGTCTGCCTCCAAGGTAACTGGCTCAGTAAAATCCTGTTAACAAGATGAAGCATGAAAGGTAAAAGAGTGTTTTGACAAAAAAAAAAAGGACTTCTTTTTTTCTGTGGTATGTTTAAGTTGAGTTCAGATGCCAGCTCAGCCTTTTTTGGGGGGGAAAGGGAGTACTCTCTTTCCTTGGGACTTCAGAAAAGTATGGTAAGGTGTACTCACAGGCTTTGGAGTCAGAGAACCTGGGTTTGAATACCTAGTCATTTACTTACTACCTGTGTGACTTAAACTCTCTGGGTCTCAATTTCCTCCTGATAAAATGAAGAAGATTAATTAGATGGCCCATGATGCCAGGTGGGTAGGGAAAATGGAGTATTTGTCCCTTTTCCATTGATATTCAGAAGTAGAAAATGTGAACTGCCCAAAACCCATGGCATATTGCTGGTGCTTGTCCAGGTAACCCGAGAAGGGAGTATGTGGACCTTGAATTCCTAGCTATCTTTTTTTTTCAGAGCACAAATCAGACACTAGAAATTCTGAGAATGGATTTTCTTTGTAAGTTCCACAGTTCCCAAGATACTGAGAGTTCCTAAGTTCAAGAGACCAGCATTGGCTTCCTAGAGATAGAATATTTCCTCAGAATTGTGTTTCTTGGAGAAGGAAGAGTTAGTCTGCAGCTAAAAGATCAAAGCCATGAATGCATGGAGGAGAGGAGGGAGAGAAGCTGGGTGCTTGAACAAGAGCCCTGGGCCCTGCCAACCCTGTCACTGTTGGGAGTTGATTGGTAAGTATAGGTCTAAGATAAAAGGGTAGTTTTTTGTTCAGCAGTAACCCCCACCCCCACCCCACCACAATGTCATTACCTTCTGAGGGGAGTCTAATGGACTATTTGAAAGCTTTTGTTCATGGGTTCCTATAAGACCTTAGCTCCATGTGCATTCTCTGAGAGGTGGAATAGTGGTTTCCATGTATCTAGTACCCATTATCGTCCAATGATTGTCCACGAGGATGCTGGGGACCAGGTTACTCACTTTGGGGAAAACCTGGACATGAGCTATACCTAAACTTTAATTTGGACATTCACAAAATAAACCAAAGAGAGGAGATGATTGAACTTGATCAGTGTAAACCCAGAATTCTGGGGGAAGTGGGCTATATGACAGACAAGGTCACATGGGGATAATGATAACACCTGCCTTACAGGGTTGGTGTGAAAATATAATAAGCTCATGTATTTAAAATGTTTTGCAAACCTTAAAGCATTATATAAATATGGGTTATTATTATTTAGACTATAAGTTCCGTGAAGGGAGATATCTAACTTTAACTGTCTCCCAGAAAGTGGTACCATGTTCTGTGATTAATTGATGGTTAATAATTGTTTTTAATTTAATTGCTTTGAATTGACCAGACCTGATAGAAGAATGTGAAGCTCAGTGGCCCAGCTGGTTGGTGATATGTCAAAGGGGCCTTGGAATCAATGGCAAACCCAAAGAGGAACAGCTCTCAAGGGATCTGAATAAAACCTTGTAATTTATTTCCACAGAAGCATAAAGAAGCCCAGCAGCCACCTCCACCTCTGAAGACTTTGGGAATGGGCATCGTTTTGGTGGGTGCTATTTTTAGCTTGTTTTCCCTGTAATTTTTCTTTTGAGTGAATTTGAAAGTTGTAGTTTTGAGCTCTCTGGGAGAAAGAGAGCTATAGTCATACCAAAAAGTGGGCATTTATTCATAGTAATTCGACTGAATTTGTAGTTATTATTAAGCATTTATCATCGAAAAAGTCGCCTTAATAGGGTTTTCCTCAGATCTTCAGAGTCCCAAGTTCTCTTCTTTGTCTTACAGATGAGACGTGAAAGGATTAAAAGATCTGTCCAAGGTCAGGCAGCCAATGAGTCACCAGGTTTGGGGGAGGGGGGAAACTGGAAGTCCTCAACATCATTACAGTCATCATCTTCGTTATTAAAATTGTTGACATCAACATCAGGATTTAAAATTTGTAAAAGAAAAAATACGTTCCACACACTGTCTCTCTTGATCCTTACAACAGCATCATGAGGTAGATAGTACCAACGTCATTATTCCCATTTCACAGATGAGGAAAGTGAGGCACAGAGTGATTAATCCATTTGTCCATAATCACAAGCATTGCTTGGTTCATAGGCTGATTTATCACAAAACCATTGAATGTCTGTGTCATCAGGGATGCTGGAGACAATCTGTTCCAGAGGAGGAGAAAACTGAGGCCCAGAGAGAACAATTGAGGTGTGAAAGGTTACACAGGGCATCTGTGACAAAGCCAGGACTGGGGCCTAGTAGTTGGGGACTATAGAAAGTGCAGGAAGAAGGAGGGGTATTTCTGATGGCTACATCCCAGAGGAGCAGAGTTCAGAGACAACCTTAGAGACTGGGTTGATTGGAAGGGTGAAGAAAATCTCTCGGACAAAACTGAGTTTATTTTTATGAATGGAAGGCCTAGAGTCCTGGCCTTAGTTAGACTGGAGGGTAGATGGGAGAGTCCAGAATTTGGGACCTTCTTGGGAGAATGGAGCCTATCTGTCCTTCTACATTTCTTTATTCATTTACATTTATCCATATTGATATCTATCTATCATCTATCTGTCCCTATCATTTTCTATCTTTATCTATCTATCTGACTGTGAGAAGGGGGTGGGGAAAGACTGACTTATTTTTCACCTGCTTTTAGACCTTAGATCAAAATGAGTCTTCCAGATCCATCATTTGTTTCTCAAAACACACGAAAGGATCTTTACTTTATGCAGTTCTCAAAAGTTGCTGCATCTCCCAGTTTCTCCATTAACTTCCTGGCCCCACCTGACCCATTACTCCCTCCCCAGCTGCTATGAGGTTCCACCTTCCATCTTCATTCTCTACCCTCCTAAGTCTTTGCTAGCTACAGCCCTTCCTACTCACCATCCTCATCCCTATCCACTCCCCAAAGGAGTCCTGGGCACTTACAACCCTGGAAATTCTCTCAGGGAACGGCTAGCGCTAACTGGCTATCACTTGGCCTGGCAAGATCTCTGCAGCTCCAGATGCCCGCACTGGGGGAAAGGCTTGGCTCATTATCCCTTTCTTATGTCTCTCCCTCTCTCTGCTTCATCCATCAGCCAAGTTGGCTAACAAAGGGGATGCTGAGTAAATCATAACAAACTCTGTAGTTCACTGCCATTTAACTACAAAAGACTGTGGCAAAGATAGCTCCATCCTCTCTCTGTCTCCTCTTTCTGTCTGTAGGTGTCTATGGGTGTGTCTCTCTGGCTCTGGCTCTGATTCTCTGGCTCTTTCTGTGTCTGTCTCTCTTTTTGTCTCTATTTCTGTCTCTTTGTCTCTGTGTGTCTCTCTGTCTCTCTCTCTCCCCCCCCCATCCCCAACTCTCTGTTGTTTTCTCTATCTGTCTTTCTCTCTCTGACAGTTTAGCACTCATAATTTTTCTGCTGGTGCTATGGGGAAAAAGAGGTCATAGAATCATAGAAACAAATAATATTAGTGCAGAAAGCGATTTAGCTATCCTGTCCAACTCACTTATTTTTCAATTCAAGTCATAAGGTGAGGGCTGGGGAGTAGAAATGGGGAGGACATGATTAGGACTTTAGGCCTGCCTGATGTAGAGGAAAGAACACTACATGTAGAATCCACCCCGAAACCTGGATTCAAATCCAAAACCTAATATTTACACCTTTAGGCAAGCCCTAGGCCTCAGTTTTCTCTTCTGTAACAAGAAGAAATTCATAGGACTCAATAATGTTGGGTTTGAAGGTACCTAAGAAGACATTTGGGCAGTCAATGCCTTTCTATAGCTGGAAGGGACCTCAGAAGTCATCTGACCCAACCCTCTTGTTTTATAACTTAGGAAATGGAGAAATTAAGTGACTTGTCTAAGGTCATACAAAAAGTATCAGAAGTGGTATTTGAACACAAGTTCTCTGACTCCCAGTGCCAGTGTTGTTTTCCATTCTGCTTCTATGTACTGGGAAACAGATGACAAAACACGCCTCCCTCAGCTCAGTAAAGAGGTGGAGAGCTATGGGTACATGATGCTGCCTATGCTGTCCGATGCAGTCACTGTTTTTCTTTCTCCTAGGTTCGGGTTTGATTACAGCAGAGGTTGGAGGGGGAAGAGATATTGAAAAAGGAATATGATGGAAAAGACAAATGGTGTCAATGGAATGTTTTAATGAAAGAAAATGAGGGAGTTGCAGGGGTGGGGAACCTGCGGGCTCGAAGCCACATGTGGCCCTCTAGGTCCTCAAGTGCAGCCCTTTGTCTGAATTCAAACTCAGTCGAGGGGCTGAACTTGAAGGCCCAGAGAGGTCTTGAGGCCAAAGGTTCCCCACCCCTGGATTCATCTCTAAGGTCCCTCTGAGCTCTAAACACAATGATCCCCGATCAAACAATAAGCATTTATCAAGTATTTACTATTTCCCAAGCACTATTCTAGGCACTGGGGGTACAAAGATAAAAACGAAACAACCCCTACTCTCCAGAGGCTTATATTCTATCAGGGCAACAATGCGTGCACACATAAATATTTACAAAATAAATACACCTTCACTGGTGGGAGAGAGGGCATTAGTACCTGGGGAGTCAGGAAATGCCTCATGTAAGAGATATTTGCATTGTTTTGAAGGAAAGTAGGGATTCCAAGGGCTGCTAGGGGGCGCAGTGGGTGGAGCACTGGGCCTAGAGTCAGTAAGACTCATTTTCCTGAGTTCAAATCCAGCCTCAAACACTTCCTAACTGTGTAACCCTGGGCAAGTCACTTAACCCTGTTTGCCTCGGTTTCTCATCTGTAAATGAGCTGGAAAAGGAAATGGCAAACCACTCCAGTATCTCTGCCAAGAGATCATGAAAGCATTGTGAAGAGTCAGACACAGCAGAACAACAAGAAAGATTCCAAGATGAAACATTTGTTTCTTAAGCACTTTTACTATACACCAAGTACTACATTAAGCACTTTACAAATATTATCTCGTATGATTCCAAGAATCGGGGGTGAAAAAGAAGGGCATTCCACCCTGGATCCAAGAGCCTTGAGTCTGAATTCTGAGCCCAGAAGGTGAGTCACCGCCTCTAATGCTGTCTTGTTCCTTCCTTCTGTATCTGTAAATGGAAGGGATGGGGCAGGGGTGGGGAGAGCAGGAGAATCCCCGTGGGGAGCCGAGGATGATATTGCAAGGACCATACATCTTGAAGACCTTCATGGGACCCTACATCATGAGTTAGAAGGTACCTTAAAAGGCCATCTAGACCGAGAATGCCCTTCCTTGGCGAAAGGCAGCCTCACCCTGTGCGTAAGTACGTACAAGAAACCTGGCTATGCCCAGCTCGCCACACAGACAGGCTGAGCATATGCTTCTGTGGGCGTAATTCTGCGTATGTGTATTTATGTGTATATATAACTGTGTAAGAAGCCTTTTGGCATAGTAGACGGGGTATTGGCCTTCCTTACAATGAGGAAGACCTGGGTTCAAATATCACCTCTAATATTTATTGACTCTGTGAACTCCAGCAAATTAATTAACCTTTCAAAGCCACATTTCTGCATCTTTTTCAAAACAAAGCCACTAACTAGTTGTGTGGTCTTAGGCAAGTGGCTTACCCTGCATATGCCTCAATTTCCTCACCTGTAAAATTGTGGCAGCTAGGTGGTACAGTGGATAGAGTACTGGCCCTGGCGTCAGAAGGACCTGAGTTCAAATCTGGCCTCAGATAGTTGACGCTTACTGTCTGTGTGACTTTGGGCAAGTCCCTCAACCCCAGTGCCTTTTGGTTCTATGACTCTTCTCCTATGCCTCAGTTTCCTCAGGGGATATACCTTCCCAGATTCTCTGTAATAATGCCTCTGACATCTACATACCTCACAGGGTTAAAAGGACATCTATATACCTCACAGGGTTAAAAGGATCAAATGAGATAATCTATATAATATCCTTTGCAAAACTTAAAATGCCAGATAAAATAATCTATTGTTTTAACTAGCTTGTGTGCCCAACCACATGTGTAAATGTACATACATAGAGAGAGGAATTATCGTGCAGTAGAAAGAGACCTGAACTTTCCTACTGAACTTAGAACAGTGAGACCTGGGTTCAGATTCCATTTCTGACATTTACTTCCTTTGTGACCTTGGGTAAGTGATTTAACCTTTTTGGGCCTCAGTTTCCTCTTCTGTAAAGCGAGAGGGTTGTATTGGATGACCTCTGAGGTCCCTTTCAGCTCTATGAGCTATGATTGTCTGCATGTGTTTTTATAACTGGTGTATTTGCACAATCACAGGTACTGTGTTGTAATGTTTGCAATGAAATGCACACATATAACATATCTATGTGTTGTAATGATGCCACTGGCACTTGTGTGTAAATTAATTTGCCTGTATCTCTCTGAGCATGTCACTGTACGTGTCACATGTATACTATGTAGGGGTGAAGAGTAAGAGTGAAGATAGGCTTTGTGTGTCGAGGGCTGGGCAAGTATTCAGTCAACAAGTTTTCATGCCCTGCTTAAGTATGCACCCAGCACTCTACCGGGTGCTGTTGAAGAGGTTTCAGAAGAAATAGCCTAAAGAGGTTTTTAAAAATACAAAAAAAGGAGTGGCAAGAAAATCACAATTTACTTTTAAAAGTACTTGAATAATCTGCTTACATCCATATGGTTTACACCATGCTTTCATATCTATTCCTACATTTGATGGTCAGGCTTCTAAGATCCCTCCTTGATCCCCAGGGTGTCTCTGGACTTGAATTCGACAGTATTATCCTATAAACAAATTGTCCTGTGAGATAGGTAATATAAACATGTATTTATATAAATTGCCTCCCAGGCCAGCAAAGCAGCTAGAGCTCTGAGCCTGGAGTCAGGAAGACCTGAGTTCAAATCCAGTCTCAGACACTTCCATGACCCTGGGCAAGTCACTTAATCTTTGTCTGCCTCAGTTTCCTCCACTATAAAATAAGGATAATAATAGCACTTGCCTCCCAGGGTTATTGTGAGGATCCAATGAGATAATTGTTTTTTTTTTCCACTTGATGGTATTTTATTATTTCCAATTACAAGTAAAGATAGTTTTCAACATTCACTTTTATAAGATTTTGAGTTCAAATTTTTTTCTCTCTCCCTCCCCTTCCCCCCCACCCACAATGAGATCATTGTAAAGTAGCCGGGCACAGACCAGGCATGTAATAAGTGCTCATTCCCTTCCCTCCCTCCCCCTCCCAGGAAAGGAGGGCAGTTTACTTTACTGGTCAGGCAGGGGCTTAGGAGGATCAAAAGGGGTTGATCATAGGAACACAGATTTAGAGATGGAAGGAACCTCCCTCCCCACTCCTCTTTTTTGGACGTGCTAACTGAAATCCAGAAAGGTTGCCCTTCTGACTTTCCCAGCTAGTAAATGACGGAATTGGTATTTGAACCCAGATCCCCTGACTCCAAATAAGGAATGTGAGTTTGAATGGGTGAATGGCTCAGGTCATGCAAAGGCAGGCATCGGGGCTGAGAATACTGAAGGATGCCGGCCCAAAGGACCAGTGGCAGAAAGTGGTATCTGGATGGGATCCCTCATTCTAAGGTCAAAACAAAGTCAGAAGGATGAGACCAGGGGCAGCTACCTGCACCACTGGAGGGAAGCAAGGTCCTTCCTCCCTCAGCGTCTGCCAAGGTGAGTGGGGGGATTGGCCCCTACTGTGCCTGAAGTTTGCACCTCACTGAAATGTTGAGCTCTCTTCACTAGGAAAATAAAGCACAACACACACACATACACACACACACTTCCCTGTCCTTCGTTTACCTTAGCTCAACAACACAGCAAAAATATGAGTCTCAGAGTATTTAATTAGGCTAAAATGTGGCTGTCTTTGGGCTGCTAATACGTGTTTCTCTCCTCCTCCTCCTCAGGGGGCACGCCTGCCCAGGGTCTGTGGAGTCCCACAGCTAGGTGAAGGACAAGGTATCCACAGGGAATGACATTGCATAGAATGACTCAGGCTTCTCTGGTTTTCTATTTGGCCAGGCCCTCTCCCCTCCCTTTCTGTGTATTATCTTTGATGTCTCAGTCTCCTCCTCGGACTTTCTAGCTTTTTCGTTTTTGATGACACAAGGCGTTATCTCTTGCCTCTGATTCTAAATCTATGCCTTTGGGGTTTTAGGGCATTAAAGTTGGCCTGGCTTGTGGTTAGTCTTGCAAATTCATCTTAGGCAGAGGAATGAAGACAGCCTCTCTGAATGGTCCTGCAGATGGCCACTTTTCCATAATCTATAGGGCAGAAACCTGGTAGAGTAGGGCCTTCATCAGCAGTGCCACAAAGTGTTACTGCATCTAAGTAGGTAAGTGGTGTTGTTCAGTCACTCAGTTGTGTCTGTCTCCTCAGAACCCTGTGCACCATACTGTTCACGAGGTCTTCTTGGCAAAGATACTGGAGTGGTTTGCCATTTCCTTCTCCAGTGGATTGAGGCAAACAGAGGCTAAGTGACTTGCACAGGATCACACAGCTAGTAAGTGTCTGAGGATGGATTTGAACTCAGGTCTTCCTGACTCTAAGTCAGTGCTCTATCCACTGAGCCATCTAGCTGCAGGTAAATGTGTGTATATACATGTGTGTGTGTATGTATGTATGTATGTCTATGCACACATATGCATGTATATGCTATTTAGTTGCAAATAGGTCTGCCTTTACGGGAAGGCTTCTGGGCAAGTATAATATTCTTGCAAATAAACTAATGATTAGAACTCATGACTGACCCGAGAGCCTTTGGCTATAGTTTTGCCCTCAGTACACTTGGGGGAGGTAGGGTAGATAAATGCTGAGACAGCATCAAGGGTCTGAGTTCCACAAATAATTAACACAATTTGATGGAATCACGTCCTAAGGTTGAATAAGTTTGGTTTTGTTTTATACCACACCATGATATGAGGGTGACACGAGTTCCAACCTTCCCTAAATTAGTGGTAGCTAAATTGTTATATCCACTAATAACATTGTTTTCTTTTCTTTTTTCTTTTCTTTTCCTTTAGAGGCAATCAGGGTTAAGTGACTTGCCTAGGGTCACACAGCTAAATAGCATTGCTTTCTACAGAAATAGGCCATCTCTGAGTGGTGGTGGACAAATATTCCTATTTTAAAGGTGAGAAAACTGAGGCCGAGAGGTTAATTGACTTGTTAGAAGTTATAAGACTATATTAAATGGAGAAGTTGGGATACTGCCTGTAAGATTTCTATCCTGGAGGAAAACAGAACCAAAAATGGGAAACAACAGGGTGTGGTGGGCTGCCTGAAATACTGGGGAATGAGGTGACTTTGCCTCTAATCCCATCTCTGCTATAATGACCCTAAGGAGTCACTTCACCAGTCTGGACCTTAATTTCTCCACCTGTAAAATGAGGTGAAGGTAAATGGTCTCTGAGATACCTTCCCAATCTGGATCTGATCCAACGAGCCTCTGCTTCAGTTTCCTCTGTGAAATGGATCTAATGCCCCACCCCCTTCCCGGCATCCTTATTATGAGATCATAGATTTAGAGTTGGAAGGAGACTTTAAAGGCCAGAGTCCAACTCCTTCATTTTGGGAGGAGGAAACTGAGGCCCAGACTGTCAAAGTGACTTGGCCAGGGTTCCATAGCTAGTATATGTTTGAGGCAGGATTTGAATCTAGGTCTTAGGATGGTAGGATAATAGATTTAAAGTCAAAAGGAACCTTAGGGACCATCATGCCCAGCTCCCCCATTTTATAAGTAAGATGGAGGCACAGAGAGGATAAGTAATTTCCTCACCCAGGGTCACACAACTAGGCAGGATTTGAACCCAAGTGTTCATGACTTCAGGCTCAATTCCTTAACCACTGTACTAGGTTCCATGATAACTTGGGGAGGAGGATGGAGGGAGGGGTAAATCGAGGTTCCCTGTCTCAATCACAACTTTGCCTCTCGACTTATCCTATTTGGAGGCTAAGTGAATTAACTGTGGTCACACAATTGTGTAAGTATTGGAGGCAGAATTAGAACTCTGCATCTTAGCATCCTTAAATCATAGATTTTTAGAAACCAATGAATTTAACTTCCTCATTTTACCAATAAAAAAATCTGGGGTCTTCCTAGATCAAAAGTTCAACTCTTTCTCCACTGTACCTTATCTTCAAAGTTTTATTATGAGGAATCTGATAGGAGGATGAATGAGAGAGGGCTCCATTGGATATTTGCCTTCCTGATTCCTTTCCCGGTCTGAAGCCCATAGGTAGCAGCTATTCTGAGCTTCAGGGTCTGAGATAGTATCCACCCATGCCCCCAGCTCCAAAGGCTGCCAGGTAGGAAACCAGAACCTTTCTTGTTACATGGTCCATCACCACCCAGGGAGTTGTGGAAAATGAGCAGCCTAATCACCGTGCTGGTATAGGGAGGCCAGCAGAGAAAGTCACCCAGTGATCTCTATTCCAGTATCTATAAAAACTCATTAAGCACCAAACAAAATTAAAATAGCAGAAAGGAGATATCTGCAGTGAAGTTAATTAATAAGACATTAACATGGTTGTTTTTCTTGGGCCAATCGTTGATGAAATTCCCTGTGACTCTGCCCACCCTGAGTTCCACCCCATGGCACTGGTCAGTCCTGCCCCTATCTAGGCCCCTGTCATCTCTCTGTCCAGGGGCCATGGCAAGAAGTGTTCCTAGGCACTCCTTCCTCACTAGTCATAATGAAATTTCTCCAGCTCATACCGAAACTTATTCACATCTTCAAGCATAAATAGATGTATTTCACCTGCTTCTCCAAAAGGAGGATGAAGCCAGGTCAGCTTTGGACTTAGGAAGTCCCCAGTAGGCAGCTCTCTTGGGAAGGGAAAGTGTAATTTATTTCCTTCATAGGAAATGAGGAAACACACATTTGAGACTGTAACTGAAGATTCTAGCTTTCTGTAAATGGAGCTTTACCTTTTGGGGGGCCTTTGGATCCAGTTATGGGGTCCTGAGGCCAAATCTATAGTTCTGCCAGATCAGTGCTCAGCACTACAGGGACTCAAGAAGCCTCAATGGCTCCTCCTTGCCTCCAGAGTAAAACACAAAACAACTCTGTCTGGCATTTAAAGCCATTCACATTCTGACTCCAAGCTACATTTCCAGCCTTATTACACATTACTACTCCTCATAACATACATTCCAAGCCCTTCATAACCCAGCCCTCTCCTCCTTTTTCAGTCTTCTTATACCTTACTCCCTGTCATATACTCTTTTATCCAGGGACACGGGCCTCCTGGGTGTTCCACACACAGGACTCTCCATCTCTTGACTGGACATTTTTTGCTGGCTGTCCGCCGTAGCTAGAATACTCTCCCTCTTCTGCTCTGACTACGGACCTCCCTGGCTTCCTTCAAGTTCCAACTAAAATCCCATCTTTTATTAAAAGCTTTCCCTAACCCCTCTTAATTCCACTGCTTTCCCTCTTTAAATATTTCCTAATTATCCTGCAAAAGCTTGCTTCCTTTGTATATATTTGTTTGCATGTTGGCTCCCTCGTTAGATTGTAAGCTCCTAGAGGGTAAGGACCGTCTTTTGCCTCTTTTTGTATCCTTAGTGCTTAGCACGGTGCCTGACACATAGTACCCAGATGGCTCAGGAGGAGAGAATGAGGCTGGTGACTTTGCATAGTCCTACCTCAATTAAATCCAATTCACTTGCAAGTCATGACATCACCTTTCTGATGTCATGGTCCTCTTTAAGAAGGAATGATAAAACAGTAACACATAGTAGGCATTTAATAAAGGTTTATTGATTGGCTGATTGATACATTCTGCTCCAACTTGTTTCTATCTTTCCAAGTCTATCATTCTCTTAGAACCAGAAATCCATTCCTACCTCTAACACATATTGTCCATAAGACCCTGGGCAAGTCACTTAACCACTTAGTGCTCTAGGGAACTCTCTAAGACTATTGGTTGAACAGAAAGTGCTAATCTGCATTGGTAGAAAGAGTTTTCTTTGGAAATTCCATATGCCAGTGAAATCACAGATCCAATCCCTCCCTAACCCTGCCCCTAAAACAGGGATAACAATTCTTCTGTTAGTTATTTCACAGGTTCTAATGAGAAGGGCTTTGTTAGCCTTAATGCACTATATAAATATGAGTTTTTATTATTTTAAAAAAGATTGTTTACACACCTTGCCCCATTTAGACAGGAAAATTGAGGCCGCAAGGGGAGTGGAAAAAGAAAAGACTACACTTTCCCATAATTATCTGGTGAGAAAGCAAAGAGTTCAGGATAAGAACCTAGATTAGGATGAAGTTGGAGGACCTGGATGGCCATCCTACCTCTTGTGATTTATAAGCTATATGTGCCTAGAGGAATCATTAAAAGTAAACTTCCATTTTCTAACCTGTAAAATGAAGATACTTGCAAGCACTGGCAGTTGTTTGGAAAATACTTAAAAACTTTCAAATTCTCATTTTTATTGTTTTCACACTACCTTCATTTCCAAATAGATCTCTCCCCCCATGCCCTTCCCAGACAACGTACAACAAAGAATTTTTTAAAATATAGAAAAAATAGTCAAGCAAATCTAACAAACACAGCAATGAAGTCTAACAGTATATGCAACAATACCCACCTTTTCTTCCTCTTGGATGGATCCAAGTGTCCCCAAATAGTCTCCCTGAATCTAGCTCTACAAAGAGAAATTGGTTGTTGAGTCACGTCAGACTCCTTATGACCCTATTAGTGGTTTTCTTGGCAAAGATGCTGGAGTGGTTTGCCATTTCCTTCTCCAATTCATTTTACAGAGGAGGAAGCTGAGGCAGAAAGGGTTAAGTGACTTGCCCAGGGTCATACAACTAATAAGTGTCTGAGGCCACATTTGAACTCAAGAAGATGAGTCTCCTTGATTCTATCCACTGTGACACCTGGCTGCCCTTAGAAAGAGAAGAGGGAGGTGCATTTAGGTAAGTATTTTAACTTAAACTATTATATGTAGCCTGAAGATGAAAATTGGATAAATGTGAGCTATTAATACTATTATCCTCTTAGGGAAGTTGGGGGCAAAGAAGTAATTCCCCAAATCTGGAAAAAAGTAAATGTTGAAAACACCATTTGATTTCATCTCAGGTACATACCTGACACTGCCCATAAAAAGAAAGGCCAGAAAGTAGATGGCCTTTCTCTTTCTCCACCCTGACCCCAGGATCCTTAGTCGGAGAGACAAGAAGAGTGACAGCCAGGACTTCCCAAGGCCTCTCCTCTCCTCTGTCTTAGACTATATAGATACTCCTTTCCCTTCTCTCTTTGGAGGCTGATTAGCCGCTGCTATCGCTATCACATCATTATAAGCCCTTGGGTGACATGAATTGCCATCAGGTACGAGGAGCCTAATAAGAATAATCTTCCTGGAAGGTTCTAGCACCTTCCATTCCCAGAGAAAGGAATCTCTGCCAATTCTCTGTGCTGAGGTCGCACTCTTCACTCTCCAGACAGATGTGTGAGGTAGGGGAGGGGGTGGAAAACTGCGCTTTCTCTCCCTGCCTCCCTCACCCCCCCCCAGGCCCCAGGGCCCAGAAGAAAAGGATGGAAAGGTAGCAGCAGCAAGCAACACGAGGGGCTTCTGATGAAAACAACCAAATTGCGCTTTTCACAGCATAAATGGTGTAACCTTTTTTGAACCTAACTTGAGGCTAGTGGAGAGGACTGAGATGGAGAAAGCCTTGAGTTGTGACTGCTTTGATTTCATGCTCTGCCCCATGGCCTCGTTCAAGATATAGTGGGGAAGATATAGTATGAAAAGACATAAAGAAGGGTGACCCCTCCCTGCCCCCCCCGGTCACTGGTCCCCTTCTCCCCCAGCAGGCTTGTTCTGAAGGTTCTTGGGGATGAGGAGAGGGCACGGAGAGCAAGAAGGTACACATTGTAAAATCACAGGAGTTCAGCTGGGTGCCCCTATAACAGCCGAGGAAGCAACCTGTAGGCAGATAGTCCTTTCTCTCCCTCACCCCCAGCCCCTCTCTATGTGTCGGTCCGGGCCTCGGAACACCACTGATGGTCCTAAGCAAGATATAGTCTCCTGCCGAGTCCGTTTTCCCTTTCCTGCCAGGTGCCAAATCTGGCCCCTATGGCTGTGGGTGCATCTCCGCGAGCTACCAAATAGCCGCAGCTTTGCGCGTCCCTGCTGCCTTCAATTCCCGTTCCCCTGTGGGAGGGGGCTGGGAAGCCCAAGACGATGTGCCTAGTTCCTGACCGTCCCCGTGGCCCCTCTCCCTTCCTCCACGCGTTCATTGCAAACCCTCTGCTCCCGGGACGGAGGGGGGTGGGGCACGCGCAGCGACCGCTCGGCGTGTCTCGGAGAGGAAAAAAAGGCTGCAAATTCCAGCGGTGCGGCTCGCTTTCTGCCTCCTCACCCGCACCGGGCGGGGCGCGTGCATCCTTTACCCGGCGCCTGCATTCTCTCGCCCGCCCGGGAGAGGAGGAGCCGCCACCTGTCAGCCCCATTCAAGCCCGAGTGCTAACCTGCCTAGGGAAAGGGGGGAAGGGTAGGAAGGAAACTCGAACTCCGACCGAGATTCATTCTCCAGAAGGAGCCCGAGAGGCACTGGAGCTCTTGCCCTGCGCGGTGTGTGTGTGTTGTGGCGGGGCGGGGGGGGGGGGGGGGGGGGCGGCGCGCGCCTCCAGGCTGGGGATGCGGGGGGGGCACGGGGGGGGGGGGGGGGGGGGGGGGGGGGGGGGGGGGGGGTCTCCGACGGGCGCGAGCTCGGGGCGGCGCGCTTCTTGGCCACGTGATCGGGGGAAATCTGGAAGGGCAGGGGAGTGGAGGTGGGGAGCGCGCTAGGCTGCTGCCGCGGATGCTGTTGCTGCTGCTGTTGCTTCTTCTGCTACTGCTGCCGCCGCCGCTGCCGCTGCTGCTCGGGGTGGTGCTGAAGCCCAGCCTGGGAGGAGGGCTCGAGTGAGTGAGTGCGTGTGTGTCTCTCTCTAGTCTTTTACGGCGGAGCAGCAGCCGGCGGGAACGCGGAGGAGGAAGAGGCTGCTCAGTGCAACTGTGCTCCCCCCCCATCCCTTTTGCTGATTCTTCCCTGCCCCTCCGCTCCCGGGGGAGTACCCCTCCCCCGGCACCTCCTCTCCTCTTTGCAATGTATGCACCAACTGCTGCCTTCTTGGCCCCGGGCAGGGGAAGTGCAGGATGCTCCAGCCACTGACGCGGCTCCCTCGACTCCCAGCCTGCGTCCAGTCGGGTTTGGCACCGTGGTCCTCTCTCGGAAATTGACTCAAAGCAGATCTGGAGTGACTGACAGCCCCACAGTTGGCTGCGCCCGGAGGGGGAGTCTGCAAAGAGGGATTGTGCCGGTGTCTGAGGGTGAGGAAAGTGGGGGGGGAGGTAAGGCAAAGACAGGGTCGGAGGTGGAGTGAGTGGGGTCCTTATTGGAGGGAAAGAAACACCTGAGACGTCCCTGGAAAAGTTCAAGATTTGAGTATTTTCCCGAGAAAGCATTTCCTCTTTACAAGAAAAAAAAAAAGTGCGGCCCACTTATCTCTCCCCTAAGGGGCCGTGGCAGCGACGAGGAAGTAGGAGTGGGCAACTGGAAGCATTCCCTAGTTTGGTGACAGCCCCCCTCCCATTCTGCAACGCCTAAAACCAGGGACCTTAGAGCCTGTGCCTTGGACAATAAGGGCTCGGACCCAAGCAGAAGGGCTCGTCTCTTCTTCGACTTTATTCTTGGGCACCATCTCCATGGCAGATTCCATCCCAACCGCGCCGGACTCGATTCAGCAGCCAGAGCCCAGCCGCTGCCGGGGGAGGTGGCGCTAAAACCGGACTGCACGGAGCCAGCCGGAGCCCTGGCGGATGCTCTGGGGAGAGCTGGAGCTGGGAGGAGGCGGCGGCGAAGGAGGAGGAGGTGGAGGAGGAGGAGGAGGAGAGAGAGAGGGAGAGCGCGCGAGGAAAACAAGGAGAAGAAACTCTGCCCCCTTGCCTAAGAGCATTCCGCCCGGGCGCTCCAGAGAGTGTGGGGGTGGGGTGGGAGTCGCCTCAGCGTCGCCTGCGTGAGCTTTTGCACCGAAACTTTTCATTTTCCGGACGGATTAAAGTTGCCTGGATTGCTTTTTAATATCATTATCAATTTTTATTCGTGTGCACCCGACGTAGGATTTTCTACTGGGGCTGCAGGTCGACGAAATCCAAACGGAACAACTCAGCTCGCAAAGAATCCTACCGAAATCTTCGAAATTGTTCCTTGAATTGGAAATGGGCGTCCTCAACTGATTTAGGATTTAATCCGGGCCTGGAGGGGAGCTGGAAGAGGGGGCGGGGGAGGGTGGACCTAGCCCTAGGATCTCTGGAGCCCGAGGCCGCAGGTCCCTCTCCAAGATTGCACGCGCTGCTCCGCTCTCCCCAGCTCCCAAGAACCTGCTGGGGCTCCCTCGAAGGGGGAGGTGGGTGCAAGTGCTCTCCCGCCTAATCCTGGATCCACCTCCCCCGGGCCCCAGGTGGGGAGATGGATCCCAGCCCCCAGGGAGCCCCGATGCTGTCTGTAGCTGGAGCCCGGTTGGCCCTCTAAGGAGGTGGGGACTGCGAGAAGCTTGAGTCCCGAACCCCCCTCCCCCGCCCCACAAACACAGAGTGGCCCCCGATTGGTCCCTGTGCCCCCCATACCCCCGCCTCACACACGCAGAGGTGACAGTTCGGCTCTCTGCCTGCTAAGAGGTTGGATTTGACCGGTCCCTACGACTACGTCCCCTCCAGTCCTAGCCCTGGGCAAAGTAATCGATCTCCGGCTCCCCTCCCTCCAGCTTCCTAGCCTCTGCCATGGCCCCCGGGATGCCGGGCCGCGGCCCCGCCGCCCTCCTCTGCTGCTGCCTCTCCACGCTGCTCGCCCACGGTAAGTATCGCGGCGCGGACACGCGGGGAGGAGACACGGCGGGTGCCGCTGTAGACTGTGCGGGCGGGGGGTGGGGAAGGAGGGTGAGAGAGAGGGGAGTCTCCCCCCCGGGACACGTTGTCCTCCCCCAGCCCACTCTGCATAGCCGCCCGCTGGTACGGGACTGCTCCAGCGTCTCTGCCCTACCCGGCTCGGCGCCGCGGCCCGTGGAGGGTTGGGTATGCTATAGGGGTGGGGAGGGGCAAAGAACCTGAGCTTGCTGGCGGGGCGCACTCCGACTCCCCGGGAAGGAAAGGACTTTGCCCCCATCCGACCCGGGCCGTTCCCCGAGAAGGGGAAGGACTTGGGGCGGCGGTGTGGGGGGGGATTCTCAACCAAGCCCCCAGGGGCGTATCTTTCTATCTGGAACTGGGGTCTGGACCGGGAGGATCCTATCCTCCTATGGGGTCGTGCCTCTCCCCACAGCGACGGGGCCCGAGAGGGAGCCGGGCTGAGACTGGGACTGGGGCTAGGGAAGGGACGGGCTGCTGGTTTAGGGCTGGGAGAGTAGTAGTGGCGGTGTGTGGATCTGGATGCCTGTGGCTGGATCGCCTCTTCCTGCAGTCCTCTGGAAGGGAGGGAAAGGGGGGAAAATGCCCAGCGGAGCAGCAGGCTGCTTGCACGCCCGCTATCCTGAGCTGCATTCAAATCGCTGTTTTAGCCTGGACTGGGCGGGGGCTCGTTCCGAGGGACTGGACAGTGTCCCGGTGGGGGGCAGAGGCCCAAGGTTCGGAGGTACTGAGCGGGCCTGGGGTTGAGGTTTCCTCCAGGTTCCTGAGCTCCCTTCGGTAGTGTAATCTGTTGCGTCTTGTCCGCCCCCTCCCCCAGCCAGACAGTGTGCTTCCATTGCTAATGGGGGTCTTTGGCATTGGGACAGCGTAGGGAAGGGAGGAGAGTGAGAGAACTGTGCCTCTCTGGAATCTTAGGGTGCGCCCTGGGTGGGGGCTCATGCTAAGATTCCGATGTCTCTGCCTTCCTCCACCACAGGCTCTCAAGCCAACGATCTTCTTGGTAAGGGTGGAGCCCTAAGGGTCCTCTTCCCTTTGGTATTCTTAAGCTCCACTGTTGCTTAGGGCTTCTGGGGCCAAGGGAAGGGAATTTACTGGGAGGTCTGAAACTGGAAGAAGAGAAGCTTCACCAACCAGACCTTGAGTATGTGGTTCACCATCCCCCTCCCCGCCCAAGTCTATCACAGTCCCCAGGTTGAGAGTATATGTCTTTCAGGAGAGGAATCCATAAGAGAACGGCCAGCCTAGCAAGGTGGTAGAGTAGGGAGACCCACTATTTCCCCCTTACAGGGCATGATGAGCCAGTTCGGTCTTACTCTGGATCGTGAGATCATCAGTCCAATCCCTTTGTACCCAGGACTGTGTTGCTAACCCCTGCAGTCTCCTAGTAATTTGACCCACACCCCAGGGCTCCTTAGAATTGTTCAAGGCTTCCAGGTAGGATGCCTCTCCCCCTTTACCTCCAGGAAAACAAAAAGTGGGAGGAAAAGAGAATTACTAAACCAGTAGGAGACATGGGACTACCTAGACTGGAGAGGAAGAGAGAGATTAAATAAAATCTCCAGGAGAAAGGATAAATTCTCTTGGAGGGCAGGTAGAACACTAGGTTTTTTTTTTTAAATGACCAGTGCAAAATGGCCTTACTGGCCAAGCAGATAGGTTGAGTTGGGTTTCCATACTCTCCAGAAACATCCTCAGCCTTTTTGGAAGGCAGATCCATGTGTGAGGTAGGAAGATGGGCACTAGGTGAGCCAGGAAGGGGTTTGTTATTACCCCCACTGCCAGATAACTGACCTCAGTTCCTTGTTTGGAGTATGTTATTCAGCAGAGGGAGCTGGAAATGAAAATTCAGAGCCCTAGTCTCTCCTGGGTCTCCCTGAGATGAGGAAGAATGGGTGTGGGGAGGATGCATGTGTGCCTACAGCCAGACTGGGAGGGTTAGGCCAGCTTTCTCTCTTGGACATCAGTTTCTAGTGCCTCTCCCTAACAGAGTCTGGAGATTGAAAGAATGGGGAAGGGGAAAGCTGGGAGTCAGCAGTTTCCAAGCTTTAAGGTATAGACTAGAGGATCTATTTAAAGGAGGAGTGGGGAAAATCCCTAGAGAAATAAGGCAGGCATTCCCTCTAGTCCTGGGAATGCCTAGGCCCTTTCTTCAGCTTATGTCCTCTTGTTCACAGGTCAGTCTCCTTCTCATGCTAGGCCTAGGTCTCCCTATCCAAAAGAAGGGTACATCTTGACATCAGAGCATTTGGTGCTTAAAATTTCTCCATCCAGAAAAGGCCAGGAGCACCCAGACTCTCATTTCCCTCTGCCACCTAGAAGACTTCAGGACCAAAGCAATGGGCTCCTTCCTTCGTCCCCACTAGGGCATAGGATCATGCTATTAGAGGCTTGCTCTGTTCCTTTAGGAGCTCTTTGTTGGTCCTTCCTGACCTGGTTCGAGATTGAAGAGATAAGGACCTGTCAATCACGAAGCAGGGTGGATGGATTGGATTCTAGTTGGGTTTGGAAAGATATGGGGCAAAGAAATATGTGTAAGCTTGCAGCCTTTTATCTGAGACCAAGCCTGAGGCCTTGGAAAGAGAGTGGTGGTGTATAATTTGTCTACTCACAGAGCCTGCCTGGGAGCCAAGAGGGCTGAGTTCCATTTCTGACTTGAGTGCTAAATTGCAGGGTGACCTTGCTATCCCTCTTGCTATCCCTCCTTTCTGCCCTAAAACCCTATGTGACTACTGCATGCAGATCCATGTATAAAAATGGATAAAAATTATTCCATATGGTTGTTGGTGGTGGTGGTGATATGGGTGTGCACGCAGCCTGTGATCAAAGAATTATGGATTAATTTACCTTAAAGATCACTCATCTGGTGATTTTACAGAGGAGGAAACTGAGGCCCAGAGACTTACCTAACGTCATGCAGGTAGTTAGGCCTATTACTCTGCATTCCAGCCAACATTTTTCATTATATCACCCTTGGTTAGCCCTTGGGTCCACGATGGTGGGAAGAGGTATATAATTGGTGTAAGAGTGGTCTTGCTTCCTCTTGTTTTGGTATTGATTCTGGCCTCTGGTGTCTTATGAAAAATAACGGTTGAAGTGGTCATAAGGAGGGTGACGGGAAGTATCACACCCTTGGCCAAAGGTGCCTGTTTGATACGCTGAAGGCCTTCTCCAAACATTAGATGCCCCTGAGTCACATAAGCAGTCTAGGGGGTGGGAGAGGAGAGAAAATATGGTAGAGAGGAGAAAGGACAAAGTTCAAAGACCTGGCAACAACTGCTCCTTCTCTTTCCAGCATCAACCAAAGTGGATTACTGACCATTCTCATCTCCTACCTCCATTCATTTGCCTCTCACAAGCACCCATTCCTCATGCATGAAATGCATTCCCTCATTCATATGTAGCTCTGCTTTTCAAAATCTTAGTTTTCCTTCAAGGCCTGCCTCAAGTATCCCTGGAAGCCTTCCCTCACCCCCACCAGTTTCCAGCACTCTATTTCTCCTCAATCTTTTTTGTATTCTACCTGTCTGTATACATGTTACATTCCTCCTATAGAATGTAAGCTCACTGAGGGCAGAGAATGCCTGATTCTTTTTCCTCTTGGTATCCTCAGTGCTTTACTGTGGAATTGAATTCTAGCCTCTGCTTAAACCCCAGGCCAAGCCCTCAGTAGATGTAAGAAATGTAATATTGAATCCATAAATTTATATGGGAAGTATGTAACTTTATGACCGCATGTGAATTTTTTCCACTAGACCTATGATTTCAGTGGTATGGGGAGTTCTCAGTGAAGAATTTCTCTGCTTGTTCTTTGCAAATCAGAGTCTTACAGAGTTTCCTGGAGGCATTAAGAGGTTAAGTGACTCTAGGATAACCCAGCTAGAACATCTGTCAGAGGGGAGACTAGAATCTGGGTCTTCCTGACCTGGAGGACAGTGTTCTACCCACTATGCTATCCTGCCTCTCTTTGGATGGTGTATGCTATGACCTGTGCCATTCGTGACCTGGTGGCCTCCAGCATGAGAGGAGAAAGTACGTCTTCTCTCACCTTGCCTCAGTCTGGCCAATCTCTGATTTCTCCTTCTAATTGCCTTCAGACCTTCCAACCCGAGCTCTTTTATCTGTGGACTAGACTGGAGAGGGAGAAGAAAGGAGCCTTTGTTCCAGGTTGCTACACAGTTAATTCTCTACCTGGACCCCAACCTCATGCCCATTTCTCCTTCCTCTGTCTCTGGGAGATCTCCATGGAACAGCCTAGTTTATGTTTAAGACCAGTAGGTGGAGATGTGCTATAAACTTGCTGACAAAAAAAAAATGAGGTTTATTTGAAGCCACTCTGCATATAGATTGGTATGTGGCTGCTGATGGAGGCAGCTTAGAGCTAGCAGAGGCGAGAGGTAGTGGGAACCCCTTTGTAGTGCCTGTGGTTCTTGAGTTGTTTCCCAGCACCCTCCTTCCTAACCTGGGAAGTATCCTCTATAGGAAGTAATACTCTGCCCAGAGCTCACAGACTCAACTCCTGAGGTCAGCAGGCCGAAGATTTTTGTGTATATATACTGCTAGAGAAACTGAGGCCCAGAGAGATCAATGACAAATCACTGGGTACCTAGGCTCCCAAACTCTAAAATGGGGTCTAGGAACATTCCCTTCAAATGCTTTGTTTCCCCCAGGGCACTTCTTAAGGGTCCCCTTTGGCCTCAGCTATCATCTTATCACTCTGTTGGAGATCACAGGAATATCTATCTAAGCTTGAATATGGATGTCTAAAAGTGAAGAAATGCCTTCCTTTCCTCTCCAATTCAATTGAATAAGCATTTATTACTTTGTGTAAGATTCTGTGCTAGGATTTTTTAAAATGACACCCACCCTGCCCTCAAGGAGATTATATTCTACTGAGTCGGGGTCGGGGAGGGGAGCTGTGACAACTACTCAGATCGATATAGTATGAGGTAGGGTGTGATGGGGTGTAGAGGCCCAGACATAGTGTTCTAGGAAAATTGGTGGAAGATCCAGGAAGGCTCAATGAAGATGGTAGCATTGAAGGGAGATAAAAATTCTGAAAGGTCAAAAAGGGTGGTGGGAAGAGTGCATTTCAGACACAGAAGGAGCCCCAGGGAATACAAGATGACCTGTTGCCTTGAAAACAGTAGCCCAGCTTGGCTGGAAAGTAAAATCAGTGAAAAGGAGTGATTTGAACTAAATGCACAAAGGTAGGTAGGACCCACCCACCTGGGCTGGGTAGGGCTGGACCAACTAGGTGTGGATAGAGGGAAGACAGGGGAAGGTAGGAACCTCATTGTTGTGCTGGATACTAAGGCTCCCGCCTCAGGAATGGTCCAGGCTACCAATGACAGCATCCTCTTCAGTCTGACCTGAGATTGAGATGATGAGGCTATTATCATCAGCAAGCCCTACTGAAGTGTCAGCTTGGGGAGGAGGGAGGAGGGAGGAGGGAAGGAGGATGGCTCTTCTCCAGACGCTGAGCAAACAGGAGGAGTGTTGGGAGTGGTCCCTGCACTAGAGGACCTTCCTGGCTAGTTGGGGAAATAGGACAATTTGCATAGGACAGCTTGTGCTAAGTCTCAAGCATGGGGTACCATCACTTAGTGCTACGGCAGCTCAGAGCTAATGGAGGAAACTGAATGGCCCTCTGGTATGGTGAACACAACAAATCCTACCACACATACTTACGAGCTGTATGAACATGAGCAAGTCACAACAACCACAGTTTCTTAAATTTATCTGTAAAATGGGTTTTAAAAGGGTACCTACTTCACCAGGTTATTGTGAGTGTCAAAATGAGATAATATACATAAAGCATCTTACAAACTTTAAACTGCATATGTTAGTTTTTTGGTTTGGTTTTTTTGTTTTTTTTTTTTTGGTTTACTGGTCTCAGCATTGGTTTAGATTGTGTGTGTGTGTGTGTGTGTGTGTGTGTGTGTGTGTGTGTGTGCTTCTGTGACACTGAAACAGTGTCATAGTGCTGAAAACAGGGAAAAGTGCTGAATTAAGAATTAGGTGATCTGGCACTATGCCCCTGGGCCAGTCACCTTTCTTCTCTGGGTCTCAATTTCCTCATCTGTAAGACAGGGGATAGGGATGGAGGTTTAACCAAGGACCTTTAAGATCCTTTCCAGTTCTAAATTCGTGATCCTAAGTATTTCCTGAGGAAAGAGTGAAGACTTGATTCTTTTTTTGAAGGGTGGGTAAGGCATTTGTCTCTTAAGTTCTCATTGTGTACAACAACTCACTTATGCATCCTGTTGGGGTTGAATATTCCTCAGTCCAGCAATTGTGCAATCTCCCTCCCCTTTCCAAGGTGTCTCTCATTTCACACCACTTAAGGTGGGAACATGGAGTAGTCATTTAGTTAATGTCTATCTTAATTCCATGACCCCAAGGTTGGTGATGACTGGTAGACTCACAGAAAAAGAGTCATGTTGGAAAGGAGGGTGGTATCACCAGTGGGAGAGGGAGGGGTACAGGGAGTAGGGAGATGGCCAGAAGATTGGAAGTGAAGGTCTGGGACAAGGACAGGAAGCCACATGTGAGCTGCCACAGCAGAAGCCAGGGGGTGGTTGCTTTTGGGCACTGTGAGATCCTTGGGAAATTTAGAGTAAGAAAAACATACTCTATAGTAACACAGGGATATTACTCATCCAGCATAATAACAAAATATTGATAATAATGATTGGCATTACATAGCACTTTAAGGTTTTCAAAGAGCCTTACATAATATTTCTCAGTTGGTCCTTACAATATGTAGATGGTGTTATTATCTCCATTTCACAGATGAGGAATTAAGGTTGTGATTGGCCTAGAGATGCCCAGCTAGCAAATATCTAGGCAGGCTTTGAAGCCTGACTCCAAGGCCAACACTCTTTTCATGATGCCACCAAGCTGTCAGTAGTCTCAGTCATTCCATCAATAGGTTCAACCTCTTCTGTAGATCCTCCCCACCCCCATGAGTAGCGGGAGACAATTCCTGGCTTTTTACCATCTTTTATTAATTCAGCAAATGCTTCTTGAGCCCATATTATGAGCTAGGCCCTCTGCTAGGGTTTATGGGAGATATGGAGTTGTACCAGACCCAATCCTCACTTTCATGGAGATTATGGCCAAATGTCCATGAGTAACTAAAATACAGGGCTGTATGTGAGAGGTAACATATGTGAGAGTGTAGAAGACGTAGAAGAGCATAGCTGAAGACAAGAGGGCCAGGGTTCAAGTCTAGCCTCTGACAAATGATGCTTGAGTGACCCGCTCACCCTCTTAATGGCCCAAGCAAGACTCAGGTCACTCCTGAGTACCCAGAGGCAATTTAGGTGGCTGGTGGTGCAGTGGATAGAGGGCTGAGCCTGGAGTCTGGAAGACCTGAGTTCAAATGCCGCCTCAGAAACTTACTAGTTTTTGTGATCATAGGCAACTCATTAACCTCATTTCCTCAGCTGTAAGATGGGAATAATAATAGCACCTACCTTGCAAAATTGTTGGGAGGATCAAATGACAGATTATTTGTGAAGTGCTTAGCACAGTTTTTGGCACATGGTAGGTACTATATAAATGTTTATTCCCTTCCCCGTTCCCTAAGCTGATGACATCACCCGTGTGAAGGAGGATGATAAATGCTAAAAAAATAGGGGAAAGTTTTAGGAATTCAGAGAACTTTAGACATGGATCTGCTACTCTGTGACCCTGGGCAAGTCAGTAGCCCTCTCTGGTCCACAGTTTCCCTCTCCGAAAAATGAGAGGGTTCAACTAGATGGTCTCTGAGATCCCTTCTAGGACTGACCTCTGTTTTTATGGAAGGTAAGAGATCACCTTGATTTATCTCCCTCCTCTGTGCCCTCCACTCATCCCCCTCAGCCCCAAGGATTTGGCTCCAGGAAACTCAATTATAGAGGAGGCAAGCAGGGCCATCCCAGTGCAGAGTGATTAGAAGAGTACTCATCCTGGGAGCAGAAGGACGCACAGCTTTTCTCCTTCCCTCTCCTAGAGATTTTTTCCCCTCCCGTCTTGGCTCCCTTTCCCCCACCCTGTTCTTTCTTGGCTCTTAACAAACAGCAATTTGAATAAGATATTAATGAGCCCATTTAAGAAAAAAAGAAAAAGAAAGCAATTTTCCTTTTCTTTAAACAAAATGGAAAGTGTGTCTTGTGGCTGCCAAGGAAGCTGGGTGTTGTGTTGTTCTGTGCCTCAGCAGCTTCTGAGGAAGGGGAAACAGGGATGCTGAGGAGTGCCAGGTTCTGATGGGCATCCTTTGCTCCACAGTCAGGCAGCCTGGGCTGAGGCTTCATGGGCACCCAAGATAGTCAAGCAGATTTGGGGAAGCTGTGGGAACAAGGGAGGAGTGGGGTGACCTCCAAGGGCTTGGGGGGGGGGGGGGGGGGATGGGCCTCTGAGGGATCGTCTTGTTTCTCCTTCTCTTTCTGTGACCCGTTCAGGCAGGCATTCAACAAGCCCTCCCGTACTCCTTCCCTAGCTGACTGGCTGGGTCCCCAGCAGGGTGGAGTGGAAAATTGAGGCAATTACCTGGATAATTCAATGCTTGTTGCATGAATAAATGAAGGTGGGAATGAATAATTCAGATGGGGGGTAGTAATTGAAGCAAATCTCTTTGGGTTTGTGCCTGGGTTGTCTGATAGTTGTGCTGACTCTGCTTAGGAAAGTTCTTCTTTTGATCAGACTTCCATCCTTCATGCTGTAGCGCACACCTGGCCCTTGTCAGCCTGTGGGAGAAGGCTGCTGGCCACTGACCCCTCTAGAATGACCCTTCCTGCCTAGACCCTTCCTTGGGGACTGAGGCTGAGATAGGAAAGCTGGTGACTGGCATTTCTGAGCCCAGCTCCCAGGTTACCTCTCCCACTGACACTAAGGGATTTATATAGTACCTACTATGTGCCGATAAGGATGAGGAGGTGTGTGTCCAAAGTCATTTGGCAAATCCCTGACCCTTCAATGTAAAATAGATGAGAATAACATCTACTTCACAAAGCTGCCCTGAGGATCAAATGAAATAATGTCTGTAAAGTGATTAGCAAACTTTAATGCATTCTATAAATACCAGCCATTAGGATGAGGAACCCACAAAGGGGCCTACATTTTCTGCCTCTCAGCTAAGTAGGGGGGCAGTCTGCTAGACATAGAGTCAGCAATACCTAGGTTTAATTCCCTCCAATATACATATGAACTGGGTAATTTGGGGTAAGTCATTTAACCTCACTGAGCCTCAGTTTTCCCATCTGTAAAACACACATTATACCTGTGGTACCTATTTCATACAGTTATTGTGATGCCCAAGTAACATACCACAAACTTTAAAGTATGATATAAAAGTTACCTTTTATTATAGTAGAGGTAATGTCAAACAAGGAAGGCATGGATTCAAGTCTGACTCTGACACATACGGACTGTATGTCCTTGGTCAAGTCACTTATAATCTAAGCTTGTAAGGTTCAGAGAAAGTTCTTACCTACATTGCTAGAAAGGAGGTTTTTGAAATCACAAGTTCTGTCCCTCCACACATTATTATTAGGCACACTCAAAATATCCCCTGGAAAAACCACAGGGATCTCTAGAGTTACCTAACGGCAACCCCCTTGGGAAAGAGCGTACAGGGCAGATTTCCTCCAAGTCCCTGAAGGACATGCTGCAATATCCCTTAGGAGTGTCCTCCATCGGTGATAGGCCAACCATTCACAACTGAGTGTCCTCTGTGCTGAGAGGGGTATCTGGAAGAAGCAGAGGAAGGAGACATTAAGCCTTGATTTTTTCAGGGGGGGGAGGCACTTTCTTTGTAGTTTCAGCATTTAGCAAAGTACTTGGTATATTTGTTGTTGTTCAGTCATTATTCAGTCATGTCTGACTCTCCGTGACCCCATTAGGGTTTTCTTGGCAAAGACACTGGATCGCTTTGCCATTTCTTTCTCCAGCTCATTTGACAGATAAGGAAACTGAGGCAAACTGGGTTAAGTGACATGCCCAGGGTCACACAGCTAGTAAGTGTCTGGGGCCAAATTTAAACTCAGGAAGATGAGTCTTCCTGACTCCAGGTCACCTACACTATTCTAACTATCTATTGAGTCACCTAGCTACCCTACACCTGGTACAGAGTAGGCACTTAATAAATGCTGCTGAGTTGCCTATCTGGAAGCAACCTTAGAAGTCATCTAGCTCATGTAGTACAATTTTACAATTGAGAGAACTAAAACCTATAAAGGTGAAGTGACTTGTCCAAGGTCACATAAGAAGTAAGTCGCAGAGACAAGATTTGAACCAGGTCTTCTAAAACACCTACAGCATATTGGAGCAAGAGCCCTCTGGGCTCTTCCTCAGGTTGAGATGCTGCTACCAGAATTGCGCCCTGCTCAGCTAAATCTAGACTATCACACTGGGAACCCAACACCATTTCCACCACCTCAGTTCCCAGTTTGATGGGGGATACAAGGAACACACCATAGCCACCTTTGCAGATGTCCGGAGGGGCACACATAAACGCCTACAGCATTAACAGATGGTGAGAAAGCTTAAAGAGCAGCACTAGCATTCTTCTTTAGGGCAAACTGAGCCTCCCCCAGACCCCTTCACCCACAGAGCCCAGTGGAAATGATTTGGGTGCTTCTGACCTCTCAAGGCCCACCACTCTTTATTGGTCCCGAGGACCCTGACTGTCACATCCTTAACCTCCTTGGCCACGGTACCAAGCCCAGCTAAATGGCAGAGTTGTGTTTATTTTTGGCTGCATAGTTCAGATTCTGCAGCAAACCTGTCACTAGGAGAGAAGATAATGACAGTGGGGAGTTGAACATATGCATGCAGCCTTACTTGGACACACTTATGTTCACTCATACACCCACGTGGATAGAGAGACATGCATGTTTGCACAGATATACGAACACACACACACACACAAACACACATTCCTTTCCAGCCCCTAATTGTCAGACTATCAGGGCTCCCAATAATTGATGTCTGCTAATGGTAGCAATAGGTGCCTGTTTTCCTAGAGACTGTTTGAAGAGTATTTTTCATTCCTCTTACCACCGTTAGTCTCTAGCATTTCTCCCAGATTAACCCTCCCAGTGCCCCACTCCAGGTTGCCTGTCAGGTAGAAGCACATGCTTGGAAGGCCAGTGTGTGGTAACTGCTCTCCTCTCCCACCTCTCTTCTCGGCCTCAAATTATTTTCCTCCTCACCTTCCCCTATCCCAAGCTTGACAATGACCACAAGGCAGGAGGAAGAGGAGTAAAGAAGAAAGAGGTAGGTAGTTACACTGACACACTCCATTTGTCCTCAAAGCCACACACTTGAAAATATGGTCAACTCCCCTTTTCCGCCTTTGTATATCATCTACTTGTTTGATGCAGCAGATTTGAGAATCTTTGGCTAGGTTCTCCACATGCACACACACACAGACAGACAGACACACACACTCCAGCAAGCCCATTGCGTGCAACATTTTTTGTGTCCTGGACCCCTTTGGCAACAGCTTAGTAAAGCTATGTAACCCTTCTCAGAATAATGTGGGTTTTTTTAAATGAATAAAATAAGATACATGAGATTACAAAGGAAACCAATTATATTGAAACAGTTATCTTTTTTTTTTTTTTAATTCATCGCTCCTCTGAAATCTGTCTGTGGACCTTGATTTGTGGATTGGGGAATTCACACTCATATTTTTCTGTCAACCCAACAGCACAAGGAAGAAAAGGGGACTCTACAACTAGAGAAAGGGCACTAGAATTGGAGCCAAAGATTCCCATCTTGGCTCTGCTAACTTCCTAGCTGTGATATTCTAAACAAACCATTTCCATTCCTCTGTTCAAGCCAATCAAAAAAGTATAATTAATGTTATGTGCAAGGAACTGTCCAAGGTTCTGGGAATACAAAGATACACGTGTTCTACTGGGGTGGGGCGGGGTAGAAGAACAATATGTAAACAGATTGGTACATACTTGATAATTTGAGGGGGACGGAGAAAACATTGACAGCTAGGAGGTATCAGCAAAGGCTTGCCTTAGGAGATGACATATGAGTAGTGCAAGGAAGCTAGGGATTAAAGAGGCAGCATGGTATAGTAGATAGAACTTTGGACTTGTATTCAGGAAGACCTAGGTTCAAATACTGCTTCAGACACTTATTGACCACATGACCCTGGGCACACAACTTTTCTGTGACTCAGCTTCCTCATCTTTAAAATGAAGGGGGTTTCACTCAAGATCCCCTTTTGCTCCAACTCTCAATCTATGATCCTATCATTCTAAGAATAGGACGAAGTGGGGAAGGGCGGGGGGAAAGTACATTCAAGGCTGATGCTAAGGCACTTAGGCAGGAGACGAAACCAAGTCTGGTGAACAACAAAGAAGGGCAGTTTGACTGGAATATAGAAAGTGTGGAGGGGAAAAAGAATAAAGCAGCCTAGAAAGGGAAACTAGAGCCAGACTGTGGAGGACTTTACATGCCAAGTTGAGTAATTTATGCTTTCACACGGAAGCAATAGGGAACCACTGAAAGTCCTTGAGCAGTGGCCTGGGCAGTTAAACTAGTGATTTAGGTGGGTTATTTTGGCATCTATGTGGAAGATGGACTAGAGAGGAAAAAGAAGGGAGGCAGAGAGACCAATGAAGATGCTGTTTCAGTACTTTAGACAAAAAAAGATGAGGACCAGAGCTAGGGCCTGGAAGAAAAAGACTTTGCAACCGATTGATAATTGTGGGTAGAGAGGCAAGTTCCTCCACTATGAAGTGAGAGGTCTAGACGAGATGATCTTTCAGCCCCGTCCAGTTCTAGATCCTTAAAAAAATAACACTAATAATAAATAATATTTATCAATAAATACAAGAAAATTTATTAATGAGCTTATTAAACATAAAATATATTGCTAAATATTATTGGAAATAGCACTCACCCAAACATATCATTATATAATATTTATTAATACATAATGTTCATTAATAAATTATTAAGCATAATATGACTAATATTAATAAAATAACAATATTTTCTAGCTTTAAGGTTCATAGAGCACTTTACTCCCAACAACCCTGTGGGGTGGTTTTTAAAGATGAAATTGAGGCTCAGAGGAGGTGACTTGCCCAAGGGCATACAGCCAGTAAACATAGGAATCAGCACTAAACCCATGTGTCCTGCCTGCCACTCCACTTGTTCATTTTGTTGAAGTTTTTGTGGCTTACCTTTTTCCCCTAGCCCAACCCCACCCCTAATACTTTCCATACCTCCTTCTACAGCTCCTTCTCTCCCAGAGAAATTGGCTTATTGGGCCTTTGTCCCCTGGAGAGAAAGTGCAACTTGGGAAAAGCAGACCTCAGGGAATCATCATTTTCTCAGCCTTCTACATGGTGTAAATGAGCCCAATTTTCAGTGACTTCTCATCAGGAGATTGCACAACAGAATAAATATCCCACAGTTATCCCCTAATCTTCTCCTCAATCAGAAGCTCACCCCTAGCTGGCTAAAAGGACAGAAATTTGGCGCTAATGTATATGGGCATGTGAAGAAGACAAATATTTTATCTTCTTCCTTTTCAGAAGACAAAGGAAGTAACCTGGAGCTATGATGACTTATTTTATCCACTGGGTCAGTGGTCTGAGGGCTTAATGCTTTATCTCCTCTTTTATAGAAACCTGTTCCCTCAGTTCTGTGACCTGTGTCACTTAGGGCCAGTTATGTTATGCCTCAGTTTCCTCTTCTGCAAAATGAGGATAATAAGAAAGATATTAACTGTCTCACAAGGCTGCTGTGAGGATCAAATGAAATAAAGGATATACAAATGACAGTGTAAATGTCAGCTATTGTTTTTGTCTGAGTGTTCTGGAAGGCGCAGGGGTGGACATGGGCTTTGGTGCCTGAGCCATCAGATGTGGTCCTGTTGACCAGAGAAGTTTTCCCTGATCATCCAGCGCATTGGATCTTTTAGGAGCTGCATCATCCATTGGGTGCTTATCATACACTACTTTTTCATGTGTGTTTCTTATCTCTCGAACTAGATGATAAGCTTCCTGGAGGAAGGCCATGGAATTGGACTAACCCCCTCATTTATCGGGGCAGAAAGACAGACCCACGAAAGGGAAAGGACTTGTCCTTAGTCACACAGCTTAGTAGAGGTAGAGGTGGGGCTAGAACCCAGTCCTAATAGTAAATCAAGCCACAATTATTCCTTGCATATGTTTGGGCTAGAGTCAGTGTCCCATATCTCTGTGTGGTCTTGGTACCTAGCACTGCTTCTTGATTGGGTGAGTACCCAGTTTGATGGGTAATGGTAGTGGTGATAACAGTGATAACAATGACCATGATAATAATGTCAGTGGAGTGATGGGAAGGATAATAGTGATGGTGGTGGTAGCTGTCACAATGGTGGGGGTTTAATGGTTATGATAGTGACAACAGTGATGATTATGATGGAAGAGATAGTGATGGTGACAGTGGTAGTAATGATCTAGAAAATGATGTAGTGGTAGCAATGATCTAGGAAATCTAGATGATAATGTTTATGAAAATGGTGATGGTGATGATGATGATGATGATGATAATGGCGGTACTTATGACAATGATAATAATGATTGAAGGTGATAGGGATGTGGTAATGGCAATGATGGTGGTGGTAGTGGTAATGATGATGATGGTAATCAAATAGTGATCTGATGATGATGATGATGAAGGAAGACATGGAGATGATAATAGGAATAATGACAATGGTGGTAACAGTGTGATGATGTTCTTGATTTTGATGATGGTGGTGACACTGTTGAAAATAATAGCCCACACTTATATTGATTCCTTTTAAGTTTTGCAATGAATTTTACATACATTATTTCATGAGATCCTTACAACAACCCTATGCAGTAAATGCTGCCATTATTTCCATTTTACAGATGAGGAAACTGAGGCTCAAAGAGGCCAAGTAATTTCCCCAGAATTACAAACTGCCAGCAAGTGTTACAGTTGGGATTTGGCAATGATGGTGATGCTATTGTTATTGTTATTGATGATGACTTTATGGTCATCCCATCATGTGACCTGTAGTCTGACTAGAGCATGAGAAAGCTTGCTGACTAAGTATTTTGAAATCACCATGTTATACTTTTCAGAGCAATTTAACATCCATTATTTCATTTCACCCTCCAGTCTGTAGAGCAAATTCTGCAGATATGATCATTTCCATTTTACGAATGTTAAAACTAAGGACCAGATCAGTGAAGGACTTCATTTAATGCCACACAACTATTTAGAAGTAGAGTTTAGCCTAGAACATAGGATTCCCTCTTCCAAGACTCATCTATGTTCTTTCCACTCTAACTCCCTAATGCCTCTTTGATATTCTTTGTATTGGTTAAATACTATGTACCAGACTCATGTAAATTGTAGATCAAGCATAATTCTCTTCCCTTAAGGGAAAGCCTAATCTCGTAGGTAAGATGTAGTCTTTGTTCCTGCTTTGATGGCACCACTGGTTATACAGCCTTGGAAACCCAGAATCATCTTTGACTCTATTTCCTCCTTAACTTCTTGCATCCAGTCAGTTGCCAACCTCTATCAATCCTTTTCTATCTTGCAAAATTTCTGGCCCCCACCCCTCCTCTCCATTTCCATTGCCATCACTAGTTCAGAACCTCTACACACTATAATCTAGCCACACTGGTCTACTTACTGACTCTCACACAAGACACTCCATCTCCCTCCTCCATGGTTTTGAGTTGCCTGCTCTCCTCCCTCTCCATAAGCAGAATTCTCTGCCTCCTCACCTCTGCCTCTTTGAATCTCTGGCTTTCTTCAATCTTCAGTTCAAATCCTACCTTATGCAAGAGCCATTTCCTGGTCTTCTCAGCTGCTACAGCCTCCTCTTCTAAGGTTAGTTTCCATCGACTTTGTATGTATCTAATTATTTCCATCTTGTCTTCCCTGAAAGAATATAGGCTCCTGGCAGCCAGGGAGTGTTTCTACTGTTCTTGTATCCCTGTTCTTGCATCCTCAGTGTTTAGTATAATGCCCAGCACATAATAGAATTTAATAAATGCTTATTGATCCATAGTTATTTGTATGTTTGAGATCAGAGATCTAGAACTTTTCTCATTTTGTAAATGATAAACCTGAGACCCAGGGGAAGGTAAGTGACTTATCCAAGGTCACATAGGGAGTAATCATCAGAGTAAAGATTAAACTGAGTTCCACACAATACCTACATGTAGTCCATCCCCACCCATCATCTCTCCTTCCACAGTAAACTGAAAGCTTAAGGAAACTTTATAAAGGTTTGAATGTAAGATCCTGGAGAGTGGGGGGTGTTCCATTTAAAAAAAATTGCATCCCCAATGCCTAGCATGTTGCACGTAGCCTAGCACATAGTAGGTGCTTTTTGCCCAATTGGATTGAATGTAAAGGAATGGGTATGGGGACACTAGCTCTTGCCCTCCAGGAGCTTCCAGGCCAGTTGAGGAAATAAGTCCCTGCCTTCAGGGAACTTGTTTTCTGTAGGGGGAGGAGGAACAGTGACACACATGAATTTAAAGCACTTATGTTCACCGCAGGAAAAGACTTCCTTCCCAACATCAAAACAAAAAAAAAAAATAGTTGATTCTTTAGTGTTGGTACTGCAGAGTGTAACTTTTCCTGTGTGTCTGTGTGCGTGTGTGTGTGTGTGTGTGTGTGTGTGTGTGTGTGTGGAGTTGCTTGACCTTCTCTTTCCCCCTTCTCTTGCCCTCAATGTCTTCACATCCTCAAAATAAGATACAAGAGGAAACATCCCTCCCCCAAATGAGGACATCGCGAACACCAGGGTTGGCCAGATCCTTTGCACCAATCAGCCTGAACTGCTCTTGGAGCTACACCTTCCTCCATGAAAGGAACAGCTGCCCTGCAGGCCTCTGCCCCATTGTCCTGTCTATCCTCAAATGCCCCAGCTCACAGTTTATCAGTAATGATGATAGAAAAAGAGGCAACCTGTCAGGAGGTCAGAGAGGCCTGCCTTTGGAGACCTGGGACCAAGTGCTGCTTCGGACACTTAGAAGGCTATGGGACCCCAGCCAAGTTTCTCTGAGCCCCAGTTTTCTCATCTGTAAAGTGGGGATAATAATAGCCTCCACCTGACAGGGTTGTTGTGAGGACGAAATGAGATGATGGAAAGACCTTTGAAAGCTTTAGAGCCTACATGAATGTGAGCTGTTATTACTGCTATCAGCATGGAGTGGTAGATACTGAGCTGGCCTCTGAAGCAGGAAGGCTTTGGTTCAAGACTCTACATTCTGTGTGACCCTGAGCCAGTTGCTTAACATCTTTCTGTCCCCAGGCAACTTGCTAAACCTAAAAGCAGCTCATCTGCATTGGCAAAGGGACTTTCTTGACCTGGAACTCCCTATATTAATGAACTCACAAGTCTGGACTACTTATTATTAATAATAATACTTAATGGTGTTAATTGATGATATAAAATATGATCATTATAATTAATGGTGTAATTATTATTATTAATGATGATGATTATGATACTTAAGGAGCTGTGGGACCCTGGGCAAGTCTCTGAGCCCTTGTCCTTATCTGTAAAGATAGTAAGGATGGTGGTGGTGGTGATAATTTTGACGATGATGATGATGATGATGATGATGTAGAGATTTGGTCTTGGACTGGAGTCAGGAAAACCGAGGGTGAAGTTTTGCTTCTGATGCCTATTGGCTTTCTGACCCTAGGCTAGTCATTTAACCTCTCATTGCCACTAGACAACTTTCCAACTTCTCTAAGGGACAGAGCAGTTGTCTGGTTTCATGAATAGAAGGAGTGAAATCATTAGTTCAAACAATAACAAAAGTATTAACAAAATACATTCCCCTAAAATAGTTAAGCAAAACTTCGCCCTTTTTTCCTCCTCATAATTAACTTTTCCCCCAAAGGAAATCTCTGGGAATGTGTGTGTGTGTGTGTGTGTGTGTGTGTGTGTGTGTGTGTGTGTTTTCTTTTTTGAACACAACCATCCAGCTGTGCTTCCCATAAGTTCAGCAGGGCTCTTCTGAAGTTCCTGCAAGGGAGGTCAATAGTGGTCTTTGAAATGGAAAATCACAGTCTGGAAGGGGGCAGATGTCACAGCCAATTTGACCCTCCTAAGTTACCTTTAGGGCAGCCCTGTACCCTGTCTGCTTTCCTTGACCCTGGAGCTGAAGTGGCCTGGGCAAAGAGAAAATAGAATGAGAGACAGGCTGAGTCAGGTGTGATTATTCACGTACCATTCGTATCACAAATGGCGAAAGCAAATATTCCCAAACCTGGACAAGAGCCCACGAAGCCAGGGAAGAAAGAGACTGGTAGCCAGGAAGGAAAAGAGCTGGGGTCACCTGTAAATTACTAGTCCTTTTGTATTAATCCCACCCAAGGTCTTTCTGATTTTTCTCCTTCTCCCCTTCCCATTGGTCCCTACCCAGAACCACCCTCCCCTCATTTCCATTCCTTTCTACAGAGGTTACTTCCCTGCCACTGGATGGATCTGCATATGTTTCCCTAATGCTCATCTCCCAGCTTCTTCACCATTGTGGTATTGTGGAAAGGGCACTGGCTTTGCAGTCAGAAAACCTGGATTTAAACTCAACTTCAGTCACTTATTAGCTATATGACCCTGGCCGAGTCATTAAACTCTTTGGCCCTCCATTTCTTCATTTGTAAAACCAAGGGGGCCAAACTAGATGCATCTAAGGTCTTCTCCTACTTTAAATCTACAATCCTCCAAGTCATTTCACTTGTCAGCCTCAGTTTTCGGTCTGTATATTGCAAGGGTTTGAGCTATGTGACTCCCAAGAGTCCTTCCAGCTCTAAGGCCTATGAAGAGGGCTTTTCATCCCTGCCCCATCTCTCTGTAAGCATTGACCAGCTGCTACCTGCTCTACCTCTCAGGGCCTAGATTTCTTTATATTCTCTTCTCCTTGAGATCACTTAGTCAATCAACAACACTTATTAAATGATTATTCGACATAAGATAACAAATGACAT
Source organism: Vombatus ursinus (assembly GCF_900497805.2). Lineage (NCBI taxonomy): Eukaryota > Metazoa > Chordata > Mammalia > Diprotodontia > Vombatidae > Vombatus > Vombatus ursinus. The sequence continues at coordinate 1,817,517 of NW_020954546.1, forward strand.
AACATATACAGGGCTCTATATAAATGCTAGTTATTGTAACTATGTACCAGGCCCGGTACTGGATGATAGGGAGAGGTCAGGCAAGAGGATTTCAAAGATAAAAACAGAATAGTTCCTTCCTTCAAGGTGCTTACATTCTATTTGAGCCTCCTTATCATCTAGAGAAGATTTCTTTCTCAACTTCAACTCAACCAAGTAATCAATAATCACATTGATTAAACACCTCCTCTATTTAGAATCTTTGAGTACTACAAAGATAACTGGTCTCCGCCTACAGGGAGACAGAGCCTTGTTGGGGAAACAAGGCATATATATGAAGAGTGAGCTAATTGTAAAAGGGTGTGTAGACTTGGTGTCAAATGTGCAGTCCAGGTAGTGAGTGCCCTAAGAATTCAGAGGGCAAAATCATTGAGGATTAAACAGCTGAACCTGGAGAGTTGCCATGAGATGAGTGCTTTTTAAACCTTAAGATACTGTCTAACTGGTGAAATGAACAAGGTTTGCAGGAACCAGGCTTCCAAAGGTGTAGGCAGGGCAAGTTCTGCCACTAATTTGCCACTTCACCTTGCACATCACATCCTTTCTCTGAGCCTCTGTTTCTTCCTAAATAAAATGAGAGATGGGTTGCATGATCACCAGGGCCCTTCGCTTAACACTCTGTAGTTCTTTCAGACATGCTCCAATACAGTGATTCTGCGATTCTTTTTTCCAGTGTCTTTGGAGTGAAGGGAGGGGAGGGGGATTAAGGGCTGGGAGCGGAAAGCGGTAGTTAAGGGAGGTGCTGCCTCCACAACTCACCTCTCTGCCCTTCCCTGTACTATCTCTGGAAACTCCCAGCCAATTCTGAAACCTCTCTGGCTCTGCCCACTCTCTCCAGATGATTCATTTCGGGGATGTCTGTCTTGTTAATGTAGTAAATGCTGCTAGGAGAGAAGAAGACTTAGGCTTCCCAGCCTTGCAACCTACCAAAGTCCCATTCATCACTGCGACTGAGCCAGCATCTCTGCCTTCATCCTTCTCTTCCTCCATGCTCTGCTGTCCCTCCAAGGGCTGAGGCTAGAGCTGAGACTAGGGGTGAGGGGCCAAACATAACTAGTTGAGAGGGCAGTCACAGTGAAGGGTGATGGGAGAGATGAACTATTTGTGGCTGTAATCCCCAGGGCCTAGTCCCCATGTGGTTCATTCAGGGATGACTCTGGCTTGGCTCCCCCAGTACATCAGAATGCCAGACTGATGAAATATACAGTATCATCTGTAACTGCATCCTCCCCTGCCCCTACTCCCAAGGATACAGCAAATAGCCCACATCTCACTTTTAAGGCTGTTCCTTTCTATCACTTATCCAATCCCCTCTGAAGTCCTCTACTCTCAGCCCCAGAGATAGCAGGGGCAGTGGAAAGACGGAGGGAGAAAGAGAGACAGAGACAGAGAGACAGAGACAGAGAGAAAAAATGGGGGGTGGAACAGTGGGGAAGAAGCTAAGGGCTGGAAAGGCATTTTGGAGATAGGTGGTCTGGTGGGAAGGGATCACTTGCGGCAGCTCTGGACTTTCCCACATACCAGCACAACATAAACAATATAGCCAACCAGCACATTGCAAAAGGTTTCTTTAATTCTTAACTGGTGCACTTTGGGGTTCAGAGTTAGTTTGTGAATGAGATGCTCCTAGACTATTGGCCCACTACCCCCAAACAAATTACCAGTCAGAGAAAGGGCTAGTACCCCCCCCCCCCCCCCCCCCCTAGCTCTGGGTTTGACTATGACGTTCTCCCTATCTTCTGAAGCCTCTGCAACGGACTCAGTGCTCCTTCGGAGCAACATTCTTACCAATCAATCAATCAACAAGTATTTATGTTTAAAATAAATTCTCATTGATATTTTTCATTTTTAACCTTATAGAAATTTCCTGTGTATCTCTTCCTCTCTACTCTTCTGGAGTGCTAGCTTTTATAGCATTTTTTTTTTAAGAAGAGAAGAATAAAGTCAACAAAACTGATCAATACATTGAAAAAACAAAAAATGCTGTGCTCGATACCTGGAAACCCCCACCTCTGCAAAGGAGCAAGGGAAAGTGTTTTATATTTCTTGGGGGGAGGTGGAGGGGCAAGCTTTTAACATTAAGCACCTATTTCCCTTCCGGGTTCTGGAGATATAAATACAGGTAATGAAAAATCCCTACTCACAGCAAGCTTCCATTCTAACAATGGAGAGGATAAGCCCACCTGGGGGGTGCAGTGGCTAAAGTGTTACCTGAAGTAGGGAAAAACTTCTTTAATCTTTCCTATCTCTGTCCCTGGGCAAATCACCTTTAATTTCTCACTGCCTTTGCTGGGTACTTTCTCTTTGGCCCCTCCCCATTCCTTTTTTTGGTGTATTGTTCTCCCCATTAGACTGTCTGCTCCTTGAGGGAAAGGATCATCTTTTGCCCTTTTTTGGGGGGGAGGGAGGGGGGAGTATTCTCAGCACTTTTAGCACCATGTCTGGCACTTAGTAGGCACTTACAATTTTTTTAAACTGACTTAACCTCTAATTCAGTTTTCTCTTCCGTAAAATGGGGTTGAAAATAGCACCTACCTCCCAGGGTTTCTATGAAATGAGGTAATAATATTCATAAACTTCTTTGCAAACCTTAAAGTGCTATATAAAAGTTAGCTGTTATTATGCAGCATAACGATAAAGAGTAGATAGAAATAAATAAGGGTGTCCATCCTTTTGTCTTTACCACTGACTTAGACCTTGACAAGTTGCCTCGTCTGGACTTTGCTTCTCCCCTAGGAGAAATCTGTTTCTCCTCGAGTAGCTTGGGGAGGAGGAAAGAGCTTTTCATGTGAAGTCAAAAGGTCTAGATTCAAATCCCGGCTTCGCCTCCCATTACCAGTGTGACTTTGGCCAAGTTCCTCTTTGGGCCTCAGTTTCCTCATCTGTAAAATGAGGGCATTAAGCTGGATGACCTCCCGGTTCTCAATCTGTGATCCCTAAACTGGGAGGTGACAATACAGAGAAGAAGCGGGCTTGGGTGGAATGATTAGTTGTGGTGGGAAGGGTAAGAAGGGAAGAAAGAGGCTTGGAATCAGAGGCTGTTAGAGCTGGGCTTTGTTCCAATTGAAACATACTGGCTCCAAAGTCAGTGTACTTGGGTTCAAATATTACTCCAATATGCTGTGTGACCTTGGGCAAGTACTTTAACCTCTAAACTTAGTTTCCTCATCTGTGAAACGAGGGTATTGGACCTCTGAGGTTTCTTCTGACTCTAGATCTGTGATCCTATAAGCTCTAGGCATCTGGGTGATATAGTGGATAGGCTGCCGGGTCTGGATCTTCCCGAATTCAACATCTGGCCTCAGATGCTTACTAGCTGTGTGACCCTGGGCAAGTCACTTCACATTTTGCCTCAGTTTTCTCATCTGTCAAATAGCTGGAGAAGGAAAGGACAAATTGCTCCTGTATCTTTGCCAAGAAAAGCCCAAATGGGGTCATGAAGAGTCAGACATGACTGAAAAAACGACTGAACAACAGCATGACCATCTATTCCAAGTCTCATTTTACAAGGGAAAAGACAGGTTGGAAGAAGGGAGTTCTTTTGCCTGAAGCTGCCTTGCTGGTTAGCAGTAAAATTGTCTTTTTACCCAGTTGCTCCTTTCACTGGGGTTTTAGGAAAATGAAAAAAAAAGGGGGGGGGAAGGTCATTTGGGTAGAGGAGTGAAGGGTGTGGTGTGGGAAGATTAAGTTGGGGGAGAGGGCTAGAGCTTTGCCAAGGGTCCCCCAGGGTTAGCTATGCATGGGCACCTTCCCACCTCTCCCCCTTTTCTGTTAATGCAGTCATCATCATACCGGGCGTCACCAACCTAGTGTTTACACAAAGTAACTTGATTTCATCTTCTATAATCACATCACCGAACAGCATGAAATTGGAACTGTTGCTAAATGTACAGCTTTTTTTTTTAATCTCTCATTCCTCAACTCACCACACACACACACACACACACACACACACACACACACACCAAGAGCAACATTCCCTGGAAAAATAAACAATCTTGTCCATACAGTTAGTTCAAGAGCTGCATCCAGGAGAGGAAAGGCCAGTGGGCAGGTGAGAGAATCATATCACATAGAAGGCCCTATGTGACTCTGTGAGAGGGGCAGCAGATAGCACCTCCTCCATCCCATTGTCTCTCCCCATCTCACTGGAGAAGAAGGGACAGAGTTTCTCAATCAATCAAGTAGCTTTTATGAAGCAGTTAGGATGCTTAATAATTGTGCCAGGCCCTGTTTTATTAAACACCAGGAAAGCAAAGGAAGAAGCAATTATAATGGGAGGGACAATATGTAAATAAATAGGTGGAAGGGAGCCTTAGAGAGGAAGGTTCTAGTACCTGGGGGCCCATCTGGAGAAGGTGACATTTGAGCTGAGTTGAAGGAAGCCAGGGCTTTTAAGAGACAACTGTGAGGAGAGAGAGAATTCTAGGTGTGGGAAGCAAAGAGTGCAAAAAAGTGCAACTGGAATTGGAGGGTCGTGTGTGAGAAATAGCAAGCCAGCCAGCTTGACTGGAGGGCCAGGTTTCAAAGAGCTGTATTTGATCCTGAGGATATGAAGGAGTCTCTGGGGAAAGGGAATTAGCACTCATATAATGCTTACTATGTGCCAGGCTAAGTTCTTTTTACAAATATTACCTCATTTGATCCTCACAATAACCCTTTGAGTTAGGGGCTACTATTATACCATTTTAAAGTTGAGGAAACTAAGGCAAACAAAGGTTAAGTGACTTGCTCAGAGTCACACAGCTAGTAAGTGTCTGAGGCTGGTTTTGAACTCAGGTTTTCCTGACTGCAGATACAGCGCTTGATCTGCAGCTCCACCAGTTGTCTCTGGAGTTTACTGAGTGGGGAATGACATGATCAGATCTGTGCTATAGGAAAATCACTAAGGCAATTGAGTGGAGGAAGAATGTGGGAGAGACTTGAGGCAAGGAAACCATTAGAAATATAGTGCAACATAATTATCTCCAGGCAAAAAGTGATGAGGACCAGAAATAGGGTGGAAGCTGTGTGAGTAGAGAGAAGATTTATGTGAGAAATGTTTTGAAGGTAGAAATGACAAGATTTGTCAACTGATTCCATATGTTGGATGAGTGGGAAAATGAGAAGGTGAAGATGAAACCTAGGTTATGAAACTAGGTGAGTGGGAAGATGGTGATGCTCTCAACAGTAACAGGGAAATTCAGAAGAGGGGTGAGCTTGGGGGAGGAGATAATGAATTCTGATGTGGACATTGAGTTTGAAATGAGTACAAGCTATCTAGTCCTAAATATCCAGTAGAAAGTTAGTGATGTGATATTGGTGATCGGGACTGTATATATAGATCTGGAAATCAACATGGAGATGATCATTAAACCCATGAGAGCTGATGGGCATAAGTGAGATAATATAGAGAGAAAAGAAGGGGGCCAATGACAGAGCCTTGAAGGGCACCCATGGTTAATGGGTATAACATGGATGAATACCCAGCAAAGGTAACTGAGAAGGAACCATTCAGCAGATCAGAGGAGAATCAAGAGAGAACAGTGCCATAAGAGCCCAGAGAGAAGAGTAACAAGGAAAACGTGGTCAACAATGTCAAAAGCTACGGAGAGGTCACAAGGAATAAGAAGAGATCTCACTGTATTATCACAGTCTCTTCCCTACAGCTATATCAGCACCAACCTCTACTCATTCTATTTTTGTCTAATTTTTCACATGACCCTTTATTTCCCTCCATTACTGTATATTATTAAAGAATAAACCAATAACTCAACAGTCATTTGTTAAGATGTTGTGATAGGTGCTGGAAAATATAGCTTCTGAACAAAATTATCTTTCTAGAATGATTTGATTATATACAATCCCATAGAGCAAAATGGTTTAGGTGACCTCTTGGGGTCTCCTACAATCCTATTGATCTTTTAATCTAACATGAGGGAGAGGCATTGCTTGTGTTCTGGTAGTGATACATGAATTTTCTCAACTGATGCTTTGTTGCTTGTATTCAGAGTTTCTGGACAATTTTCTTGTATTATTTCCTGCATTATCATATTCAAGTTTCTTCATATGTCTTGTTCCTCTGGAAGACCTGTAATCCTTAAGGTGTCTCTGACAGCCTATCTTCGAGGTCAATTGCTTTGGCTCATGTAGAATTCATTTGTTCATTTAATATTATTGCTTTTTGGTTCTCTTCTGCTAAATTTTCATCCACTTCCATTTTTTGCATTCTACATCTGTTTATCTCTTGTTCACTTCTTTAGAGAGATTCTCCATCATAGATTTAATTTTCCCTAGTCTGCTAATTATGTTTTTAGTTCTACATTGAGAGCTCTAATTTCTGACCTACATTCACTCCTATTTTTTCTTTTAATTCTCTTCCTAATCATTCTAGAGTATCTTGTTGTTCCATGCTCTCTGGGGAGTCTATAAGATTCTGGGTTGTTTTGTTTTTTTTTTGTCAGGCATTATTTATTTGTTTTTTTTCATAATATAATACTTGCTTAAAGAATTTTTGAATACTTTTAAAGGTGTTACTCTTTATTCCTTCTCTTTTTAGGATCCTCTTTGTTGATTTATCTACTAGTGTGCTGGACTTTTATTGAAGATTTTTTTCTCTTTATATTTCTGGTGTTCCAGCCTTTTTCTTATATTATTCACAACTGCTTTTTTTTTGTCTCAATTGCTTTGCTGATAAGTAGACACCTAAGGCTGGCCTGTAAGGCCTCCTCAGCTTTCTTGAGCTGGAGTCATAGGGTTTGGTGGCTTGGGTCCCTACACTGAGTAGTAGGGAGTTCAGGACTGAATCTTCCTGTGTCAACACAAGTGCATATGGTAGCATCTCCTACCCCCACCCTCATTCTTCCCTTCACTATCCTTTCCTCTTTCATGTGGCAAAGCAGAGTCTATATCTACTGCTTCTTCTGAAGGAGAAATACAGGATATGTTCTGACAGTCACCAAAGAGTCACTGCAGCACTAGGAGATCATAAGACAGGCCCTGGGCTGGTGGAGAAAAGGTAGGAAGGAAGGAAGGAAGGAAGGAAGGAAGGAAATAAGCACTTATTAAGTGCCTACTATGTTACTTTATTGTAGGCATTGTGCTAAATGCCTTATAACTGTTATCTCATTCGATTCTCACAGCAGCCCTTCTGGGTGGGTAATATTATCATTATTCCCATTTTACAGCTGAGGAAACAGACAATCAACAATGAAGTGGCTTGCTCAGAGGCATGCAGCTAGTAAGTGTTTGAGGCTGGATTTGAACTCAGGTCTCTCTGACTCTAGACTCAGCCCTCTATCCACTGTGCTATTAGGCAGCCAGGCTAATGAAAAGGCACCCATGAAGTCAACAATCCAAGTATTAATGTTCTCTGGCATCAATTCATAAAGATTTAAAAAATTAAAACTTCACTATAAACAAACCTGAACAACTAAATATGGACATTAAAAGAGAATTGTAGATGAAACTATGAACTCCTAATATGTATAAGTTGCCCTTTTCCCCCTACAATGTACAGCTAGTTTTGTTTTTGTTTGAGTAAAGTTTACATTTATTATGTAGTTTCAAAACCATCCTAGTCGTTTGTCACCCCATCTGAACTTGCTTCTCCAATTTGTTTTTAGTAACTTTTTGATGCTATTTTTTTCTTTTCTTCCTTTTCCAAAAGATTTACCATCATTGTCTCACAACCCCTCTGTACTCTACTACTCCCTGAAAAAAGAAAAAGAAAAACCCTTTCTTATAACAAAAAAAAGACAATCACTCAACACAAATCCACATATTGACTGTTCTGAAAATGTGTGTCTCATTCTGAACATCTCATGTTCATCACCTTTCTGCCAGGAGGTGGGAAGCATGATTCATCATCAGTCTTCTGGAGTTGTAATTGATCATTGTGTTCTTAAGTCTTTCGTATAAGTCATCATAGTTCCAGTCTTGCACAGTTGTTTTTTCTTACAATGTGTAGTTACTGAATTAATTGTTCCAGTGGTTCTGCATACTTCATTATGTACCAGGTCACACAAGTCCTCTCTGGTTTTTTTGAATACATTCTTTTCATCATTTCATATGGTGAAGTATTATTCCATTGCTTTCATATAACACAATTTACCTAGGTATTCCCCAATTGATGGAAAACCACATTGTTTCCAGCACAACAAAATGTACTGCCATAAATACTTTGGTACATATGGGTCCCTTCTCTCTTTCTCTGATGTCTTTAGGCTAAAAGGTTAGTAATGGTATTGCTAAGTCAAAGGGCATGTGCAGTTTAGTGACTTTACGGTTATAGTAAAGCAATTTAAATTCATATGTCTTTTATAATTAGTGATTTGGAGCATTTTTATAATATTGATGAGAACTTGGATTTCTTGTCTTGAAAATAACTATTCACATGATATGTGTGTGTGTGTGTGTAGACAAAGCATGTAGATAACCAGTAGAACTATGTAGAACTATGATAACAACACACACACACATATCTATATATCCTTTGATTTATTCATATCAATTCCCAATGTATCTTTAATATCAGACCTTTATCAGAAAAATTTTCTTCAAAAATTTTTTCCCAGTTAATTATTTCCCTTCAAATTTTAATTACATTGATTTTGTTTGTACAGAGGCTTTTCATCTCCTGTGACACTTTTTATCCCCTGTTTGGTCAAGAAATTTTCCCGTATCCTTAGATTCAAAAGGTACCTCCTTCCCTGCTCCTCTAATTTCCTAATAAAGTTTGGGTCATATATATCCATTTGGAACATATTGTGTAATTTGGTGTGAGGTGCTAGTCTATACCTCATTTCTGCCCGACTTCTAATTTTCCCAACAGATTTTTTTAGTTAGATATTGAGTACTTACCCCAGTTAGTCAGAATCTTGGGGCTTATTAAACACTATGCTAAACTGTTCATTTGTATTTGGATCTTATGTATTTAATTTGTTCCACTGATCGACATTTCTATGGTTTATCTTGTATCAAATAGTTTCAGTGATTACTGCTTGGCAATATAGTTTGAGATCTGATACAATGAGGCTCCTCTCCCCACTTTTTTTCATTATTTTCCTTCACATTCTTGACTTTTTATTCCTCAAAAGGAATTTTGTTATTTTTTTAAAAATAATTCTGTAAGATAACCCTTTGCTAATTTGATTGATATACTGAATAATTAAATTAACTTAGGTAGTACTGTCATTTTTTTATTATATTGGTGAGGCCCAACCATGAGGAATTAATATCTTTTCAGTTATTTCAGTCTGCATTTCTGTAAAAAGTATTTTACAGTTATTTGCATATAATTTCTGAGTATGTTTTGGAAGATGGACTCCCAAGGATTTTATACTTTTTTTTTTTTTTGGTAAGGCAATTGGGGTTAAGTGACTTGCCTAGGGTCACACAGCTACTGTCAAGTGTCTGAGACCAGATTTGAACTCAGGTCTTCCTGACTCCAGGGCTGGTGTTCTATGCACTGCACCACCTAGCTGCTCCAATTTTATACATTTTGTGATTATTTTGAATGCAATTACTCCTCCTGGCCGGCTCTTCACAATGCACCTACTTCTGGTCACCATCTTCATCTTCTTTCCACTCCTTCTTCCCATCATAGCTTTAGACTTTGCTCCAAGGTCCCATTGCTCTGATAGGCAAGTTTTCTCTGTCTTTCCAGGAACCAGAGCTCTATTTCACTTCCTCACCATAACAACACCATGACATTACCTGGATATACTTCCTTCTTCCTGCTTACCAGATTTCCTTTATGTGTAGTCTTCCCCATTAGAATGTCAATTCCTTGAGGGCAGGAATGGTTTTGCTTGAGTTTACTTGTTCTCTCTCTCACTCTCTTGCTCTCTCTCACTCTCTCCCCTTCCCTCTCATCCTCCCTCCTAAATTTTGTTGGTAATACACAGAAGAGCTGATGATTTTTGGTGGATTTATTTTTATATCCTGCTACTTTGCTGAAGTTATTACTTCAACTTATTTTTACTTGAATCTCTGGAGTTCTTTAAGTAGAGAATCATATCATCTGCAAAAAGCTATAATTTATCCTATGTTTATTCTTATTATTTTTTGTTTTATTGTTGTAGCTAACATTGCTGGAACTATATCAAATAGTAGGCATGATAATGGACATCCTACCTTACCCTGATCTTATTGGTAAGGCCTTTAGTGTTCCCCATTTTGCAGAATTCTGGATTTTGGTTTTAGATAGATACTCTTTTTCCTTATTAAAGAGAAGTCAATTTATTCATTTATTTTTTTAATGTTCTTTTAATATTTTTAACATAAATGGATGCTGTATTTTGTCCAAGATTTTTCTAAAGCTGTTGCTAGAATGGTGTGTTTTTTATTGTATTATTTTTCATATGATCTATTGTGCTTATAATTTTCTCAATATTGAAGCAACCCTGCATTCCTGGCATAAACCCAACCTGGTCATAATGTATTAATTAAATATAAATATATATGATATATATCCCTAACTATGTATATATTCCTAATATGTATTAATATATGCATATATATGTGTGTGAGTAGTTGTAGCCTCTTAGCTAATATTTTATTCAATATTTTTGCATTAATATCATTTGGGATATTGGCCTATTTTTTTTTCTCTGCTTTATCTTTCCTTGGTTTAGATATCAAGACCATTTTTTTTTTCTAAAGGGAATTAAGTTGATGTTTGAATGATTGATTGTAAATCGATGTGCTCCTGAAGTTTTTTTCATTTTTTCTTTAGGAGTTCATTTATAACTAGTTCAATTTATTTTTTAGATTAAGTCATTTAAATTCTCTATTATTCTGCTATTTTGTTTATTTTCTATTTTTGTAAATTATTAATTTTTGTTATAAGTTTTGTTAGCATATAATTGGACAAAAGTCACTAATCTGTTTATTTCCTCATTTTTTGGTGAATTCTCCTTTTTTATCTTTTGATTCAGACAATTTTTTTCTTTCTTTTTAAATCAGACTGATTTATAATTTATTGAGTTTATTAGGTTGTTTTTTTAGCAGTTTCTAGTTTGATTTATCAATTCAATTAAGTTTTTTGCCTTCGGATTTGTTCATGTCTTCTGTGATTTTTAAAATGTCTATTTTGTGGTTAGTTGGGGTTTTTGATTTGCTGCTTTTCTAGTTAGGTAGGTTGCATGAACAATTCTTTGATTTGTTCTTTCTCTCTTTTCTTGATGAAAGTGTTTACATATGTTCCCCTAAGGATTTATTTGGCTGCATCCCAAAAGTTTTTATATGTAATCTCATTATTGCTATTACATTATCTAATCCTTCTGTGATTTGTTCTTTGACCCACCAGTTCTTCAGGATTAAATTATTTTGTCATATTTAAGTTTAAATCCTTCCTTCAAAGTCCCATAATTGATTATAATTTTTATTTCACTGTGGTCAGTAATAGATAAGTTTAATATCTCTGCTTTTCTTCATTTACGAGGTTTTTATGCACTAACACATGACCAGTTTTTGTAATGATGCCGTGCATAGTTGAGAAAATCACTTACTCTTTCAGGGTTCTAGGTAACTGAAACCTGAGTTGCAGAGAAAGTACTGACCTGTTTTGGTATAGGAAGTTCCTCACTAGAAGTTCCCCAGACCAGGGAAATCACAGGTCCAGTTGTTATTCTAAGATACATTCAGTTTTGCAGGATACATTATTCATGATTGTAAACTTACATCTTTTGTCTTTCAGGAATATTTTATTCCGAGATTTTTTCCTCTTTATGGAGTAGCTGCCAAGTCTTGTGTTGAACCTAGTGTGGTTCGTTCTTGAACTCTTTCTTTATAGGTGTTTATAATAAGTTTTCTTTGCTTTGGAAACTCTGGATTTTGGACTCCTGGGAGTTTTCACTTGGAGGCTTCTTTCAGGAGGTGGTGACTGGTACATTCTTTCTATTTTAATTTGCCTTGAGTTGTTAAAATATGATTAGTATCCAACAATTTTTGATCTTGGTCTTCAATGAGTTTGATGATTCTTTAATTATCTCCCCATGAGCTGTTTTCAAGATCAATCTTTTAAAAAATAATAGATACTTCACATTTTCTTCTCTTTTTCTAATCTTTGGATTTTGTGCTAATGCTTCTTCTTTCATGGAGCCATTGATCTGTTTGTTCCATTCTAATTTTCAGTGATTCTGTCTGTTATTTTGGTAGGGTTTTCTGTCTTCTGTTCTTTTAAAAATTTTTGCTTCATTTCTTCCAGGTATTCTTGTAGTCTTTGTGGCCAAGATATTTTTTCCCTCTAAAACTCTGCTTATAGCTGTTGTGGAGTTTCTCTCTTTTTCTGGATTTATCTCTGAATCCATAAGATTTCTTTGTAGTGTCCACCATCTTCTTCTGTTTACTTCTATCTCCAGCTTCATTTCCTGATTTGGAACTTATGACAGGGCCAGGCTCTGCCCCCTCCTACGCTTTTGAATGGGATAGTCAGGCCCTGTTTGATTGTGATCTTTATTTCCTGGGCTTTTCTTGGTGACTTCCACCTCTCCTGGTGAGCCTGGTTTGTAGGGCTGGGGTCTTCAAGGACCTCTGGATTCCCTTAGGTAAGAGGGCTGAGGACTTTCAGCACCTCTAGGGTATCTCACTCGGAGTGCTGCTGACTCCTAGCCATATATCTGTTGTTAGAGTAGACAGAACACTGTAATTTTCCAGCCACCCTGGAGATTCCTCATTGGAGCATTGTGGTCTTTCTGTAACAATCCCTCCCTTACCTCTTCCCCTTCTTCTCAGAGCTCTGCAGGCTTCAAGAGCCTTCAGAGTGTCTCTGATCTTTGCTGGCAAGCAACCAGTTTATGTGCCTGTGTTTGTGCTTGATTTTCTTTCCCCAATGCCCTCAGGCTTCTGTCAGTCTTTTTATGTAATCCTAGGCTATATCAAAGTGCTTCCTATAATCTTTTTTTTTTAAATTTCTGGATCATTATTTGATCTGGTCCTCTTTTTAAAAATTAATAATAATAATGGTTATTATTATTATGGCTAGTATTTACACAGTGCTTCAAGGTTTAGAAAGTGCTTTACAAATATTATCTCATTTTAATCTTACAACAGTCCTAGGAAGGAGGGGTATTATAATCCCTATTTTACAGATCTTTGCTAGATGGAGTACATCTGTGACCATTCACACTGTCATTTTAAATGGAATTTTCCATCTTCCTCATTTTACGGAGAAGGATATTGAGTCCAGAGAAGGAAAGTGATTTGCCCATAGTCAGTAGTCAGTGGAAGAACTGAAATTTGAACGCAGACCCTCTGACTCCGAGTCTAACGTTTTCCCCACTGCACCATGCAGCCTTCACAGGTCCACCCTAATCTCCCTTCTTTTGAGCCCCATCATATTTCTCCAGCCAGAATAGTGCTTCAGGCTTTCTCTCTCCAGCCTGAAATTCTACACACACACACACACACACACACACACACACACAGACACACACACACACACACACACACACACACACACACACACACACACA
>NW_020954546.1:1831112-1849349 GCF_900497805.2 Vombatus ursinus
ACACACACACACACACACACACACACACACACACACCCCCAACCCTAGGCAAAGCTTTTCTGCATAAAACCATCCCTGGGTTCTGCCTTTAAAAGTCCTCATCTTTTTTCCTTTCCCTAAATGGCCCCTAAATGATTTCTGTAAATTGCTCTAAGTAGCTCAAAAAATATATAATAATTCAGTGTCTCCATGCCTGACCAGAATGTTGATAGAGCTGCCTCATGCTACCCAGGCCCTCTGCCTCTTCTCTAGGCCTGTCTTAACTCTGAGGAACCAGGAACAGGAAGCATTCTTTTGAATTGGGGTCTGTCTCATGAAACACCCTGAGGCCAGGAACTGGGTCTCCCCCACCCCTTTTGACTGCCAGCTCCCCTGAGGCCAGAGACTGTGTCTCCCTCCCTTACTGGGAGCTCCATGAGGACAAGAATACACCAGAGTGAAAGGCCTGCCAGGTAGAGGCCCAGAAGGTGAGGCTCTCTTCAGTCTCTGGCTTTACCATAGATCTGGAGCCTCATTTCTGTCTGTATCTTCCTCTGCTTCATTCATTCCAGCAATTTAATATTTTCTGAACAGCTACTAGATGCAAAAGCCTGGGCCTGAGCTTTTGTACCTTTGAGGAAAGTTCTCAGATTTTCCCCTGGAGCACCTTGTATGGATAATATGGCTCTGACACAGGGAGGGTCACCCTTCCCAGAGCTAGTCAGGTCTGTCCCCAGTCAAGAGGCAGAGTCTTTCAGTGACTCAGACTCCTCCTCCTCCTCACACCATGCCAAGTACAGCAAAGAAAGGACACACAAGACAAGCACTGTGGTTTAATGACAAGAATGGTGGATTGGCTATTGGAGGACCTAGTTTCAAATTTCTACTCTTCTCCTTACTAGCTTTGTGACTTCGAACAAGTTTATCTCTCTGGGCCATAGTTTTCTTATCTATTGGGTTGGACTATTTCTTCTCTAAGGTATCTTCTAGTCCTAAATCCTACCATGTTCTCCCCAGCTGGGCTGTTGGGCATGTATTCCATCACCCTAGGAGTGTCCAGATTAATAGGCATTCTTGAATCATAATATTAAGATTTAGAGGGTATCTAATTGAGGAGTTCTTAACCTGGGGTATGTGAATTTTTTTGATGACTATATCTCTACATAACTGGTTTCCTTTGTAATTCTATGTCTTTTATTTTGTACATTTAACAATATTCTGAGAAGGGGTTCATAGACTTTAGCAGGCTGTTGTCCAAGGTCTCCATGGCATTAAAAAAACGTCTAAGAACCCTTGGGCTAAGAGATCAAAGGAAAAGCGAAAAGATCTATATTTACAAAAAATATTTATACCAGGTCCTTTTGTGATGGCAAAGAATTGGAAATTGAGAGGATGTCCATCCATTGGGAGCAGCCAAGCAAGTTGTGGAATTTGATTGTGATGGGATATTGTTGTGCTATAAGAAATGACAAGGAGGGTAGTTTCAGTGGGAAAAAAAAAAACATGGCAAGACCTATATGAACTGATGCAAAATGAAGTGAGAAGAACCAGGAGATCATTGTGCAATAACAGCAGTGTTGTAATGATGATCAACTGTGAAAGGCTTGGCTACTCTGATCAGTGCAATGATCCAAGACAATTCCCACTTCCAGAGAGAGAGAGAGAACTGATAAACTTGGAGTGCAAATTGAAGTATAATTATCTTACTTTCTTTATTTTTTTTGCTTTTTTTCAATATGGCTAATAAGGAAATATGTTTTGCATGATTTCCCATTTATAATTGAAATTATTTTGCTTGCCTTCTCAATGGGTGGGGAAGATGGGAAGGAGAGAATTTGGAACTCAAAATTTAAAAACAAAGGAATGTTTAAAACAAATAATAAATTTATTAAAAAAAAACTCTTGGGCTATTCCAAGGGTTTTTACAAGTAAGTAATCTGAGGCCCACAAAGTCAGTCAGTGAGTCAATCAATAAGCATTTATTAAGCACCTACTATGTGCCAAAGCACTGTGCTAAGCACTGGGGATACCGAGGCAAAAAAATAGTCCCTACCTTAAGGAGTTCAGAATCTATTAGGGGAGACAACATGCAAACAACTGTGTATAAACAAGGTACACACAGAATAAATTGGACATGATCAAGAGGGAAGGCACTGGACGCTCGACTAAGGCACACAGACAGCATGTGGAGGATCCAGGATTCTTATCCCACTGTTGTTTAGTCGTGTCTGACTCTACATGACCCCATTTAGGTTTTTTTCAGCAAAAGGATTGGAGTGTTTACCATGTCCTTCTCCAGCTCATTTTACAGATGAGGAAATGAGACTAATAGGGTTAAGTGACTTCCCCAGGGTCACACAGCTGGTAAATGTCTGAGGTTGGATTTGAACTTGGGTCTTCCTGACTCCAGGCCTGGAAATCTATCCACTGCATCACCCAGCTGCTCCAGGTCATGACTAGGGGTATGTTCTATTTCTTTCTTGACCTCCTTTAGAGCTGGGGGTTCACACCCTCTTTGGAGAACCCCAGGCCCAAAGGAGTTCTGAGACTGAGGCCAAGGCTCCCTTTCAAGATTAGTGAAGTAGAAAGGTCTTCAGATCCAAATTCTCCCCTGTGGAATGATCAGCACAGAAGTAAAGACATCCCTCCATGCATATAAGGATTGTCCACCTTAAACAGATACCTAGGTCAAATAATATTATGGCCTATTAGAAAAGGGCAGTGAAGATATCCCTAGGGGCTTTGGAGGTGATGCCTGTTAGTCTTGTCATCCCCACGCAATGGAAATACAGGTAGGCTAACAACATCCTTAGGATTGGCTTTGGGGAAGGTGCCTAGTCTTGGGTTAGAAGATTGGTTCCCTTCTCCTTGCTCCTCAAGGATCTTCCAGGGTGGTGGTCTATTGGTGCAGAGTGTTGCACACACTCTTAGAAATGGTTGATTTATTGTTTGGTTTTGGGAAGCTGCTTTTTCCCCCTTTCTTTTTTTAATCTTTGTTATAGAGAGATGCCTTGTTGCACAGGAAGGAGAGTTTATTTGAAAATGAATGTGATGTGAAAGCAAAAAGAATCAAAAATATGTTTAAAAATAAGGATCAACCATCCCTGCCTATCTACCTACTCATAGATGGCTCCTACCCATCCTCCACCTCCAGTTTCCCCTTTATCTTTCCAAGTAACTCCCAGAGTTTTCCTTCTCTATGTTCCTAGCAAATAGGGAGCTAATGGGAATGGGTTTCATCTCTCTCCTACTCTCCTATCTCTTCCTCAGTGATATTGTCATAGGGTAGGGCTCCCTCCCTATCCCAGTTATCCACCTCTAGCATCCCTATGCTCTTGGGCAACCTAATTTCCAATGTTGCAGAATGGATGAGTCTGAGCAGTGATGGAGGTCTGAAGAGGTAGGTTACTTACAGAAAGATTCCTGGTCAGCAAATCAGAAAATCTGAATTCTACTCTTGGCTTTGCTACTCCCTAACCAAGTGACCTTGGACATATCATTTAAACTCTATGAACCTCAGTTTCCTCATCTGTAAAGTGGAGATAATACTGTTTATATTGCTTACCTCGTGGAATTATCAAGAACCAAATGGTATCATGTATGGAAAGGTACTTTGGAAAGAGTAAATTGATCTGCAGAAGGAAGAGATTATTGTCAAATCAACCAGTATTTATTAAGCACCTGTTATGCACCAGGCACTGAGAATACAAAAGTAAAAATAGTAGACATTCTGTCCTGCCTGTGAAAGGTTAGCCGCTATAGATAGCCAGGAGTAGATGGACATTCAGAAGATATTTTCCTAATTTTCTTTCTTTCTTTCCCTCCTCCCAGTCATATTCCTTTATTCATTTAACTCATTCCAGAAGAATTTACTAAAACAATTCCATTCAATTCACCAAGCCTTTATTAATCACTTACTGTATTCCAGACCCAGCACTAAGTAAGCCCTGGGGATACTCACATGGATAGATGTGTAATCTCATCAATTGGAAGTTCCTTTCAATAATGCAGATCACAGCCCATCTATCCATCTATGCCTGTGCATGGATGTGTGATCCACACCTGTATCTTCCCATAATTTAATCAGAAAGGGTCCATTCAATGTGCTGGAGGGTTTCCTCTATTTTTCTTGATGGTAAGAGAGTACCCATGGAGTACTCTAGCTGTCCTGCAGTGATCCCCTACCCTTGCCTTTTAACCAGTCCATCTTCTCTTCCTTTCATACAATGCATTGCTGTCATCCTTTACTCTTGTTCTTCAAAAGTCCTCATTGACTTATAGGTTCATTCATATGTGTAGAGTAAGAAGGGACCTTAGAAATCATCTCCTCCAAATCTCCAGCAAGCTGCTTGCCCAGAATCACACCAGAGGTGGGATTTGAACCCAGGTCCCCTGGCTCCAGTACCTGTGTTTTGCCTTATGCCATTCTCCCTCCTAGACCTATTATGTTATATCCAACCTATTAGGTTATGTGCTTCTCCATGGGCCTGCATATGATGTCCACATACAAAGACCAAAGAAAAAATGATTTGATCCTTCAAAGAGACAAAGTTTAGTCAATATAGGGTCTCTTTCCTCAGGGAGTCTATCCTGGTCTAGTAGATGCAAGCCTTTTCTTCCTTCCCTCTGTCATATCCAACTAGGCCAGCTCTCTTATGATCCCCAAAGGATTTCAGAAGCGGATGTTAAATGTAACCATTTTTAATGGGATGATCAGAAGAAGAGTAATGTTGGGGGAGAATAGGCAGAAGAGAAATGAGGACATATCTATCCATCAGTGAAGGGCATAAGAGCACAGAAGACAAGGCAGAAAGCTTATAGGGTTTGCATGGGCCAATCAGTCAATCAACAAGTATTTATTGGGCACCTACTATATCCCAGGCACTGTGCTACACATTGGACATACAGCTAAAGGACTTGACTGTTCATGCCTCCTCCATCAGCTCAGCCCTTATCCAGCAAGTTCAGGGGTGAAGGATGTAGTTGTGGTGGTGACAGGTAGGAAAAGGAGAGTTCAGTGTAGACAGAAGGGCCTGGGCTTATTGATTGGGAATGAAATGTAGTTAAGGAGCAGTTGGTCATAGAGGATCACAGATCTAGGGTTAGAATCAACCTCAGACCCCAGCTGGTTCAACTCTCCCCTCATTTTATAGGTGAGGAAACTGAGACCAAGAGAGATGGAATTGGAACCTGGGTCCTTCAACTCCAGGACCAGGGTTCTTCTCGTGCTTGGCAAGGTGCCTGGCACATTGATTGAATGATTCCACCATACCACACTGCTTCCCAGTCTCTCTTGAGCTCAACATTTGGCCTCCTTTATCCTGAATTGAGACACAGGGGGTTAAGTCATGGCCTGTCAGCTCTTGGAGCCGGTGACATGGGCAACAAATCCTGCCAGTGGTCTCCTACTCTTTTACACAGTACTGAACAACTCCCCTACTTCATTTCCAACAAGCCTCTTAGGATGCTAAACTATCCCTGTTTCCTTGGGAAATGAGAAGTCAAAGTAGGCAGCCTCCTGCCCAAACCCTGAGCAGACCAAGATATTCCCCTGAGGATTGCCCTCTTCCCTTCCATCCCAAGGACATTAATTTTGCTCCTGCCTCTCCTTATCTCCTGACCTTGACAGTAAGAACATGGTTTGTTATTGTTGTTCAGTCGTGTCTAACTGTTTCTGACCCTATTTGGGGTTTTCATGGCAGAGATACTGGAGTGGTTGTCCGTTTCCTTCTCCAGCTGATTTGACAGATGAGGAAACTGAGGCAAACAGGGTTATAATAGCCTTGAACATTTCTGTCACTGCATAGTAGAGAAATACTGGAGTCCAGCAGACAGCCTTGTTTTCATTGGCACCGATAGAGAACATACTGACCAGCAACCCTTGAAGACAAAGGGAAAGGGACAAGGTCATTAATTGGGCCCACTTTACACATGGGAAAACTGAGTAATCAGAGAGAGAAGAGCTTCCCTTGTGGTTACTGCGATATGCATCAGACCCCAGGCAGGGTTCAGTGAAAAGAACACTGGCTCTGAAGTCAAAGTCCCAATTCTGATACTTACTCTGTGGTCTTGGACAAGTCACCTAAGGTATCCGGTCCTCCATTTCCTTAATTGTAAAGTAAGGATGTTGGCTAAATCAGGGGTGGGGAACCTGCGGCCTCGAGGCCACATGTGGCTGGATGGATCATAGATTCATAGATTCAGAATCGGAAGGGTCCACACCCGTCATCTCCCGGATGAGATGGGCTCTGTACTCCCTTCCAGCCCTCGGTCTGTGATCTTATGACCCACAGCTATCACACCAGAGCTTTTTGCCTGCTTAGTCTTCTGCCCTGTCCTCCTTCCTTGGGGCCTCTTCCCCCAGCTGAGGCTATCCTGGCTTTAAGAGACACAGTTCAGCTGCCCCTGCCTCCTAAACCTGGAGCCAACTCCTCCCACATCCTCTCCACCACTTAATAAGCCGGCCCTACAGACCATCGAGGAGAGACCCGCAACAGACAAACAAAGGCAAGCCGCCGGAGATAAACACAATTGAGGGGGGGAAACACCATCCTTCCTAACAAAAGGGCCTGAAATGGTTTTGAATGAGATAAAAAGACCATGTCACTCGAATTCCCTTTGATGTATAAAAGGGGAGGAAGGAGGAAGGGGGGTTGGGAAACCACACACAGCCCTTTGCTTCCCCTCCAATCTAATTGGAACCCAATTAAGTGAATAATTGTTACAAATGTAAAATTACCTTCCACCAACTTGTGGAAATGAGTTGCCAAGTCTGCATTCAAAATGAACCTGTAGGGCCTAGAGCATCACTCTTGCTTCCTCTCACCTCCCTGGCTGGCTGATGAGGCTCCCTCTGGCTTAGAATCTGCAGACTAGTGCAAAGTCTGCTATCTTGGCTGGCTCTGCCTCTGTCTGTCACCTAGCCCCCCACCATCCCCAGCCATAAGCCAACCCATAGGACCTTCCGACCCACAGTCCGCAGCCGGGAAACAGCTCCCAAGGGGTCATCTGCCCAGCCACCTGCCTTAGTTCTGTGTGGTGCCTAGAGCAGCCCGGAAGGAAAGAGACACAGGGTTATGTACCCAGATGGTGTATACCTGGGAAAGAACTTCAGGACCTAGGATTACTAAGCGGTTCTGGAAGGGGCAAGGAATAAGGTGCTCAGTAGATAGAGAAGATGATAGGGGCTGAGGAGAGAAGAGGATAAGCATGTACAGGGATTATAAGTACAGATATTTATAAGTACATATAGGGATTTACACAGTGATAATAGATTAAAAAACAGTCACAATAGGGGACTTTCTAGACCCAACTTATACAGTACAGGGCAGCAGTAAGTGGGGTTAAAGTCCATCAACTGACTAATGTCCAGTGACAAACATCAATTAATCATTTGGTCCAGGACACACAGATTCTCAATGTAATTCTTGGTTTATGTAACTGATGGTCACTGTTCTTATTAGGAACCGGTAAAGCATCCAGAAGAAACTGATTGAGCCCAGCATATCTGCATATGTATATATACATATACAGATAAGGATATGTGTGCAGAGAGAGAGAGAGTGTGTACAGGCAGAGCCCCAAACTTACAAATGCCTCCTTTATAAATGGCCCATGAGTACAAATACTGACACTCCCACCGCCGGAATCTTCTTCTCTATCCCTCCAGCAGCCCCGTGCTGCTGTCTTGACAACATTTGTGACAAGCACATTCAGAGAAACTAGGGCTTCAGAAGTCAAGAATGGAGGAAGGAAAGAAGCTATGAAAAGTAGAAACAGCTGAGGAAAGCTGATCCCAAAAGTCGATTCTTAGGTGGAGCTGCACTGCATGCCTGCTGAGTGGGCATCCTGCCCCAAATATCTCCCTTGACATTATCAGAGTTTTTTCCTTCCCTTTTTTGCCCTTCCTGAATTTCTTACAATGAGATATTTATATGGGATCACAAGTCTTCTCTTTTAAACTGCAAGTCCCTACAGGAAGAAAAGTGTTACCAGTCGCTCATCCTTTAGCATGAATTAATATAATCCATAATTTTCCTCCTGAGATCCACTATGCTGAGGGAATGGGAATTTTTATAGCAGAGGGAGGAAAAGAATGTCATTTTTGAGCATAGGACAATTTTAGGATTTAATCGGGCCTGGGCAAAGTTTCATAGTTTGGATATTAAGGGATAGAAATAGATTTTTATACCACGAGAAGGAACCTTATAGAGCAGCTATTCCAAATCCCCTTGTTTTATAGGGAGGGAACCTGGAACTCTGCAGATGAAGTGATTTATGAGGAATCATCATAGAATCATAGACCTAAAGCTGGAAGAGACCATAGAGGCAAGCTAGTCCGAGCTCCTTCATTTTACAGATGGGTAAACTGAGGCACAGGGCAGTCCAGTAACTTGACCAAAATCACACCAGTCAGTTTGAAAGATAGGATCTGAACCCAGGTCTTCTGACTCCAGAGCTAGTGAGTGTTCTTTCCACTATACCACACTAACTCACAAGTCTAGATGCCTGTCTCCCCAACTGCTACTTTCTACCATGTGATGCTGCGTCTTGGGGCTTAGGGCAATACAAGGACATTTTGTGCCTAGGGAAGAAGGATGCTGTGCAGAGGTTCTTAATTTTTTTTAATCATGGACTTCTTTGGCAGTCTAGAGAAGCCTTCAGACCCCTTCCCAGAACAACGTTTTTATATGCCAAAAATGCATAGGATTACAAAGGAAATCAATTTTATTGAAATACAGTTATTACATTTTTTAAAGTTCAGACTCCAGGTTAAGGATTCCTGCTGATATGAATTAAGAGTGGAATGCAGAAATAGCAAGTTTCTTTAATCTTTTTTCCAATTAATAAAAATCTGTTTTCTTTGCCACCCACCTCCATCCTCCACTGGAAACAAAAAGAAAAAAGAAAAACAAAATCCTTGTAACAAATATGATTAATTTCTACATTGGTTGTGTCCAAAAATGCATATTTTATTTTGCACCCCACAAGGTCATCACTTCTTTCTCAAGAGGTGGGTTGAATGTTTCATTGTAAGTCCCCTGGAATTGTGGTTGGCCACTACACTGATCAGAGGTCTTAAGTCTTGCAATACTATTATTATTGTATATATACATTGTTCTCCTGGTTTTGCTCACTCTACTTCGAATCTGTTCATATGAATCTTCCTATATTTCTCTGAAATCCCGCTTTCATAATTTCTTGTAGCATAATAGTATTCCATTATAGTCATACGCCACAACTTGTTCTGCCATTTCATAATTGATTAGCATTCCCTTGGGTTCAACTTCTTTGTCCTCAAAAAGGATTAGTTTTAAAGATGAACTTTGCCTCTTTCAAGGTTTTGCTGAGTGACAGCCCTGAATCCGGAGAACTAGTAGGACACTTCTTCCTCCACTGTAAGGCCTTGCCTCACAGACAAGCTTCAGCTGTTGCTGCAAAATGGTCAGATCTCAGGCTGGTGCTACTAGTGTTATATTAAATCTCTGCTGCTTTCCTTCAAGAAATAGACATCAAAATCTATCATTTCACTGGTGCAGAGACTACCTCTTTCAAGACGCTTCACACTCCTCTAAGACTTGTTTTTGGAGAGTTGCTGTGGCCCAAAGCCTCGAGCTGACTTGGGATAAAACCTCTCTGGACATAGCTCTAGGTTGATGCTTGGCCAACAGTTCCATCCCTGGGTGTGTACTTGAAGGCTTCCAACTTGAGCGGTCATATTCGATCTTACATTTTATTTGAATAACCTGGACGAGTCCAAGGTTGTTATATCCATGTCAAAATAAAGCATCCAAAGAGGATGTGAGTGGAAGGTTATTGGACTGTATGCTATGGATTAAGTATGCTTTTCCTGAGATCCTAATCACCATTTATAGTGTTGTTCCTGTGAGGAAATAGGGGTCGTTGGACTAGATAACCTCTAAACTCCCACTCATCTTGAAATTTCTAGGATTTTTTTGAACATGTGCTCCAAAATTCCATTCCAGCCAACTTACTTATGGACTCTTAGAACACAATCCATTCCTAAGTTTACAGGGAGGTATCCTGGCTGAGTGAATGAAGGGCTGGGCTTGGAGTCAGGAAAACTAGAGCTCAGGTCCTTCCTCAGCCACATACCTCCTGGCACCCTAGACAAGTATCTCAGTCGTTCCATACTCCCACACAGCTCTTTCAACTCTGTATGTGGCAAAATCAGTGTTAATCTACAGCGACAGAGGGAGTTTCCTCCTTGGGAACTCGGGATGCTTATGAAAGCATAAGTCTGGTCCATACTAAACTAGAAGAAAGAACCATTAAAGATAAATTAGGGTGGGGGCAGCTAGGTGGCACAGTGGATAGAGCACTGGCCCTGGAGTCAGGAGGACCTGAATTCAAATCATGTACTTACTAGCAGTGTGACTCCGGGAAGTCACTTAACCCTAGTTACCCCCCCCCCCACAAAAAAAGATAAATTGTCTTAGGGAAAAGAAGGAAATTCTCACTTTTCCTGTCCCATCTGGCTAAGGATTAGGAGTTTAGCATACAGGGAGGGGAAATGAGAGGAGGGAGGGGAGGTGTGTGTGTGCATTACATGTGTATGAAATAAATGTGTATACACGTAGATATATACATCTATCTATCTATCCAGCTATCTACCTATCTATCCAGCTATCTACCTATCTATCCAGCTATCTATCTACCTGTCTGTCTATCTATCCATCTACCCATCTATCTATCTATCTATCTATCTATCTATCTATCTATCCATCCATCCATCTATCATCTATCTATCTATCCATCCATCCATCTATCATCTATCTATCTATCTGTCTATCTATCTATCTATTTATCTATCTATCTATCGCTGTTCTTTAAAATGCCTTCCAAGCTACCTCCAATCTCTGGATTTTTTTTAAATGGAGAGATCTAAAGCTCGAAGGATCCTCACTAGTCCAACCTTCTTATTTTACAGATGAGGAAACTGAGGCTCAGAGAGTTTAAGTGACTTGGAGAGGGTGGTAGTAAGCCATCAGAGGCAGGATTTTTAATACATGTTCTCATTCATCACCAGCATTCCTCCCAGGCATCAAGGTGAGACAGACTGTCAGATAGAAAACAATGAGTCATTAATTGGCTGAACTGTCTGAGAGACAACTGCAGTCACAGGACCTTGGGATCAAAGATTCAGAGCTAGAAGGGAACTCAGCTTTCATCTTGTCTGACAGTTTCATTTCACAAATAAAAGACTCTGAGGAAGGAAACAAGCATTTATTAAGCACCTACCGTGTACCAGACACAGCGCCAAGTGCTTTACAAGTATTACCTCATCTGATCCTCACAACAACCCTAGGAGGTAGGTGCTGTTACTATCCCCATTCTTCAGTTGAGGAAACTGGGGCAGACAACAGTTAAGTGACTTTCTCAGGATCACACAACTAGTAAATGTCTGAGGCTGGATTTGAACTCAGACCTTCCTGATTCCAATCACAGCTCTCTATTCACTACACCACCTAGCTGCCTCTGATTGAGAGCCAGAGAAAACTTCCCCAGGGTCACATAGGTAGTAATTGGCAGTCAGGATCTGAGCTCTGTCCTCTGAGTCCAAGCCCCACAAGCAGCTGATACTGCTCTGGAAGGTCAGCTGAGGCTCCAGAAAGTTTCTTGTTTATTAGCACATCCAGATGGCTGTGAGAAGCTGAGCATGCAATTCAAATTCCTGGCAGTCCTAGAATTCACTTCCTGAGCCCCAGAGGGCCCGAGTCTCTTGGTTTCTCACCTCCAGTTCCTTTCCTTTCCTTCTCTTCTTTTCCTTTCCTTTTCTTCCCTTTCCTTTTCTTTTCCTTCCCTTCCCTTTCCCTTTCCCTTCCTTTTCCTCTTTTTTCTCTTCCTTTCTCTTCCTTTCCCTTCTTCTCCTCTCCTCTCCTCCCCTTCCCTCCCCTCCCCTCTCCTCCCCTTCCTTCCTCTCTCCTCTCCTCCCCTCTTCTCTCCTCTCCTCTCTTTTTGCTGTATCCCCTCTTATTAGGCATTCTTACTCATTCTTACTCCCCTTTCTCTGGACAGAACGCTACAAAAGCATTGGCCTTGCTTGATCAGCCATTGCCCTCAGAGCAAGAGCCTACGTTTGTCTGCAAGCAGAATCCTCATTCCTAAGCCTGATAGACAAACAGCATCCAGGGGGCTCAAGCAGAGAGGTTCCACTGGCATGGAAGACAGAATCGGGAAAGGGGGAGGTGGGAGGCACACCAATAAAAGGCCAAAGCAGAGATCCAAGGCGTCGTCTGCTAAGGAGCAAATTCTTGTACTTGGTGACCTGAGTTAAATGTCGCCTCTTATGCCAGAGAACAAGGGGTCACCTACCCCTTCCCATCCTACCTAATTCAAGACAGCTGTGTTCTGGGGGAGGGGGATGAGACAGGGTGTTCACCCTAGAAAGGTCAAGAAGGGGAATTTGAGCATTGAGGATGGGAATAAGAAAGAGCAGCCCCAGTATAAGGGCAGCGGTTGGGGAATATGGTGCATGAACAGGGTCAGACTCTATAGAATGTAGGCTCCTTGAGGACACTGCCCCTGGTGCCTAGCACAGAATAGGCACCTAATGTATGTAGGTGGATGGCTTGACTCAATGGAAGAGTTTTAGTCATTGGTGACTTTTGACCAGTTTATGATTCTGAAGTTCAGGAAGCCTGTGTCCCAGGTCTGGGTCTGTTACTTATTCGCAGAGTGACCTTGGACAAGTCACTTGCCCTCCATGAGCCTCAGTTTTCTTCTTTGTGAAATGAAGAGTTAAGGCAAAATCAGAGGTGGGGAACCTGCAGCCTTGAGGCTTTCTAGATCCTTGGGTGTGGTCTTTTGACTAAGTCCAGGTTTCATTCAGTCAAAAGGCCACACTTGAGGACCTAGAGGGTCACATGTGACCTCGAGGCCACAGGTTCCCCACCCCTGGGCTAAATGATCACTAGAACTCCCAGCTCTGATATCCTGTGGCTTTGTGATTCTCAGATAACACCCACTCAAACCCCAGGGTACCCAAGACAGCCATAGACCTTTTCAGCTCTAACAGGTTGGGTGTGTGTCAACAGAGGCAGTCCATGAGGAAGACTTCCTCCCTTACCGTTGCAAGCATCATTTCCATTTGGGTGTGGGGGAGTTCTTTTGCTGATGGGGCACTAATCCCTATACCTGACTAGGGTGATGTCCTGAAGTGGAAACAGTGCCTGGGGTGGCAGGAGAAGATCTGGGGTTAGGGAAAAAGGAAGGGGACTTAAACAGACTGAGTCTGCTACTACATGTGTGATTGGGGGAAATCAGTTCAGCATCCTGGGCCTCAGTTTCCTCATCTGTAAAGTGAGGGAGTTGGGTTAGATGGGCTCTGAGGTCCCTCCCAGCTCTATTGCTGTGCTCCTTCCTCTGGGTGTATGTGTGTGTGTGTGTGTGAGTGTGTGTGAGTGTGTGTAGGGGGAGCTGGAGGAACCTGGGCCCCTGGAAGTCATTCTATCCTGTGGTCTGGGCCTCTTGGGGAATGGGCTGGGGTGGGGGTGGGGGGGGCTGGAAGAGCTTCCTATGACCTTCATTCCACTTCTTTCTCCATCAGGGTTCATTTATTCCTCCTTGCCAGCAGGGCCTCTTTCTTTTTTGTCTCTATATCTCCAATATGTTGCATATAGTAGATGCTTAATAAATGTTCATTGTCACTTATAGCTGTCATTTATCTGGCGATTTCAGGCTTGCCGAGTGCTTTGCAGACATGATCTCGTTTTATCCCCATAACTCATAAGGTTATAAGAGGTGCTGTTAGTATCCCCATTTTACAGATGAAGATACTGAGGTGAATCACACAGCTAGTAAGTAGATGAGGCCAGATTTGAACACTGGTCATTCTGACTCCAAATCCGATGCTCTTTTCTATGAGTCCTGGTGTTGGGAGAGGGAGGTAAGGAAATCCAGGTCCTGGCTTGTGTTGAATAAGAGGAGATAGGGAAGATGGCCCCGAGGGGCTCAGAGTCAGGCCTAAAAGGAGAGGGGAAAGGGACGAGGATGAGAGTGGGGGGTCTGTTCATTCCCTGTTCTTGGCCACAGGGATGACAGTGATTAAAGACAGCATGCACCCAGGTTATTCTCAGCCCTCCCTGACACTAATTTAGGTCACAATTAGGCCAATTTGTCTTTGTCAGTTGAAATTCCTCCCTTCTAAGGACTCCAGCCCCTTCGGAGGCCTCCAGGGGAAGGAGGGAGTTGGGAGGCTATCACTCCCGATCTTAATTCCTTCTTTTTTCCACCCTGACTGCCTATGAATCTCCCCTCATGAAGCTCACCCAGCCAGTATGGGCTTGGTGGGAATGAATACGAAAAAAAAAAAAGAAAAAACCAGAACCAGCCTGGGCTAAGAAATATCATCTACCTGATATTCACTCCCCTACTTAATCTCACTTCAGATATGTTCACCTAGTACCTGTTAGTCAGCCAAAAAGCATTTATTAAGCCCTTACTGTATGCTACTAAGGACTTATTCTGGGCTAAACACTGGGAATAGAAAGAAGGTCTCTGCCCTCAAAGAGCTCACAACCTAAATGGGGGGACAAAATGCAAACAAACACATAAGAACAAGATATGGACAGGATGAATTTAGAGGGAATCTCAGAGGGTATTCCTCCAAGGCTCTGTCCTAAGCCTTCTTTTCTACCTTCTCTCTCTTGGTGATCTCTCCTGCTCAGATGGGTTTAATGACCATCTTTACCTAATGTGTACTTCAGTGGAAAAACACTGACTTTGGAACCAGAGGATTGAAGTTTTTTGTCCCACCTGCCAACGTAACCTTCAAGGAAAACATTTCGCCTCTAGAGTCTTTTGCACAGGGGGAAGGAAATAGACTAATAGATGAACCTGGAGGTCCCCACAAGCCCTAAATCTGTGATTACAAGATTAATAATATAATCATAATCCAATTAAAGATTTCCTCCAGACAGGATCGTAGGATCATGGCTTTAGAGCTGGAAGAGACCTCAGAGGTCAAAGGCCAATCTTTTCATTTTTTTTTCCTTTATAGATGAGGGAAACAAGCCTAGAGGAGAAGTGACTTACCCAAGGGCATACAGCTGGAAAGTGGTAGAGTTGGGACTTGAACCCAAATCCTCTGACTTTGGATCTATCAATATTATATATGGGAAGAAATTATTCCTTCCTTACTGTGGATAGGTTGAGCCTTGCCAAATAATGGCTCTGAAGACCTTGACCCCAGAAGTCAGTGAGCAGGAACAGCAGGGGCACCAGCTTAGAAATGGAAGACAAACTGGGGTCTGAGTTTAAGTGGGGCCAGGAAGTAAATATAAGAAACCCAGATGCTAGGTAGGTGATAGAAGGGCATATTCTTCCACAAAGCTATGTCTAGTCTCTATGTCATTCATTTCTGTCCTTTGTTTCATTTGACCTGAATTCCCTTAAGTGCTAGCAAATTCCTTTTGGAAAACCTCCAACCTTTGCCTTGGGAGGAATTAAATGGAGGGAAGGAAGGGTGTCCATGTTGAAGCCAAAAGAACCTGGGGAGATCCCAGCAACCAGACACAGTTTGGCAGTCATGGTAGTAAGACACAGAATGGTTGGACCCCAGTAGCTATGAGATACTGGCCAGTACAGATTGAGGCGTGCAAACCATAAAAAGAAACCCCCAACATGGATTTGGGTATGTCTCTTTCTTGGAAGCATTTAGGTGGCACAGTGTATGTGACCTGGAGTCAGGAAGACACATCTTCCTGAGTTCAGCTCTTTCCTAGCTGTGTGATCCTGGGCAAGCCACTTAACCCTGTTTGCCTCAGTTTCCTCACCTGTAAAATGAGCTGGAGAGGGAAATGGCAAACCACTCCACTATCTTTGCCCAGAAAACCCCAAATGGGGTCAGGAAGAGTCAGAAATGACTGAACAACAACAATAACAACAACTTTCTTGCTAAGGTCTCTTTCCTCTCCATTCTTTGCAGGCAGCAGGGACCTCTAACTTCCAGAGGGTCATTCCTCATCCCCTAACCTCAGGAACTTCTGCACCAGAACTTTTCCATTCCCATAATAAGCATCTGACCAATTTGTTCAGACTTCCCCGAGGGCAAAATGGTACCGGGTCAGAACAGATGAGTTGGCTTTTAAGGCCTCCTCCAATCTGGAAATTTTGTGATTCTGTGAATTCTACATAGAACTGTCTCTCTGTCTTTGCCAACTAGTACAGAACATGCCCATCCGTCAAATCGAGCCAGCTTCTGGTGGGAAGCTAAAATTAGATCCATGAGTATCACACCTTAAAGAATGTCGGGGGACAGGTCTTTAAGATAATAGCTTTGAATGTGTTTGCTACAGAACACATAGAAAGTTATTTCCGTGAAACACATTTGTTCCGATCATAAAGGCTTAATCTCCCCTTCCCCAAGATCTAGCCTAGAGAGCTCCTTTAGAGATTGAGGAGAGTTGGAAGGTAGGATAAAAAAGGGGGCAATCTTAGGATCATAGACTTAGGGCTGGAAGGGACCCCAAAGTCCATCTAATCTCTTTGTTTTCTTGATAAAGGAACTGAGACCCAAGAAGGTTAGCAAGGGTATGCTGGAGCCAGCTTGAACCGGCTGGCAAGAGCTGATTGTCAACTTTTCAGTGAGAGCATTTACAACTGAGAAATCACCAAATGCTACAAATTGGACTTGACTTATTGTTTAGTTGGTTATCTAGACTGTTGATATTGATGATTAAACTTTTTTTTTCCTGGAGAGTTGATTGTTAAATATTTACCAGCACATCCCTGGATTTGCCCAAGGTTATATACAAGTAGTATCAGAAGTCTCTGATTCCAGAGGTGATCATTCTTCACTGTAGAGGACCATGCTGGAGGAGAGGCTTTATATATTCCTACTCACATAGGAGTTGTCTTTCAGAATAGATTGTCATATATCTTCCAGGGCTGGTACGTTGGAAAGAATACATAGGGGAGGAATATGATACCACCCAGGGGTGGGGAACCTGTGGTCTCAAGGCCCACATGTGGCCCTCTAAGTCCTCAAGTGTGCCTCTTTGGCTGAATCCAAACTTCACATGACAAATCCCCTTAATAAAAGGATTTGTTCTGTAAACCTTTGGCTCAGTCAAAGGGCCACACTTGAGGACCTAGAGGGCCACATGTGGGCCTTGAGACCACATGTTCCCTACCCCTGAACCAACTCTTTTTAGAAATGGAGACCCCTCTCATTTTACAGCTGAGGAAATTATAACTTAATAGAGGGGACGTGACTGTCCCAAGGTCACACAGTTAGGAAATAGGAGAGCTGGCACACTCAAAATTGGAGGCAGTTTGGTGGCCCTTAGAGAGAGTGCTGGGGTAGGAGTTCAAAGACCCAAGTTCAAACCCAGGTTCAGACATTTCCTAGCTGTGTCACCCTAAGCAAGTCACTTAACCTCTGTCTGCCTCTGTTTCCTCTACTGTAAAGTGGGAATGATACCTCCTAGGGTTGTTGTGAGGATCAAATGAAATGAGATCTACAAGGTGCTTAGCATAGCACCTGGCACGCAGTAGGCACTTATTAAATGCTTGTATCCTTCTTAACTCCCTGTCGCACTTCTGTTTCCAGCCTGACTGGTCTATGTGGATAAGATGGCTAGCAATATAAAGTCAGATGCCTGATTCCTAATCTCGAGGTTTAGGTCTAAATTTGAGCAATTTGGGTTTATGCCATAATGTGGGACGCGGAGGTTTCCATTGCCACCATGCACTTGGCACTATATCAATGTCTGCAGCAAAGGAGGGACTGGGAAAGAATCCAACAGGAATGCCCCAACTCTCAGGGTTGGCAGAGCCGTTTATGAGGTCCTGTTGCATAGCCCTTCCTTTACTTCTCGTCTGAACTATCGTGGTGATGCTCTCAACAAAAATAGGGAAGCTCGACAGAGTGAGAGGCTTTGGGAAGAGAAATGAATTCAGTTTGGGAAATGTTGAGTTTGAGATGCCTCTGGATGGTCCATTTTGTTCCTAAATGTCTAAAAGGTAGTTGGTGATGTAGGACCAGAGCTCAGGAGAGAGTCTAATGCTAGGCACATAGACCTAGAACTGTCTGCATGGAGATAATGACAGACCCCCTAGAAGCCGATGAGGTCACCAAGGGAGAGACTTTAAAGAGATAAGAAAAGAGGTTTCAAGGACAGTTAGGGAGAGCAAGGTATGGATACAGATTCAATAAAGGGGACTGAGAAGGTGGAGGAGGAGGAGGAGAAGAAGAAGAAGAAGAAGAAGAAGAAGAAGAAGAAGAAGAAGAAG
>NW_020954546.1:1849359-1862069 GCF_900497805.2 Vombatus ursinus
AGAAGAAGAAGAAGAAGAAGAAGAAGAAGAAGAAGAAGAAGAAGAAGAAGAAGAAGAAGAAAAAGAAGAAGAAGAGGAGGAGGAGGAGGAGGAGGATGAGAGGTAAAGAGAGGTGAGGAGAGAGAGAGAGACCAATATTATGAAAGCCCAGCAAGGGGAGGGTATCCAGGGTAAAGGAAATCTGGGTTAACTGACCAAAGTCTCTAGTTATCATTAAAATTCCTCATCAAATTAATCTTATCCTGAACCTTTGCCTGGGATTTCAGTACTGCTGCCATGATTTGATCAAAGGATATCTCTTTCCTCCTCCCCCGCATCCTTCAGCTCTCCTCTGCCCTGAAATGGTCTAGATGTGAGGCAGATTTGGGGAGGTAGACCACGTTCCTGGGAGAGAGCTATTGATCACCATTTCATCCTCCCTAGCAGGCTCCATCCTATCTCTGTCTCATCAAGGGCCCCTACCAGAGGGAATAAAAATCTCACCTGCCTGTTCCCTATGGTTACATCATCTCTCCACTCAAAACGTACCACAAATACTATTACATTATAGGAACTTGACCTATTTACCCTCTCCTGGGGTACTGGGAGTGGCATTTCCTGAGGAATGATGGGGATGTCCCATGTATAGGAGCCTGTATGAAATTGTGGAGGCAGAGCAGGGGAGAGATTAGCAAGTGTGGCAGAAATAGCATCCCCATCATTGCTAACCCCAGCTTTTCAGTCCCCCCTGTGTGAACTGACTCATTACACGGAGGAAAGAAAGATAGAAACAGCAGGTCTGTGTGGGTTGGAAATAAATTTAGCTCTTGGAAAGCATGAAGTCTTATGGACAGAAGGTATGGACAGGTGTGGGCAGGGTATCTGAACATCACCAAATGGCCACCAGGTAGGAAAGAAACCTGAGGAAAGTGGAGGAAAAGAGGAGTTATTGCAGCAGGATGGATGCAAGTTAGACCTGAGCACCATTTCATGGAACAATGAGATTCCTGAGCCAGGCACAGATGGTGGTGGGGGTTGGGATCACTTTATGGGGAAACCTTTCCAAATAGGTTCATCTCCCATGTGCTTGGTCTGGGCTAGGCATAAATAAGCCTGAAGGCAGGAGGATGAACCACATTGCCTAGTTCCCTAAAAGGTAATTTCTAATGTAAAGTTAATCATGCAATCAGCCAGCATTTATGATGTGCCAGGGCTTTGTGCTAATCACAACCACAGAGGGAAAAGTGGAAACTGTCCCTGCCCTTGAGAAGCTTATAGTCTATCAAGAGAAATTACTTCTTATATGTATCTGCAAGGTCTAAACACATTGATACAAGGTAATTTTGAGAGCCGATCTTGGAGCAGTTAGATGACTCAGTAGATGGAACACTGGGCCTGGAGTCAGGAAGATCTGAGTTCAAATCCAGCCTCAGACACTCACTAGCTGTATGACCCTGTGTGAGTCACTTAAACTCTGCCTTAATACACCAGAGAAGGGAATGGCAAATCAATCTAGTATCTTTGCCAAGAAAACCCCATAGACATGGAAATGGTCCATGAGGTCACAAAGAGTTGAACACAACTGAACAATAACAATTTTGGGACAGAAGGCACTAGAATATGTGGAGAGCAAAAAGACCTTTGTTGCTTAACCTAAATCTTGAAGAAAACTAAGAATTCCAATAGAGAATGGCATGCATTCCAGGAATTAGGGACACAGCCGGTGCAAAGACATGGAGGCTAGAGATGAAGAATTACTTCAAGAGAAACTCCTAATTCCTTTACAAACAAACTATAAACTCCTGAGCCTGGCAGTTAAGGCCCTTTTGCAGCCTGACTTCACCTTAACTTTTCAGGCTCTTCTCCTGTTCTTCCCCACCACTTACTAAGCCCTACAGACTTAATTATCCTTATTCAGAACCAATTTACAACTTCCACAGGGAAATCAGACCTGGATATTAAGCCTGCCCTTTTTGCTTACTAGCTGACCATGAACAATTCGCTTAAACTCTCCAAGCCTCGGTTTATTCATTTATATAATGGGCACAGTAAAACCTGTGGCATCCACATCGGAAAGTGTTTGTGAGGATCAAATAAGACAAAGTGATTTGCAAACATTAGAGAATTAAATGTTGGTTACTTTTGTTACTTCTTAAAAGATCACATCTCACCTTTGACCTAACATGTAAATCCCCAGCTTGATCACCCATATTATTCCCCAAATTTGGCTCCAAAAGCCCTCAGATAAAATCTATCCACAAGGGACAACGTTAAGCCAGTGCTGAAGACATCACAGAGACTGAGCAAAAAAAGGGATTGAGGTTTGTTCACATTACCTGCCTCTCAGGGTTGTTTCATCTTGAAAATGTCAGAGAAATGTGGGCTGCTATTGCCACCATGATCAATAGCCAATCTATATACCAGGCACTGGTGCTACCTGCTGGAAATTCAGAGACCAAGACAAAATCTTCTCTGCCTTCCAGAAACTTAATTTCACCCATTTGTCAGTAGCGTTGCGGGACTAGCCTCCTCTTCTGTATAAGTTCTGATCTGTTTAGTGAAAAATCAAGCCAAAGAATATCTCCCAACAGGTCCCATTCGGTCCAGGTATATGTTCAGAGAAGGCAAACTTATGGACCTGTCAGCCTGAAGCAGGCATCATGAAGAAGATAAGTCTAATGTGAAACACAAAAACTACCCTGCTTTCCATCCCAAGGCTTAATAGCAACAACTAGGGGATTTTCTGCAGCGTGGGATTATCTGCGTCCTGAGTCCCCTTTGGTGGCCCAGATAAGTGAGAGTCAGCTGTCTTCCCTCAAGTTCTTGATAAGGCCCAGAGGTTTTGACAGCAGCCGGGATTTCCCAAACTGATCAGCCCACTTGTCTTTCCCTGCCTGACAAAGAATTGGTTCCAGAATGGCATCCCTAGCCTGTCACTTCAGTGAATGGGAGACAAAGGGAGAAGACATTAAATTTGATAATTATGGCCTCTAGCCCAGTAACCAGTCTCATCGCTTTGCCTCAAACCTATGGGGTACAGGGAAAAAAAACCTGGTAAAGGACCAGAGTTCTAATCTTAGCTCTGCTAATCAGACCTCCTTGGCCTCAGTTTCCTCATCTGTAAAATAAGGCAGTTGAACTAGATAGCCCTTCACGCTCTAAAGCTATGCTCCCATCACCTGGAATCTGCTGTGCCTTTCTACCGCATGATACAAAACCATCTAGGTGGGGTACTGGGGGAAGAACTGCAGGGGTTCAGGCCATGGAAATGGAAACAGCATATATAAAGCAAGAAGGCGGTATGGAATGGAGAATTTCACATAGAATTTTCATTTTGCATTCTGTTCTGCGTATGGAAATGCTCTTTTTTAATGTTTAAGATCAAAATCAAAATTTTTTTAAAATCCAAGTAATAACTGATATTAATAAATAACAATGACTTATGTTAGTAAAGTGCTTTAAGATTTGTTAAGCACTATGCATACATTTCTCATATGATCTTAATCACCCCGTGGGTTGATTTGATACTATAGGTATCATTTTACCCCCCTTGTGCAGATGAGGAAACTGAGGATCAAGGAGTGGTGTGGTGAATAGTATTCTGTGCTTGGAGTCAAGAAGACCTGGGCAGGATTCGAACCCATGTCTCCCCCCCCCCCAAGTCTGACGCTCACATTTCTACTTATTGCTTTGTGAAGGTGGGGGAGAGCTGCCCTCTCCTGCTAAAATCTTCATCCCAGGCATATCCCTAGGCATTCATAGCAATCCGCTACCCGGACCTCATCCTCCTGCCCCCAACAGGTTATTTTACTAGAACGCAGAGTCTCCTTGGTTGGGCTTAGAATCAGCAGCGTGGAGGCTGGGTGTGGGATGTCGTGAATCACTACAGATAATCAGCTTCGTGACTCATTCCCCACCCTCCCAGCCTTGGGAGTCTGCCTCCTGTATCTGGGAAGAGGCGGAAGGGAAGCTATCAGCAAGCCTTGGCTCAGGAAGGGTGGGGGAGGGGGTGGACGAAGTAAAGGGCCCCTCCCACACCAGCCCCAGGTCTCTATGACCAAAGGATCCTAGGCCAGCATGGGTCAGGGACCCTACAAACTGGTTCTCCTTTGTCTCATTTTTATCTAGGGGATGAGAATGAGTTGACTTAGATGTCTGGACACCTAGATTCTGGTCTCAGCCCAATCACGAGCTGGTTTTGTGACCTTGGACCAGAAACTGCCTTCCCTCTGGGCATCGTTCCTCTAAAAATAAAAGGGTAGGATTGTATTAGAGGTTCTTAATCTTTTCAGTGTCAGGGATTCTTGGGGCATTCCAGTGGAGCCTAATACAATTGTGGTTTATTGCCTGCAGTAATAATTGAAAGAAATGCTAAATTTTGTGTAGAGATTAGTGAAATGTTTTCCCCTAGTTCATAGGCTCCCTGAAATCTATTATAGACCCCCTGGGGGTCAGGGGATGCCAGGTTAAGAACTCCAGGATTAGACGGTCTAGAAGATTCTTTTCGACTCTGTTCCATGGGCTTTTATTTCTGTAGGTAAAGCAAGATCCCACTCTCGCCAGGTGTCTGTAACAGTACCCGGGGCGTTCCTCTGTGTGTGTGTGTGTGTGTGTGTGTGTGTTCGGGTGTGTGTGTGCGCGCGCGTGTGCCTGGGAGGCCGGGAAGGGGCGTTGTGTGGAGATGGGAGTTTGCTCAGACTCAAGGCCCACATTGCTTTCTCAAACTGCATCTCTGCTAAGCCAGAGGCTGGGAGAGCCCGAGCTGGCGAGGCAGCAGGGAGAATGTTTGCTATCCTCGTTCCCACGGCTTCTTCTAATGATCACAGGCGCCACAGTTTGGGTTTCTCCGCACTTGCATCCCATCTGCTCTTCCTTGCCTCACTGCTACCTCCACCCAAGTGGCAGCCACAGCCCCTCCAATCATCTGCTCGTGTCCTCCTCCTCTTCCTCCTTCTCCTCCTCCTCCTCCTCCTCCTCCCAAGAGGCAGTGGGTTTAGTGGAAAGAGCACTGGCTTCAAAGTCAGAGGTTCTGGGCTCACATGCCCCAGCCCCATACTAGCAATGTAACCCTGGACGTGTCCCTTACCTTCTCTGGGCCTCAGTTGGCCTCTGAGGCCACTTCTAGTTCTAGATAGAGGTTCCTACTCCTCCCTTCTTTCTTCTTCCTCTGACTATCCAGTACATTCAGAAATGGAGAAATGTAGTGCAAGAGAACCTGAGTGGAAAGAGATCTTAGGGGCCAACCAGTCCCGCCTCCTTCTCCATCAGAGGTGTCCTGGAAGGTGGTTATTCCGCCTCTCTGTGGGCACCTCCAGGGATGAGGAGCTCACTGCCTCACAGCGCTGGACCAACTCTCCTCACTAGAAAGTTCCTGCTTCACCTGAACCAAAAGCAGCCTCCAGCTGGCTTCTACCCATTCAGTCTAGTTCCGGTTTGTGGAGCTGCACAGAGGAGACCCAATCCCTTTTCCCCTTTTCCACATGAAAGCACTTCGGATATGGGAAGGCTGTGATCATTCCTGTCCCTACACCCCAACACCCCTTCCTACCCCCCCCCATGCTTCTCTAAGATAATTGAGCTGCCTAGAGGAAGCTGGATGGCTCAGTGGGTAGAGCACTGGACCCGGAGTCAGGAAGTGTGTTCAGTAATATCCAACTCTCCATGACCCCATTTGGGGTTTTCTTGGTAAAAAATACTTCAGTGGTTTGCCACTTCCTTCTCCAGCTCATTTTATGATGAGGAAACTGAGGCAAACAGGGTTAAGTGACTTGCCCAGGGGTCACAGCCAGTAAGTGTGAGAGGTCAGATTTGAACTCATGAAGATGAGTTTCCTTGATTCCCAGTGCTCTATCCATTGTACCACCTAAGAGTCAGGAAGACTTGAGTTCAAATCCAGCCTCAGAAACTTACTAGCTGTGTGACCCTGGGCAAGTCATTTAACTCCATTTTCCTCATTCAAAAAATGGAAGTACTAATAGCATCTTCCTCTCATGATTCTTGTAAATATGTAAGGCACTTTGCAAACCCAGAAAGTGCTATGTAATTGCTGGTTATTTTTAGAGAAGGAAGGAGGAAGGAAATAAACATTTATTAAGCATCTACTATGTCACTGTTCTAAGTGCTTTATTATTGATTATTGATTATTGGCTATTATTATTAATGAGCACTTAGGTGGCACAGTGGATAGAATGCTGAGGCATGGAGTCAGGAAGATAAGTCTTCCTGAGCTCAAATCTGGCCTCAGATACTGACTAGTTGTGTGACCCTGAGCAAGTCACTTTACCCAGCCTCAGTTTCCTCTTCTGTAAAGTGAACTGGAGGAGGAAATGACAAACCACTCCAGTATCTTTGCCAAAAAAACCCCAAATGGGGTCACGAAGAGTTAGACGTGAGTAAAATGACTCAACAACAATGTGTCGGCCACTGTATTAAGTACTTTACTATTGATCATTGACTATTGGCTATTATTATTAAGTCTCTTCAGTTGTTCCTCATGGGAGATGGCATTCAGACTCCTTTTTCCCACCAATATCCCAGCTGCCCTGCTTTGGACATACTCAGATTTGATGAAGCCTTTCTAAGTGTGATGCCCAGAAAGGAACAGGACATTCCAGCTATAGTCTGGGCAGGGTAGAATATAATGAAATTCTCACCTCCCTCCTGCTGGACCCTATACTGCCTAGTAATGCAGTATAAGATCCCATTGAGAGAGGAAGCTACATAATAATGTCCTCAGAGCCATAAAGACCAGGATTCAAGTACTTCCTCTAACACATTCTGGCTGTGCTACCCTGGACAAGTCACTTAACCTCTCAAGGTCCCCAGATAATTCTCTAAAACTGGGAATTGCAAAGCAGATGCTGATTGACATTGGTAGAGTGAGTTTTCATAATGGGAGTTCCTCATACTGATATAATTATAGGTATAATCCTCCACCCCATCCCAATTTCTTAAATCACATTAGATATTTTTTTGGAGAGGAACCCTAACTCATTCAGGCTTGGAGTGCCCTGGCCACGCACAGGTCCAAAACCAATATTAATTGGCCCAGAAGCTTTGACCTGCCACCTTTTGATCTGAGGATTTGACCCTCTTTAGGCAGCCCCCTGGTTCCCCACTCCTGGGGGCTCATCACATTGGTGCAAGACTCAGTGCAGACACCTGATCAGCTTAGCTCTACCGCCGCTCAGAACTCTGGAGCGGGAACGGTCCATCACCCTCAGCTTTCCCACTAGCAGAGATTACA
Organism: Vombatus ursinus; assembly: GCF_900497805.2. NCBI lineage: Eukaryota > Metazoa > Chordata > Mammalia > Diprotodontia > Vombatidae > Vombatus > Vombatus ursinus. The sequence goes on from NW_020954546.1 coordinate 1,856,585, forward strand.
GGTGTGTGCCCACATGCCTGGCCCCATTAGCTTTTTAAACAGCTAATCACACTGTTGACTCACATTGAATTTCTGATAAACTCCAAGTCTTTTTCTCTTTTTCACATAAACTGCATTTAAGCCTGGTGTTCCTCAAGTTGTGCTGTTGACTTTTAAAATCTAAATGTCAGGCCTGACATTTATCCCTGTACATCTAACCTTCCTCCACTCAGGTCTTGTTCTGATGTTTCATCATGGCAGGGGGTGACCTGAAGGTCTCTAAGGCTGTGCCAGCAGAACGCTAGATCTGATAGATCCTGCCAGGCCTGGATGGCGCATCTGCCCTCTGAGGACCAGTTTTGGCAAGTTCAAACTCCTCATCACCAGGTTGGCTGTAGGGGGATGAGCAGCCCCACGGTCACGGAGGGCTTGTGATCTGTGTAACCACACCAGTCAGCTCACAAATCCTTGGAGCACTGCATGAGTCAGTGGAATTTTGGCTCACCATTCTGATCAGGCCAGGTCTCTTTTGAATCCTAATGCTATAGCCCAGTGGGCTCCAGTGGGAGGCAGGCTGGCTCTGGAGGCAAAGGACCCGAGTTCAAATCCTACCTCCGATGCTTGCAACCTGGGTGACCTCAGGCTAGATCTCACTCTGAGCCTCAGTTTCCTCATCTGTAAACTGACAAGTTTGGGCTAGATGATGGCTCCAAAACTACGATCTCATCCCTCACCCATTCATGTAGGAAACGAGGACGTTGGGCCAGGTGGTGGTCCCCTGGCTCTCATATTCAATAGTTTCCTAAACCAGGACAAGACAATGTCTAATAGGGAAGTATTTGAGCCATGTGCCGGTCAAGCGCTAAGGCCTTGTTGGCCTTTAATGGAGGGGATCAGAGGGTGATGGGGGTGAGGAAGGGAATAGTTATGACAGTGCCACATCCAAAGTAGGAGAGGTCTTGACTCCTACCTTGAGGAAACCTTTTTAAAAGAGGTCAGGATGGGGCAGCTAGGTGGCGAAGTGGGTAGAACACAGGCCCTAGGGTCAGGAGTATCTGAGTTCAAATTCAGCCTCAGACACTTAGTAGCTGTGCGACCTGGGGCAAGTCCCTTAACCCTGATTGCCTCCCCCTCCCCCAAAAAAAGAGGTGGGGATGATAGGTTCTCTTGAAAATGGTGGCTGAGGACACTTAGAACCCCTACCTCTTCCAAAGCTCAGCTCAGTTGCCGCTTTCAACATAAAGACTTTCCCAATTCCCCCAGCTGCAGGGTCCTTCCCCACCCTCACCCCAAATTGCCTTGCTTATATTTTGTGCATAGCTCTATATGTACCTGTCTCCTCTCAATGGCACATTTCCCTTTTTCTTTGTATCTGTGATGCCTACCATCATGCCAAGTAGATGTTCTTTGTTGTTGTTCAACCACTTCAGTCATATATGACTCTTTGTGACCCCATTTGAAGTTTTCTTGGCAAAGATACTTACGTAGTTTACCATTTCCTTCTCTAGCTCATTTTACAGATGAAGGAACTGAAGCAAACAGGGTGAAGTGACTTGCCCAGGGTCACATAGCTAGGAAATGTCTGAGGCCAGATTTGAACTCATGAAGATGAGATTCCAAGCCCAGCACTCTATCCACTGGACCTCCTAGTTGCCCTCAGGTAGATAGTAGGTGCTTAATAAATTCTTACTCAATGAATGATTGATTGGAAGTGGGATAGGGTGGGAAGGAGGGAAGAAAACATTTCAGAGATTCTGTGTGCATGGTATTGTCTTGAAAACATGGGTTAGATGTAAACAAAAGGAAACCCAGGCCTTCTGATTCATGACATGAAGACAACTGTAAAGACTGAGGCATCTCATGTGAATTCTGGAACTAGCTACTGGTTGATTTCTGACTGTTTTGAATTGATAGGAATCCTGCCTGTATCCATTTGCTTCTTCTTTGCTTTCCTCTTCTTAATGGGAAGGATGTCATTAACTTAATGGCCAACTTAATGACATCACAAGTCTGCCATGACATCAAGAAGTTTTCTGATTAAGTGAGAGTAAGCTCAGGCTTGGGACCATGGACCAGTGAGTACCCTCAGAGACCAGATTTGACTCAGGTCTTCTGACCCCAAATCCACTTCTCTTTCCAGCGTGCCACACCCCAGAAGAGGGAACATGTAACTAGGTTTCCAGTGTTTCTCACAGATGCATACAGATAGATGCAGACAAATATATCTCTTGTCTCCTTTCTAGCAGAGTCCTCTTATATGGCGCCACAGACATGGAATTTCCTTAGGACAGAAGACATGAGGGATTGATGTTCTCAAGGAACCATGTGGGCTCAGGGGTCTGGGAGGTCAGGGGTCTCTGGGCTTCCGGTTGGGGATTTTGTGACCAGGAAAGTATATAGAACATTAAAGGGTGAAAGGTCCAGGGGTTGAAGGCAAAGCTCTCAGAAGCTGCAGCCTTCATTCTTCTCACACTTACATCTCCCCAGCTTCTGGCCTCAGAATCTATTTTGTAAAGCTAGAGTAAGGAGACATCTCCTTTGAGGGAGGCAGTGTAGACAGATACTGGACCTGTGTGTGAATCCAGGCGTCAGCACGTATTAGCTTTGTAAACTTGGATCAACATCTAAGCCTCAGATTCCTCATCGATAAAATGGAAGTTCCTGGGCCTTGCCATCAGCCCTGAAGGTGCATTTTCTTTTATGTGATTATTGTGAACTCCTTGATATCAGGGGCTATGTCTCTCTTTATCTGTCTGTATCCCCAGCCCTTAGCACAATGATTGGGACATAGCAAAGGCTTCATAGATGCATTTTCATTCATTCATTCATTCATTCATGCATTCATTCATTCATTCATAATTTTGCCAAATAGCTTCCCCATTGTAAAGAAAGCACTTTATAAAAGAAACAGCTAGGTGGTACAAAGGATAAGCCACTGGGTCTGGAGGCAGGAAGTTCTGAATTCAAATACAGCCTCAGACACTAGCTCTGTGACTTTGGGCAAGTCACTTAACCTCTGTTTCCCTCAGTTTCCTTATCTGTAAAATGGGGATAATAAGATCACCTTCACAGGGCTGTTATGAGGCTCAGTAGAAATAATATTATTTGTAAAGAGTGCTTAGCACAGTGCCTAGTACTTAGTAGGTGCTATATAAATGCTTATTCCCATGGGAATGCTAATCATCATCATTGATTATTACTACTACCACTGCTACCATCACTACTACTACTACTACTACTACTACCACCACCACCACCACTACCATTACCATTACTACTACTATATAACTACTATTACTACTACTACTACTACCACTACCGCCACCACTGCCACCACTACTACTACTACCACCACTACCACCACTGCCACCACTACTACTATCACCACTACTACTACTACTACTACTACTACTACTTCTACTACTACTACTACTATTACTACTACTACTACTACTACTACTACTACTACTACTACTACTACTACTATTTCTTTCTCTAGCCTCAGGAGACCTGAGAAAGGCTAGAAGCCTGCTGCTTTGAAATCATGAATGATGGTTCTTCTTATTCCAGAAGACCAACCAAATGGTTATAAATGGTAGGTTCGCACAGATTTAAGGGCTCTCCCAAGTCAGGGAGAATATATCTAGGATAGTAATTGGAAAATAGGGTCCCTGAGACCTCTACCCCACCCATTTCTTCCTTAAGTCTAGTCCTGCTTTTTGCTTAAGGACAATTCATATTTATATCTTCCCTCCCTGAGGACTCTGTGCCTGGATTTGCCCCCTTGTTGGTCTATATTTAAAAGAGACATGCATGTGTATGTGTCAGGTGGGGGGCAGGATAAGCCGTGGATATATGTGGCATCCATGTGTTTCTTCACAAGTTCTTACAAAGAAAAGATAGGAAATGGTCTATGGGATCCCCATCCTGGGAATAGTAGGTACAAGAAGTTTGACAAGAGATATGGGGAATATTTGACAAATAATTTTATTATCCTTTTGAAATTAGTCTCATTTCTTATGTGTATATACATGATCAATTCCAGAATTTATTTCCTTTCATGTTAAATAGGGGGACTCTGAAATAGTACAGTAGAAGTAGATTTACTGAAATTCAAGGGGTTTGAGAACCAAATAAAAAAAAAAAAAAAAGAAAAGTTAGACACCCCTGGTCTCAGAGACAAGCAAAGGCCCAGAAAAGGGAAGTGACATATGGGCACATAGATTTAGACCTAGAAGGGCTTTCAGAAACTATCTAGTCCAGCCTCCCCTTTTTACAGATTAGGAAACTAAGGCCTGGAGAGATTAAGTGACTTGGTCAAGGTCACTCAGTAAAGTAGCAGATTTGAGACTGACCACCCAGTCAGCAGACTTTCCACTAAGCCCACTGCCTCCTATACAGTTTGTATGTTGCAAATTCTGAGATCAGAATGAAAGCCAAGTTTGATTTCCCATCATCCTTGCTCTCTCCATCCCAACCCACTGCCTCCTTTTCTTTCATCTTTCTTGTCTTATCCTAGCAGCATGGGTGATATAGGAATATAGCTTTCTTTAAAGATCTTTAGAATGACCCTGGGCCAAACACAATTCTCACACCTTGCAAGAGCCAAAAAGCAATATCCAGACAGTGAATCCTATACTGGACTTGGCAAATGGTTCCCTCAATAATCAGAAGACACAGAGAAACTCAATCCTGCTTGTTCCCCTCTCCCAAGAGCCCTTTGGGGTAAAAGAAGAAGATTTAGAGGTGGAAGGGACCATAGAAACTGTCTAGTCCATCCCTCCCATTGTACAGGTGAATAAAGTAAGGCCTGGAGAAATCAACTTGCCCAAGGTCATATGCGTAGGCCAGGGCCAGCACTTGACTCCAGACTGACTCTTCATCTGCCATCCCACACTACCTCTCTTTCTACATCACTCGATCAGTTAACTGTGGTCCTGGAGGCTATAGATAAAGGCACCAATTGTATTGTGAACCTAACTTCTTTACCTGGCCAGTAGTACTGGCTGCCCTTCTCCTTCCTGCAGGGAAAATGGGGGAAAGCTAAGAGTCCCAGGGAGGGGCCCAGGCCCCAGCCTGTTCTCACATTAAGATGCTGAAAGATGCAGCCAGAAACAGAGAGACAAGCAGGCATTGTCACAGAAATATGAAATCCATTTTCTGCGGTGATCTGTGGCACTGTTAAGATCAAGTTCAGGAAATGAATTACTCACTTTACTGATACCTCCTGGGAAACTAGTTGTCCCCCACTTACTTTCCCAAGGTGACGGTGACTGTATTCTGTGTTTTCTTGGACTGTTTTGTTTAAGCAGATAGTGAAGGTCCTTCCCACCTTTCAAGAACTCCTAGTATGATGGTAGAGAAGCACAGTGTTTGTTTTTAGGGAGCTTCCAAAGTCACTGCCTTTAAGGAGCTCCCAGTTTGAGGAGGGGTTCCTTGCCCTCAGGGAGCTTCCAGTCTGATAAGGGAAAGAATGATGATGGTGATGGTGGTGGTGGTGGTGATG
>NW_020954546.1:1862169-1924129 GCF_900497805.2 Vombatus ursinus
TGGTGGTGATAGTGGTGGTGGTGGTGATGATGGTGGTGGTGATGGTGATAGTGGTGGTGGTGGTGATGATGGTGGTGGTGGTAGTGATGGTGATGATGGTAATGGTGGTGGTGGTGATGATGATGGTGGTGGTGGTGGTGGTAGTGGTGATGGTGATGGTGATGATAGCAGTGTTGTAAAATGCTTCAGGATATCTCATTTGATCCTCACAACAATCCTGGGAGGCAGGTCCTAATTACTTCATTTTACAGTTACTGACTTCAGAGAGAGCCCAGTCTGGTGAAAGAAATACAGTTCCTGTCCTTGATGAGCTTCTAATCTAATGGGGGGGGGGTGAAGGAGGAGGAGAAGCATACATTTGAGCCCTATATCAGGCACTGGGAGACCTGTTTTCAAGATTTGACTCTGCCTCTGACCAATCTGTTCAACCTTGGATATATAGCTTCCTACTTTGGACCTCATTCTTCTCACTCTGTAAAATGATGGGGCTCTTAACTCTCTCTTCCAGCTCTGACATACTATGAATCTCTGAAAAAATTATTAGGAGCCCAGCAAATGACATTAGGGCAGGCTTACTCAAGAGCTATGGGTATGTAAAAATAAGTAAGAAATGATCATACTAGGTCATCTGGGAAGGCTTCCAAGAGAAAGGGAGTTTTGAATTGGCTTAGATGAGGAAAAGGGAGCATGGGTTGATGGAGAAGCACTGTCTGGGGACAGTTGGGTGCTCACTTGAGTGATGTGTGCTTTCCTCTTTAGATTGGTTCCCTTAAAATACCTCACAGCTGTTCTTTCTCCTTCTCTCTCCTCCTCCTTCCCACCTCCCCTCCCCCAGTTCTCCACAGCCTGGGGAGATAACTATCTCATTCTCTGTTCCCTCTAATCCCTTCTGCTTGCCTGACTGCTCCTTTCACTGGCTTAAAGTTCATAGATACTGAGCTGGAAATTCCTGGTATAACCCACTCCCTGAGAGTTACTTAGGCCCTTTGGGAGGACATGGCTTCAGAATAAAAAGGGCCCTCATTCATTTGCTTTCCAGGAACAGCTTATGCCTTGTTCTGGGTAAGACTCTGGCCCCTGTAGCTCTTCTCCTGGGTGTGTGAGGTAAGCGGCTTTGTAAAGGACATTAGAAGTCACAAAAGTCCACCCTCTTCCCTCTTTGTATTTTCCAGATCAGGAAACTGAAGCCCAAAGGAAGAAGTGACATGCCCAAGGTTACACCATGGGTAAATGACAGAACTAGGATCTGTGCCCTCCTCTTCATGCCATACAACTCATCACACCCAAAACCCTGAGCTTTTGCCTAATGTGCCTCATAGGATCATAGATTTAGGGATGGAAGGAACTTTTGAGTCCAACTCCTTCATTTTACAGATGGGGAAACTGAGGCTGAGATAGGTTAAGTGACTTACCAAGGGCTACACAGCTAGGAAGTGTCTGAGGCTGGATTTGAACTCGAGTCTTCTTGACTCCAGGCCCAGTGGTCTATCCACTGCACTACCAGTTGCCTTCTGGTCATCTGATTCCTGGCCCTTTTGAAGTTCATCAATGTCCCTTCTTTAAGGAATGGAAGGAGGTAACCTGGGCATTGGAACCCTACAACCCTCCCTGATCACCCTTATCTGAGCTCACGCAAAGGCCTCTGATGGCCGGGACCTCCTAATTTAAGAGAAGGCCGTTGAACTGTTGGCTGTGAAGGCACCGTCTCCAGAGGGGAGGCTCATGGCTTCTCCTTCCAGCTCCGCTCGTGATGAACCAGCTGGGGGGCGTTGAACCAACCCTTTGACTTTGTGGCTAACCCTATCCATAACCCCAGCGCCTTCCCCTCTTTGGGTCTCCGTTTCCTCCTCAGTGAGATGAGAGTATAGAATTAGATGATCTCTCTATACTACAGCCATGGTCCCACACCTCTCCACTGAAAGCAGGGAGCTTTATTTGATTATTGGTTCCCAAGGCCAGTATTAACCACTATCATTACCCAGAGCTCAAGTTTTATTTTTAGTGAACTTTTCATTTATGTTACTGCAGTCACCGTTGTGTATTCCTCCAGGAGCACTTGCTTCGCTCTGCATCATCCACACAAGTCTCTTAGTAAGATTATTTCAGCAGCTGTGCAAGGGACAGATCTGAAGAAAGGATGGACCTGAGGTAGAAAGACCAGTTCATAGGGCCATAGATTTAGAACTGGGTGGAGCCTTAGAACTCATCTAGAAAACTGGCAGTAAAAGAGGCTAGATTGTTTGCTCAGGATCACACAGGTAAGAAATGGGAGATCCAGGATTAGAACCCAGGTCATCTGACTCCAGATCCAAGCTTCCCTCCATGAAGTGATAAGACTGGGAGCCAAGGGGGTAGTTAGTGTGATGGGGAGAAGGGTAAGAATACAAGAGACAACATCACAGGTGTGACTCACCCACGGTCTCTCCCACTTAGATGTCAGTCAGTAAGTATTTCTTAAGTGCCTACTGTGTGCCAGGAACTATGGTAAGCACCAAAGGTACAAAGAAAGGTAAAAGACAGGCCTCTGTGTCCTCTAGGAGCCTAGGATCTGATTGGGGAGACACTGTGCAAACAACTTCATACAGACAAGTGATATAAAAGATAAATAGAAAATAATCAATGGAGGGAAGGCCCTGGAATTATGAGAGATTGGGAAAGGCTTCCTACAGAAGGGAGGCTTTTAACTGGAATGTGAAGGAGGCCAGGATGTAAAATATGAGGAGGGATAGTATTGAAGGCATGGGGGAGAGCCAGAGAATATGCTGAAAGCCAAGAGATGGCGAGAAGAAACAAAAGGAGAGGGAGAGAGAAGAAAAGGCAGAGCCTGGGGGACACAGTAGATGGGAGTCAGGAAGACCTCAGTTCAAATTTTGTTATAGACACTTATGAGCCATGTGACCTTGGGCAAGCCCCAGAGGTCTTATAGAGACCTGATTTTGGGGGGCAGGGGGAGAAAGAGGAGCAAGGGGAGGAGATTGAGAAGGAGCGGCTCTGAAGGTAGAAAGACAACCAGGAGAGATCAAAACTACCCAGAAGGAAGGGGCTGTCCAGTGCTGCAAAGACCAGAAGAAAGGCCTTCAGATTCAGTGAAAAGGAAGTCATCAGTGACCTCGGAGGAAATTCACTAAAATTCTATACAGAACTTGATCAGGGCATCCGGATAGAACCTGATGGTAGGGGATTGGGCAGTGAGTGGGTGATGAAGAAGAAACTTTGAAGGCTACTTTTTCTAGAGCTTTCTAATCATGGGGCAGGGAGGTGGAGGTGGGAGTGGGAGTGGGGACAATAATTTGAGGGTGTAACTGGGTCATGGGGCACTTAGGTGGTGCAGTTGATAGAGTGCTGGGCCTGGAGTCAGGAAGACCCAAGTTCAAATACAGCCTCAGACCCTTACTAGCTGTGTGACCCTGGGCAAGTCATTTAACCCTGTTTGCCTCAGTTTCCTTATCTGTCAAATGAGCTGGAGAAGAAAATGGCAAACCACTCCAATATCTTTGCCAAGAAAACTCCAAATGGGGTCAAGAAGAGTCAGACACAACTGAAATGACCCTACAACAATAACAAGGTCATCGATTTAGAGCTGGAAGGGCCATGAGTGGCCATCTAGGCCAATTCCTTAATTTTACAGATGAGGAAACTGGTCCAGTGAAGAAAAGCACTGACTTCAGAGTCAGAGGACACTGGTGCAGTTCCTGCCTCTTGCTACCAAATCACTTAATCAGATGGTTAGTTTCTTCATTTATAAAATGAAGGGAGGGGGGAGGAGTGAACTAGGTGGCCTCAGAGGTCCCCCAACCTCTGGATCTGTGATCCTAAATCCAACCCAAAGTGACTTCAATCTTCGGTTAAATGACTTGCCCAGGGACACACAGCTAGCATCAGAGGCAAGATCTGAACCAAGTTCAACGTTCTATCTACTGTGCCAACGATTCTTAAATTTTTGGTCTCAGGACCCTTTTACGCTCTTAAAAATTATGGAGGATTCCCCAAGTAGTTTTTATTTTATGTAGATTATATCTATCAACATTTACCTTATTGGAAATTAAATTATCTTAGTAATATTATGAAAATGGTTTTGACCTTCAGGACCCCCTGAAAGGATCTCAAGGACCTCCAGTAGTCCCCAGACCACACTTGGAAAACCACTGCACTGTGCTGCACTACCTCTCCTTGGGCCTCAGTTTCCTTCTCTGTAATGATGGGAAGGGGTTGTACTAAGTGATCTCTAAGGCAGCATTTCTTACCTTGGGTTGGTGAACTTGGTTTTATTTTTTGTTTTTAAAAACATTTTGATAATTTCATATCAACATAATAGGTTTCCTTTGTAATTCTATGAAGCTTATTTTATACATTTAGAAACATCTATCTGAGAAGGGGTCCATAGGCTTCTGCCAAAGGGGTATAAGGCACAAGAAAAGTTAAAAAGTCCTGCCTAACATCTCTTGTAACTCTAAATCTGTATTCCCATGGTAGTTCTTTTTACATTCCCCATACACATATACTTTATTTAGTTTTGTTTTAATTAACTTATTTTTTTTAGGTACAAAGACTTTTTTATTCTTTCGTTGTTCCAAATTCTCTCCTCCCCCTACCCCACTCTCCCTGACTCATTGAGCAGGCAAGAAAGACAAAACCCATTACGAATACATATAATCATGCAAAATAAATTTCTGAAGTAGCCGTGTTCTCCCCACCCCCCCAAATGAAAGAAAAAGTGAGAAAAGTATGCTTCAGTCTATACTCTGAGGCCATCTTCTCTCTATCTGGAGGGGGCAGAGTATTTCATCATGAGTCCTTTGGAACCATGGTTGGTTATTTTGTTGATCAGAGTTGCTAAGCCTTTCACTGTTGATGATCATTACAATATTGTTATTAATATATAGATTGCTATCCTGGTTCTGCTCAATTCACTCTGCATCAGTTCATACAAGTCTTCCCAGATTTCTCTGAAACCATCTCCTTCATCATTTCAATATAGTACAATAGTATTCCATCACATGCATATACATAACTTATTCAACCATTCCTGAACTGATGAGCATCCCCTCAGTTTCCAATTCTTTGTTGCTACCAAAAAAAAAAAAAGCTACATTAAATGTGTATACATGTGGATCTTTCTCCTTTTTCTCTGATCTCTTTGCACATACACATATATTTTTAATGACCTTCAGGAATGAGCATCACCATCCTTTTCTGTGGTCCTGGAGTGGGGCTAGGTGCTATAGGGTGGGGCTCTAGGCTTAGAACTGGGCCCCAGGACCTGAATCTAGACAGTAGCTAAGAATGATTAAGGATTGCCTGCTCTGGGAAAATCAGGCACTTTTTAAATACACATTTTAATTATGATACCAAAGATAATATTTCTGAATCTGTATCTTCTGTTTTGCATTGTAAATAACCCCCTAGAAAACTAGCCCTTGTGGTCTGGGAAGGGAAGCAGATGCCATGACTGGGCATCCAATTACAATGACGTTTGCAGAAGAGGGCTTTTAAAAGGCACTTAGGAGCCTGGTGAGACAGATCTCTGAACTCAAGGAAACAGGTATATTTAAAGGATAAGATGGGATTATATCTTTAACTCCCCAGTTGGGGGTTAGAGATCAGTAAAAGTTTAGAAATTAGCAATAAAGCACCAAAAGTCCCAAGGACCGTTCTGACAAGGAGCTAGGATCTCTGGGAAGGTAAGGAGATTTAGGGAAAAAAAAACTAAGTTAGTCAAAGGGTTGCATCCTTCATCAGGATCAAGGGCATAAGGAAAGGGTTTCTTTTAACCAGAAAATGCCCCACCATGTTCTAAGTCAGAGGGAAGGAGGTGAGGATAGGAGAAGAAGCAGAGAGGTTTTTAGGTGTGCAGAAGGTGAGATGAGGGAACTCACAATGGTTAGCTTCAGCTGTCCCAGTAAAGGTCAAGGTGAAGTCAACCTCCAAGCTGATGTGGAAATAAGGGCTCCAGTGGATTCCCTGAGAAAAGACAAGGTTTACAGCAAACAATCCCATTGAGAGATTTATGAAGCACTGAGGCAGGATGTCCTCATGGATGGAAAGCTGACTTCAGAGTCAGGAAGACATGGGCTCACGTCCCATTTTTGACATATACTGGCTGAGTGACCCTGGGCAGGTCACTTAATGTCCCAACTCTCTATAAAACTACAAGGTACAGGACAGATGCCAGTCTGCATTGGTAGAGGGAATTTCCTCCTTACACCAATGAAATCATAGGTCTGGTTTCTTGTTTTTTTTAAAGGGATGACTATATTCAAGGTCCTCAAGATACAAAGATAGGGAGGGGGAAAAAAACCGCAAGACAGGCAAGCCTTCTGGAGGATTGTGTGTTGGGAGGGAAGGTGAGATAATGTATACAAATAACAACATCGAAATAATAAACACTCCAGCACTGAAAGATCCAAGCCTTGGAGGAGTCAGTAGTGGGAAATGTAATAGGAAGCCAGCCACACTGAGAGAAAGCATGGTTCCACGGGAAAGAATCAGGACGGGGGAGTCAGGAGCCCTTAAGACAGTCAACAAGCATTTTCCATGGGTCTGCTATGAGCTAAGCACTGGGGACAAAGGTAAATGTGGAACACTCCCCAATGCCTACATTCTAGGACGAAGGGAAGAGATGCTGTGAACATGAGTAGATGCCAAACAGTCCAAGGTGAATTGGAAGGAAGGCAATCAGTCAGGTGGGAGGGAAGGGGGAAGAATCAGAAGAATCAGCTTGAACAGACCTATGAAGAAAACTATGGATTTTAGGAGACAGCATTGAGGAAAGAGAACATTCCAGGCATGGGGAGTGGCCAGGCAAAGGCACCAGAGGCTGTGAGAAACAGTAAAGCCAGTCTGGCCAGATGTGCATGAAGAGGAATATTATTTATTAAGCACCTACTATGTGCCAGGCACTGTTCTAAGCACAATGATACACAGGGATACAAAAGAAGGCAAAAGGCAGTCCCTGCCCTCAAGGAGCTTACATTTTAACATTTAACAAGGAGCTTTACATTTTAAGATTCATTGTATTACAATCTAATAAGGCTGAAAAGACAGATTGAGGCCAGGTTGTGGAAAGCTTTGAATGTATTAATAACACAGGTACTCTTTCCCTCCTCGGTTCTTTTTGAAGAAAATACTTTGTGAACCTGTAAGCTCCTTAGCCATGTGAGCAATTTTCAGAGGGGAATAAAGGGATTGCTTTGCAGTAGTCTATGTCCAGGTGAGGTTAGGTAGCATAAATATTCAGTAGACCCTAGCAGAGACTCTGCCCCAGAGAAGGAAGGGAGGGCCTCTCCCTAGAGCCCACCTTTCTGTACCTTGGAACTCCAGACTCACTGATTTCTTTCTCCAGACTGGCTTATTTCAGCGTTATTTTTTCAGGAGTGGGTGTGTGTGTGTGTGTGTGTGTGTGTGTGTGTGTGTGTGTGTGTGGTTTTTTCCTTCATCTAATTGTTTATTAGGAGATTCAGGCGGTTGCACCAGTGGGAAGGCTCAGCTTGCCTTTGCTATAATTAGGATAATGCACATTACTCATTTAGGGTATACAGAGTGCAGCCCCCCTCCTCCGCTTGCTCCCTCCTCTCTCCTCCCTCTTTGCTGCCACCCTCCCCCCTCCTCCGCTACACTCCTCTGATTTTCAGCTTTGATGAGAAGTCAAGGTTGTGCTTTGCCCCCTGTGCAGAAGCAGGCCATCCCTTCTAGAAGCCTCTGATGCCTCAGTCTCCCTCCCTTCTCACTTTTCTTCTGCTCACCTGCTAATGCTACCTCCACTCTCTATCTCTCTGGATGTCTAACTACCTCTCTCTCTGCCTGTCATTTCTTCTTCTATTTCCCTTTCTCCCTCTTTTACCTTGATTCCTTCATTTCTCTGCCCTCTCCTGTCTTGGCTGTCTCTCTGGTTCTTCTTACTCCCTCCTTCTCTTTCCTTTTCCCTTCCCTCCCTAAACCTAGAGCTCTGGATCTCCCTCTCGGTTTTCTGACCTCTCTTCCCACCTCCTCTCATGGCTGCCTGTCTCTTTGTATCTGTCTCCTCCTGGCTCCTTCAGGACCCTGCATCCCTAGACTAGGAGCTTGTCTAAGCTGTGAAACAGGGACTAATGAAGCTCCAAGGGTCTGTTTGGGGGGGCAGTATATGGGGGAAGGGATGATGGCATCTGTGGAGGAAGATCAGAACTAACCTCACCTAATAGTCAAGGAGCCAGGTATCAATGTATTTATCCAGTGTGGTTTGGGGGTTATTGTACAAAAGTAAAAAGTATTTAGGCATAAGGAGGAGACAGAACACAGGAGCCAAGAAGATTTGGGGTGTGTGTGTGTGTGTGTGTGTGTGTGTGTGTAGTGAGATAGATTATAAGGGTGGTGGTGTATATTTATGTGGAGAGCATCGTATATGATGTGTACCTGTGTGCATTGAGGGGGATGTGAAGGATGTCTACGTGCGATGTTTGTGTCTATGTGGGATATTTGTGAGTTTATGTGTAATGAGGTATATTGTAGTAGGGGGGACAGCATATGGCTTGTGTGTCTATGCTTGTGGTGTGTATGTGGATCACGGGAGGTATCTGTGATATCTGGGCAGCTAGGTGGTTCAATGGATAGAGCAGTCAGGAAAATCTGAGTTCAAATCCAGCCTTAGACACTTACTAGCTGTGTGACCCTGGGCATGTCACTTAATCCTGTTTGCCTCAGTTTCCTCATCTGTCAAATGGGCTGAAGAAGGAAATGGCAAACCATTCCAGTATCTTTGCCAAGAAAACCCCAAATGGGGTCATGAAGAGTTGGACATTGAACAACAACCATGATATCTGTGGCTAGGTGGGGTAGGTATGTTTGTATGTTCATGTTTGTGTGCGCCCATTTGTGGTGGAGTACATCAGAGGGGGGATGTGTATCTTAAATAATATGTTTGTGTCTGTATGAGGTATGGGATGTGATAGAGAGATGAAGGAACCAAGGCAGAAGAGGTAGAAAGGGAAATAGGAGAAGAGATGACAGAGAGAGGTAGTTAGAGGGGAAACAAAGAGCTAGAGAGTGGTGATAGCATTAGCAGGTGAAAGAAGAGGTGAGCAGAAGAAGAGAGAGAAGGGAGGGAGACTGAGGCGTCAGAGCCTTCTATCAGTTCAACCAGAAACAAGGGCACACTTCATAACTGCCCACAAGGTCTGTCCCCAGGATGGAAGTCACCACTGTCACCGGCATTATCAATGCCTCCACCTTCTGACTTTTCTGCTCCTAGGGAGGAAGGGACTTCCCCCAGATTTGGGGGTGGGGGAATCTTGGTTAGAGCCCTTCCATGTCTCCAGCATCTTTGCCAAGAAAACCCCAAATGGGGTCAAGAAGAGTCAGACACAACTGAAAAAAAGGACTAAATAACAGCAATAACAGCTGTAATTCCTGCCTTAGGAGACTGTCGTGAGCCTCTTATGAGTTAATATGTCTAAAGCACTTTACAAACTTTAAATACAATATGTGAATGTTATCATCATTTGATTGTAAATAGTTTGCAGGTAGGAATCATGTCTTTTTCATCTTTAAATCTTCCCCAGGGCCTAGTACATATTAAGTAGTTAGTAAATATTTAGGTAATAAAAGAAAGAAATGCAGACAGACTGATAGACAGAGAGGAAGAGACAGTCAGACAGAGAAAGACGCTGGGACAGGAAAGGAGTCAGAGGACCCATCCCTAGCCCCAGCCTTGCTCCAAAAGGCAGCCTGATACAGTTAGTGGAGAGAGCATTAGACCAGTATAGTCAGGAGGACCTGGGTTTGAAGCCTGCCTTAGAGACTTATGACAATGGACAAGTAATTTGACATCTCAGAGCCTCAGTTTCCTCATCTGTAAAATGGAGATTATAATACTTGTGCTACTTATCTCACAGACCTGTTCAAAGAAGTGTTTTCAAATATTAAAGCACTATATAAATGAATTATTATTATTTATTATTATCATTATTAAATTGATGTGTGGCCTTGGACAAATCACTACCTCTTTCTAGGCTCAAGTATAATCTGAAGGTTGGACTAGATGCCCTCTGAGGGCACACAACCAGCACAAAATCCATGATCCTATGGCCCTTCCAACTTTTCATTCCATTGCAGTAGAAAGGGCACTGGCCTTGGAGTCAGAAGATCTGGGTACCAGCCTTGACTTTCCTCATCTGTACAATGGACATAATCACACTTGAATAATTTTAATTCAATTCAATAAATCTAGATTAAGCACCTACTATGTGTAAAGTGAGAGGAAGCTTGACAGTGGAGAGAGATTTTGAGTTAAACTGGCATTTGATATGTATTGGGTCTGTCACTTAAATCTCTGAAGTTCTAAGTGGCAGAGAAAGGGCTCAATGGTGTTGTGAGGGTGCTTCCTCATCCAGGAGTCCCCTCTATCAACGAAACTGAAAATCTAGACCCTGCCCCAATATGGATACAAGAGCAAAAACAATGCAGTCCTTGCCCTCAAAGAAGCCAAATTCTATGGGAGGTTAGGACATGAACCCCAATACGTTTAGAGCAGAGGAGGGAGTGAAGGGGATGGTGTGAAGACAGATGAACAGGGCTGCTGTGGGACTTTCCTTAACAAGGGGGTGAGGGGTAAAGCCAGAGGAGTTGAATGGGAGATCCTGGTGGCCTTCTCAGGAGAGACGGAACCTAGGCTGAGCCTTGAAAGGAGATCACGATACAGGCAGGCAGCTGGGAAGGGGGTGCCTCTCACGCACGAGGCACAGTTTGTGAATTCACGGAGGCAGGAGATGTCACGCAGTGTTTAGGGAACGTCTCGTGGTCCAACAACCTCACAGGTTTGTTGTAAACTGTAAAGCGCTGTGAGAATGAGCTCTAGTGCCAATAGTGGGGGAGGCTGCTCAGCTGGGTTTGGGGAGAGGGGCGCTGGGAGGTTGCTGTGGGCAGCAGTCCCAGAAGCTAACTTTAGCCAGGAGCCATCCGCTAAGCCTGGGAGGTAATTGGGAATGGCTTGTACGAGAAAGAGTTAAGTCAGGGTCTAAACCAAAATGCAGCACGAGGGTGACCAATGGATGCACACACACACACACACACACACACACACACACACACACACACACACTTCAAGGTATCAGGCAGTGCTAATTTCTTGCCTTCCTCTGATCTACATTAAGAACCTGCCAGAGACAAAGTCAAAAGGCAAGTGACTTAGGAGAAGGGAGGGAGGACAGCCAGGCTGGACAGACACCTGGTACAGCTTCTCAGTCACCAGGAGTGACCCAGACAGCTTGGCTCCTGTTCTCTGGAAGCTTGCTGAGAGGGCAGGCAGTAGGGGCCAGGGTGAGCCTGTGGCTGAGACCTTTGCTGCCAGCATCCCCCAGTTCCCAGCTCCCACCACTCCCTGGCCAAGCCCTCTAGTCACATGCCAACAGACAGGGCAGACAGAGCTTCTTGATGTCTGGATTCTGGTCCTGGAAAAGGAGCTGGGCTGGCTTCCCACCCTCAGCCAACCCTTAGCCAGTGGGAGGCCGAGAGAGGAAATCTGATCTTGGTTGGAGTGAGAAGAAAGAGGAGGGTGCCCCGAGGAAAGTTTAGAGAGAATTGCATAGGATTATAGCTTTAAAGTTCCTCTAATCTAGCCCCCTCTTTTTTACCAAAAGGGAAACTGAGGACCAGAGACGAGGTATTAACCTGCCCAAGGCATGTGGGAGTATGAAGATCGTTCTCTAGGGACAGGAGCAGGACAGGCAGTATAGTACCATAATCTCTGTATTTGGGGGTTGGTGAGTATGTCTATGCAAGGGCTATGAGCTTACGCACCATGATATTCAAGGTAAATGAAGATTTTGGTGAGTGCAGATGGGAGGTATGGGCTAATTGGAGGTGGGGGTTGTGTATTTTGAGGGAGGGCAGGTCAGGGCAGTTCCTGTATAGGGGAATTTGTTTGGGTGGATGTGCAAGAAAGCTAGTTTTGTACATACACATCTACTGGGTGACCAATTATATGCTCTCTGTTATCTACCTCCTCTGCCCCGGATCTTGCCCTCAGCTCACCCCTAGACATTGGCAGCAGGTAGAGGAAGACAGGATAATGGTAAGGGGTGCTGAAGAAGAAAGCCTCACTCAGAAATCTGGGTTAGCAGCTGGTTGGGAAATAAATGACAGACTGTCCCAGGAGGTATCAGGTCTTCCACTGACTGACCCACAGACTGGCAGCAGCTGAAAGCCCACCCATGACCCTTATCCCCTCCACCATCACCCCTAGGAGTGATCGGGTGGGGGGAGGGGGACGATGCCCTGCAGCCTGGCCCCTTGTCCCTTTGGGGTTAGATGATTCGACCCTGTTCTTCCTTTCTCCAGCCTTGGTCAATCTGAGATGGCATGCTCCCCAGCAGCCAGGACCAGTCTCTCTGGCACATCATTTGCCGGCTGGTCGGTGTTTGCTCAGGCCTCTCCCTGTGCTAACATTGCTGCTTCTTCCATTCTCTGCAAAGAGGGGAGGGCAGAACGGAGGGGGCAGAATCAGAGGCACCAGAGCACGAGGGAACTACACGGAACAGGCGCTTCCACTGTGGCTGGTATGGCCCCCGGCCAGGTCTGCAGCTGTCAGTAGTGACCTGGCCTGAAATGGCCTTTTGGTAACACCAATAGTAGAGTAGATGTGGGTATAGAAGCTGGAAACTGTGCCTTACTCCCCCTCCAGCAGACTGAGCGTGCCCTGAGGGCAGAGCCGGGCGCTCCCTGTTCAGACTGCCAACCTTGTTAGGGTCAGGGACTCATTTCTACTTAAGACTAGAGGCTAGAGGGAAGAAATGGAGCGCCTTCTCAGACTGGGAGAGCAGGAACTTTATCTGCCAATCCAACAAGGAGCCCCATGATGGAGGGAGTATACATATATATATGTCTTCCCCATCCAACTGGGTCCCTAACTGACCCTAAGGTCCCCCTACTCAAACAGGGTGGCCTGAGGGCAAGGACTCTTCCTTCTCTTTCCCATCTCTCCCCTGCCCTGCCTCCCTTTCCTCCTTTTCTCAGTGTCCTGCAAGGGTCACACAGAGACTGGATGCAGCTGAAAGCCCTCCCACAACCTCTCTGGAGCAGGAGCCTCCACAGTAATCCCAAAGCAGCCTAACCTACATCCCTAATGGCCCCGAGGGGACTCAGGACCCAGCCCAAAAAACCCTGCAAGTCTGCAAGTCCAGAGCTGAGATCCTGACTGGATATTTTGAAGATGCAACCAGCCCTTCCATTCATGAAGAAGCAGCCCCTCCCCCTCCCACCTTCTGCCTCCTTTCCCACTTCCATCAGCTCCTTATTTAAAAGCCAATTAGCATTTCCACAAGAAGTAGCAAGGTGAGAGGTGAGTCTAGTGACAGCATCATTTACTAAGAAACACCCCTGTTAAGTAATGAAGGCCCTGCTAATTATTCTTCCCCAGGGCTGCCTTAAACAGGTACTTTCCTAGGCCAAATTCTCCCATCCAGAGGTGGGCAGAAACAGGGCCCATCAGCCTTGCTCTTTTAGGTGTCCTGTATCATCTCTTCCCACCTCCCCCAGCATGCATCTCACACTCCCCTCATCCCTTAGCCATAAGTGATAAGGAATGTGTTCCCTAGAGTTCTGGGCTCAGCTGGTGTCTGGAAACGGACTGGTTGGCTTCTGAAGGTGAAAGCTGTCTTATACGTGGCTTACTATTTCTCTGCGTATGCGAGTGTGTGTTCCTCTCTCGTCTTTCTTCTCTTCTCATCTCCAAAGGCTATGAGTCATGGTCAAGTCTTCCTCTTCACTGCTGGAAGGAAGAAATTCAGGTGGGCGGGGCTGCCCCGCCTCCCCCACCTTCCTGTGTTTTTCTGATAATGTGGGAGGGAGGAGACACATTCCAAGGTTCCCTAAACATGAGCATTGCAATCTTAGGCCAGGATGCCGCCCCCCCCCCCCCCCCCCGCCACGAACCAGCACAGGGAACAGTTTGAGAATAAAGAATGAGAGAAGGTGGTGGGGAGCCAGAGAGAGAGAGAGCAAGAAAGGAGGAAGGGAACTCTCATAGCTTTGGAAAGGGGTTTGCAGGAGCCCTCAGCCACATGCTACAACTCCCTTACTTAGGAGAGGCAGTGTGGCCTAGTGGATGGGGCCATGGGTTCAAATCTAATCACAAATATATACTAGCTCTGTGACCCTGGGCTTAACATTTCTGTGCCTCATCTTAAAGCTGAGGGGTTTGGACTGGTTGGCTTCTGAGCTCTCTTCCATCTTTAAATCTCACGATCCTAAAAGGGGATTGAGACAAGAGGCTGGGGTACGAGCCCTCCAAATTAGATTGTGCATTGATATAAACTCCCTAGGACCTCCAAATCAGAAGGGATTCCAAAGGCCATCTACTCCAAAATATATTTGACTAATGATCCTTTCCAAGGTGGACATCCAACATTGAGCACAGTGCCTGGCACATAGTGGGCGCTTAATAAATGTTTATTGATTGATACAGCCTCTGCTCAAAGACCCTAGAGGGAGAACCCACCACTTCTCATGGAGATTAACCCCCTTTGTTTTTAGAGAACTGTAACTGTTAGGAAGGTTTTCCTTGCCTCCAACCCACAATCCACATCTCAGCAACAGCTCCCCCTTTAAACAATAGCTTTGGGAAGGGTTTAGCAAAATGCCTGTCACATAGTAGGTGTTTAATAAATGTTTATTGGGGCAGCTAGGTGACGCAGTGCATAGAGCACCAGCCCTGGATTCAGGAGGACCTGAGTTCAAATCCGGCCTCAGACACATAACACTTACTAGCCACGTGACTCTGGGCAAGTCACTTAGCACCAATTGCCTCGAAAAAAATAATAATAATAAATGTTTATTGATTGATGGGTGGGTTGATTGTCCCTTCTTTTGCCATTTAGGCCCAAACAGAATAAATCTAATTCCATATTCAGGCATGCTTCACTTATCCGAAGACAGCCACGTCCCCTTGGAATCTCCTCTTTGGGCTAAACTTTCCCCAATTGCTTCAACTGATCTTAAAATGTCCTGGTCTCTTTCACTCTCATCATATTCATTGGGCTCTCCTAGACCCATCCCAACTGGTCTAGGCCTCTCCTAAAGTGTGGTGCCCAAAACTGAATACAATACTATAGATGTGGTCTAACCAGGGCAGAATGTATCCGAACTACTCCTCCTCTCGTTTTGGGCACTGTGCCTCTCAAAACACAGCCTAGGGTCTTTCGTGAATTATTTCATTTTGTTTGGGTGAGAGGATCAAAATCTGTCATTTCATCAAGATAATAGTCCCTCCCCAGTTACAGATCAACAGCTCATCTCTATCTGAGAAGTCTTACGGAGTCATCTGAGGCAGAGTGTGACTTACCTGTGGTAACCCAGGTAAGGTAGTAGTGGTGGTGGTAGCAGTAGAAGGAGTAGGGGTAGTAGTAGTACTAGTAATAATGGTAGTAGTAATTATATAATTATATGGATAATTAGCATTTACACATCACTTTATGTTTTGCAAACAACTTTACAAATATCTCATTTGATTCTCACAACAACCCTGGGAGGTAGGTGCTATTATTATCTTACTGAGGCAGGAAGAAGTTAAGTGATTTACCCAAGGTCACACAACTAGTAAGTATCTGAGGGAAGATTTGAACGCAGGTGTTTCTAACTGCAAGTCCAGCACTCTGTCCACCAGCTGTCTACTATCTCTATCCACTCTATCCACCTAACTGACTCTAGAGGTATTCTTGACACCAAGACCTTCTCCTTATCCACTGACTATTCCATGATTCTTCTTCCATAGCCTAGGGTGACATCTTTTGAGGGTTGTCAAGTCACACTGTGGATTCATTTTGAGCTTGAAATATTTTATGTGAAGCTTGCTTTTTCCCTATACCAGGCATCAGTCACCCTGTTCGAACCCTGACATTAATTTGCTGTGTGACTGCTGGGAAAGTCACTTCCCATCTCTGATCTGAGTTTCTTAATCTGACACATGAGTGTATAGTACTAAGTGACCTTTAAAGTTTCCTCCAGATGTAATGTTCTATGATTCTAAGAAATATTCTTTCTGCCCTTGGGAAGCTCCCAGTCTCATGGAGGAAGATAAGACAGAAATATCCCTGCCAAGCAGCAGAAGGGGAAAGCGTAAGTAGGCATTCATGCACCCGTCCTCCATGGGTCTTTAGATTGGATGATCCAAAAAGGTGGCCCAGTGGAAGGGGCCAGAGACTGTTATAGCTAGAGACCATCAAGAACCAGGGTCCTCAACGTTGTATGTATGTATGTGTGTGTATGTGTGTAATGTGTGTGTTTGTGTGTATATGTGTGTTGAAGACTCTTTGTCAATTTGATGAAACCCATGGGTCCCTGCTCAGAATGACATGTTTAAATGTACAAGATATATAGAATTACAAGGGAAACAGTGATGCCGAAATAGTTATTAAAAAATCATAGACACCAGGTTAAGAACCCTTGATCTGATCTTATCTCCTCCAGGAAGGAAGTGACTTTCCCAGGGTCACCTAGCGGGGGCCAAGGGCAAAACCAGGAACTGAAAGCAGGTCTCCTGGATCATAATCTGGGTCTCTTTCCACTACAAATAATGCAAAGGGGGGCTATTGGGGTGGGGAAGGGAGAAGGTAGCTTTATCTTGCCCCCTTCTGCCCTCTCTCTTCGAGATATGATGGTAAAGACGCTTGCAGCTGGCAGTTGCCGTGTCCAGGAGGCATTTCTGGCCACAAGAGCAGCGGGGGTACCCCTGCAGATGAAACCTGAGATCCTTCAGAATATCCAGGGGAGTTATTTCACCGCCCAGTCAACTGATTACAGCATTTTATTTTATAGTCCAGGATGGGGGGGATGGGAAGAGGGTTATGGTGCCGGGAAGTCGCATCTACTGGATTTATGACCTGCCAAGCCAGCTCGGGAATGACGCTGCCACTGGGGGAGGAGGCCCTGGCCTAGGGAGCTCTGGTTCCTGGGTTTATTCCTCCCATTCTGGGCTTTTAGGAAGAAACACCATTTCATTTTCCTTGCTGCTAGCCGTGGGAGGGGGCCGGGCTTGTTTGGATTTATAGGCAGCTTGTGTGTGATCTATCCATTGCCGGCTCCTTTCTTCCCCCCCTCCCCTCTCTACCTTTCCATACTGCAGGTCTATATATAAACTTGGCACAGAACCATGGGGCATTGTGGGGGCCACCAAAGGGAGAATGGTATCGAAAGAGGGTGGGGTGAGGGATTGGAGGGGAGCTAAAAGTCTGGGGCGGGTGGCATAAACCCAGCTGAACCTGTCCTCCAGGAGCTCCAGCTCAAGGGGGAGATAGAGTCTCTGCCCCCTAAGAGCTCGAAGGCTGAGTGGGGAGACACCCCCTGGGAGGGGGCCACCAGCTGTGCCTCTGTAGCTCTTAACTAGTGGAAGTCCCTGGTTTCCTTCAGGACGCAGCCCAAGACCCCCTTCATAAAGCTTCCCACCCCAATACTACTGCTTCCTAGCCCTCCCCCAATCGCCTAGCATCTGTTTTCCTTAGAGGCGCATTTTATTTTCCTGACAGAATGTAAGCTCCTTGAGGGCAAGAACTGTTTTCACTTCCATCCACATCCCCACGTCCCTAGCATAGTGCCTGGCTTGATTGATTGAAGCAGGACACAGATAAATGTATGCACAAAACGGACTTAGGAACAGTTTGCCCACAAGTCCGAATTGAGGTTGTTTTTGTTCAGCTGGCATAGCAAATCGATGATGGCCGTGGAGTTTTCTTGGCAAAGATACTGGAGTGGTTTGCCATTTCCTTCTCCAGGGGATTAGAGCAAACAGGGATTAATGACTTGCCCAGGGTCACACAGCTAGTCAGGGTCAAATTTGAACTCAGGTCCTCCCGACTCCAGGCCCAGCGCTTTATCCACTGCGCCACCTAGCTGCCTGATGACCTAGGTTCGAGTCCCAGCTCTGCCAGTTGCTTGCATAAGTCACTCCGAGCTTTAGCTTCCTTCCCGGTAGGGGTTTGGACTAGATTGTCTCCCCATCCCCTTCCAGCCCTTCCAGTTCTAAACCCAATGGTCCTATGACAGGTAAAGCCATTCTGAAGAGTTTTCATTGTTGTTCAGAGGTTTCAGTTGTGTCGGACTCTTTGTAAAATTTGCAGAAATACTGGAGTGGTTTGCCATTTCCTTCTCTAACTCACTTGACAGATGAGGAAACTGAGGCAAACAGAGTTAAGTGACTTGCTCAGGGTCACAAAGCTAGTAAGTGTCTGGGGCCAAATTTAAACTCAGGAAGCTGAGTCTTCCTGACTCCAGACGCAGCACTCTATCCACTGCACCACCCAGCAGCACTGTATACTTAAGAATGCTTTGAAGTTAGTCAGGGCAGCCTTCCAGTTAAAAGGGAACTTCCTATCACCAATGAGGACATCAGAGGGGTCTTGGGTTGGAGAAACATCTTCTTAATGCTCTATTGGCACAGATCCTTGGAAGGTCCCTTGGCCCCGTCTAGTCATGGGTACCTTCTTTTTCCACCATGTAGCCTACCCAAATCCTAGAAGGAATTGATTCTATCTCACCCAAATCCATCCAAGAATGAGGCGGGAGAGGAGTCAGAGACTGAATTACAGGATCCCAGATTTAGAAAGTAACCTGAGAATCCATCTAGTTCGTTTTACAAATGAGTAACTGAGACCTGATCAAGTGACCTGACCAAGGTTACACAGGCAATAAGTATCAGAGGTGGTATTTGAACCCAGGTCCTTGAACTCCTGAATCAGCTCTTTCCAATATGCCAGGCTACTTCATTGCAGCTTTTCCTTTTTTCTCTGCAGAGAAGTCTTATAGAGTCAGCTCCATGCCCTCATTATTTTCTCTGCCAATTCACTGCATGACCTTGGGAAAATAACTTTCCATCTCTGGGCCTCAGATTCCCCCAGATGAATATTCCTCAAGATTCTTTGAAAGGATGGAACTTATACTTAAGAATGGGTACTTTGAGCTCCTCAGGGGGTGGACGAAGGGAGTGGGGGGGGACCCTAATGCATCTAAACTGGAGCCTGCTTGGTGGTAAGATGTCTCAATCCCTTGATTCAAATAACCGGGAAGACCCCTGAGATGAGGAAAGCTCCCTAATTCCTACATAACTTCCAGGAGTGTCTCTGATGAGTCAAGAAAATGGATTATTATTTTATACCTGCTTCCACCAAGTAGGTGGCCCAGTGGATAGAGCACTGGGCCTGGAGTCAAGAAGATGAATTCAAATACCACCTCAGATACCTAGTAGCTATGTGATCCTGCGTAAGTCACTTAACCTCTGTTTGCTTCATTTTCCTCCACTGGAAAATACAATAGTAACTACTATTATACTATACTACTATATGAGATAATATTTGTAAAGGGTTTAACACTGTGTCTGGCACATAGTAGGTGCTTAATAAACACTTATTCCATTCTACCATTATCCTTTGGTGGAATTCCTCACTGGAATTCCAAAGGCAAGCAGCCGGAAGCCAAAGAGAGAGGTAGCTTTTCTTTTCAATTCCTCTTAAACCCTACCAAGTGAGTGCTCCTGACTCTGTCACCAATCCTCTTGGATGGGCCCCATCGATACAGACCAATCTGACTTGCTTTCTTATGCCCATCCTTGTTTAGGACTAAGCTCTTGATCCATCCCCCAAAGAGCCAGAATATTTGCCCAGCACCTTGGGGCAATTCCCAACTCAAGGACTATACTTTTCATCCTGGCTCCTCTGGATGTTGCTTCATTGTGGCCCTATGCTACTCCTTATCCAAAGGCTTGAGGTAAATGAATCTGCCCTCCAGGACGCCAGGAGAGTAAGGAGCTATTGTTCTGGTTCCTGTTTTTCCATTTCTCCACCTAGGAGAGGACCTAAGCTAACTGCATTACTTTTTGTCATCACTAGACAATCAAATGTCAGTTATATTTTTATTTTCCCCTCGGAGAGCAGGGGTAGATCGATATTATTGTTGAGTTGGTGTTATCGCATTGAGGAAGGCAATACAACCAGCTGAATCATGGACTTGGGAAGGGAGCCTGTTCAATTCAATTTTGGGGAAAGAAGCAGAGATTTAGAACTGGAAGGAACCTTAGAAGTCATGTCCAACCCCCTCATTTTACAGGTCAGGGGACAGAGCCCAAAGTGACTTGCCCAGGGTGATAAAACTAGTAAGTGTCTGAGGTAGGATTTGAACCCAGGTCCTCCTGGGATTAGAAGTCAGCACTTTATCTAGCTTTCCACTCTCTGGACATTAGTATTTCTACCCATATCACCAAGATTCTATACAATCATTATGCTTGATCAAGAGAAGAGATAGAGTCATTACTGATGATTGCAAGACTTGCCCCTTACAATTAATTAAGTATATCCAGAGTGAACCTGAGTGAAGGGGGAAGGATTCACAAAATCATAGAAGGTCAGAGCTGGAAGGGATAGCAGAGACCTTTTTCAGGGAGTTGTTACCTGTTATCCATGAATGTGGTTTAAAAGATAGACAGACAGACAGACAGAAAGACAGATGGAGATAGAGAGAAAGACAGAAACAGAGACGGAGAGACAGAGAGACAGAGAGAGAGACAGATGGAGACAGAGAGAGGCAGAGACAGACAGACTGAGACAGAGAGACAGAAAGAAATGTTTTAATAACTGGATTTCAATATAATCAGTTCCCTTTGTAATCCTATGTAATTTGTCTTATTCGTTCATCCATCCATTCATTTTTATTTTGTGTTTTTATTTTTTTAGAGACCTTCCCTTGGTCTCCTTGTTTTGACCTGGCTGGCAGAATATGGGCCACTCACAGGCCTGTTCTCACTGCTTGTTAGCATCAGAGCTTTGACCTACGTCGTCTCCAACCTGAGCCAGTTGGCCCCTCCCACATCCACCCCACCTATACAGACACAATCCTGTCTCAGGGGTTTGCCATATTGGTGCCAGACTTAATTGAGTATCCAATCAGTTTAACCCTCTGCTGCTCAGAATTCCCTGGCTCAAATCATCCCCCAGCCTCAGCCTTCCCAGTTGCTGGGACCACAATTGTGCATTCCCACGCCTAGTCATTTTATACATTTAAAACACTATTTTGAGAAGAAGTCTGCAAGCTTCACCAGTCTGCTAACGGGGTCCATGCCACACACAAAAGACTAACACTGACCCTAATGATATCTGATCATAATAAATGCTCCTTGAATTGAATCAAATTGACCTAAAATCCCTTCTACAACTTCCAAAACAAATGATCAAGCAGTCTTCTCCTGAAGACCCTTAGTCATAGATTATGTACCATCTCCTGAGCCAACCAATTCTACTTTCAGATTGCTGTAATTTAATAGCTAACATTTATATAATGCTTACTATAATACAGCACTTAGCATAGGCACTGTGCTAAGCACTTAATAATTATTAACTCATTTGATCATCACAACAACCTTGGGGTGGAGGGAAGAGGCTATTGTTATTCCCATTTCAAAGATGGGGAAACTGAGCCTGACAGAAGTTAAGTGACTTGCCCAGGCTCATACAGCTAGGAAGTGTCTAAAGCCAGATTTGAACTCAGGTCTTCCTAACTCCAAACCCAGAGCACTATCCAATGGGCAACCTAGCTGCCTCTAATGACACATTTCCCCTGCTGGGTCTCAGTGGAAAGTGTATTGGATTTGGAGTCCAAATCCTAAATCTGACACTTAATACCTATATGACCTTGGGAAATTGTCCTTCCCTATCTAGGCCTCAGTTTCCTCATCCATAAAATGGAGGGAACTGGAATAGATGACCAATAAGGTCCTTTCCAAATCTGAATCCACCATCTTCCTGATTCTTCCCCTCTGTGACTGAGCTGAACAGTACTGTTCCATCTTCCACAAAGACCTTCAAACACTTGAAGACAATTTTAATGCCCATTTTAATGTCAGGTAAGACTGACTCTCAGTGTAGAGAAGTAACCATTCTCCACGGCATGCTTACCCTTGTATTCTCTTTCCCTCTGGTCAGGGAAACCATCAGAGTGTGTTCTGCCTGTGTCCCCTGGATGTGTCTCGGGCAGCTGTCACCGTTGTGCTAGACTGCCCAGACATGTAGACGTAGCCAGCAACTGGGTTGGGAAGTCTAGCGAGGCAAAGACTTCAGACCTTCTGAAAGTCAAGTCCACTTCTTTGAAGGATGCCTGTCAGGGCTGGTCATATGACAATTGCAAAATTATCGATCCCAGGGACAGCTAGGTGGTGCAGTGAATAGAGCACCAGCCCTGGAGTGAGGAGAACCTGAATTCAAATTAAGTCTCAGACGCTTACTAGCTATGTGACCCTGGGCGAGTCATGTAACTCTGACCGCCTCAAAAAAAATTACCTTTCCCATGATTATCCCTACTTGTTAGTGGTAGCTGCTAGGAGTAGATTTGAGTGCAGATCTCATGTTTCCCAGGTCAGTGGCCTTTCTACCATACCATGAGAAGAGAGCATGATAGAGTGGGGTCATTGCTGAGTCTTGAATCTGTGGTCAGAGTCAAATTCTGAGTCTGCCTGTGTGACCGGGGGTAAGTCCCTTAACCTCCGTACCATCAGTACAATAAGGGAATTGGATTAGGTGACCTTTGAGGTCTAAACCTATGGCTTTCAATGCCTTTTATAGCATAGGGGGTCCATGGTATCTCTCATGCCTCAGTGTCCCCACTAATAACTCTGTGTCTGGGCATTGCATTGTTCAGTCATTTCAGTCACGTCCGGCTCTTCATGACCCCATTTGGAGTTTTCTTGGCAAAGATACTGGAGCGGTTTGCCATTTCCTTCTCCAGCTCATTTTACAGAAGAGAAAACTGAGGCAAACAGGGTGAAATGACTTGCCCAGGGTCACACAGCTAGTGAGTATCTGAGGCGGAATTTGAACTCAGGAATATGAGTCTTCCTCATTCCAGGTCGGGCATTTTCCCACTGTGCCACCTAGGTGCTTCTGTGTCTGGACATATATATCCCTGAACCCCCTCCTACTCCTGCCGAGGACCTTAGAGACACGGGAGAAGGCAGTTGATCAGATACTAATACCAAGTCTCTATCATCATTACACCTCATTTCACTGATCACTGTTACCATTACCATCATTGATCATCAATCTTATTCTTATTGCTTACTGTTATTAATATTCATCACCCTCATTAATGCGATAGATCATTGTTATTATGTATTATCGATCACATGCCCAAGAGGGCCTATGGCTCTATCTTCTTGAAGATCTCCAAGCACATTATGCGAAGTTCCTGTGCAGCTATGTTAGACCCTGACACCACCCCCTCTCCTCCATACACACATACCCCCTTCCTAGGCAACCCTTCCCTCGGTACCTCTTTCCTGGGTTACTTACAATGCTACTTGCCTTCAGGCAATACCAAACTCTAACGAGAATTTTTTTTTAATTGCAAGTGATTAGTTTTAATTTGGGGGCAATTAGTGGGGAAGAAAGGAAGCATCTGATCTTCATTAGAACTCATAAAAGCAGGAGATTCCTGCTCCTGCCATCTCCTTCCCTTCCCCCCTTACTCTCTGCCTGTCTCCAGCCCTCAGCCCACTGGCAGCAGCGGGTTCTCTGGCAGAAGTCTCAAATGAAGAATCTGGAAGTTCTGATGCCATCACCTGAAGGGATACACTCCCTCAGGCATCACGACAGAGGTGAGATTTTAGCAGAGCATTGAAGGATGGGTAGAATTTGGCTAAGTGGAGGAAGCGGAATGGGAAGAGGGCATTCTAAGTAAATGGAATCCTCCTCCTGTTCCATAACTACGAAACCTGGGTGAGGGGGTTAAATCACACCCCTTTCTCTGATAAGGTCATTGTCTCATCTGGCAGTTTGGAAAATAGTCTACAAAATCAGCGAGTGGAAGTGGCAGTAAAGGAAGCTGGGAGTTTTGTCCCCCGGGCTCATCCCCAATCCCCTCCTCTGCCCTGGAGGATCACGAGATGGCAGATTTAGAGCCAGAAGGGGTCTTAGAGCCATCTCGTCCATTCTCCCATTTGACTGATGAGAAAACTGACCTTCAGACATGTTTGAATGACTTCCACAGACCCACATAGCTAGGAAGCGGTATTTGAACCCAGGTCTTTCTGACTCCAAGGCCGCTGCACCGTAAAGGTCACCTAGTTGGTCTACTACCACCAGTCCCCTCCCAGCCCCAATTTTATAGACAGGGAAAGAAGTAAGTCGTAGGCTAACAGACTACCAGAGCCTGAAGGGACCTTAGTGACTATTTAATCTGTTGCTTTTATTTTGAAAAGGAGGACCAGAGAGGGGATGTGACTTGTCCAAAGTCACACAATCAATTAGTAGAAAAGCTGGGAGCCCGACCTCCTGGATCTGAGTCCAAGGGTCACATGATCTGCGCAGGACCTTGAGTGCCCACTAAAGAAAAAGATCTCCTGCCAGGTTTTTAATCCCCTACTCCTCTACCCCACCAAACTCAAAACCCACCAAACTTTATAGCTGCAAATACGGCAGGATTAGCCCTAAAACAGGGAGGTTTACGGTCTCAACTGGTCAAAATGTCCACGTAGGAGTCTGCTCATGGAGAAGTAGACATTTCTCATTCTGAGGCAGGGCAGTGGGGACAGAGAGAAAACGGTGCTGCACCTTTGGTGCCTTGGGATCAGGCAGTGGCCAAGCATCTGAAGAGCTGTGAGTATGTTTAGACTTGGCTGTCTCCAGGCCCCTGCCTGAGCCTCGATGTAAGGAATGAGCCCCCCTAAGGAGGACAGAGCCAACAGTGCCCTTGTCTCTTGGTCTAGTCTTTGAGTCTCCAGAACTTAGCACATATAATAGGTGCTTAATAAATGTTTATTGTTTAAAGATGACTCCTTTCACAGTACCACCTGGAGTCCCAGGCAGGTGAAAGAGAGAGCTTTGAGAAATCTATAGTGAAGCCAGACTGAGAAATCAAGGCTCTTTTCTCCCAACAAAACAATCCCCCGCCCTCTCACCCGGCCTTTCCCCAGAACCAGGGGAAGGAGAGGGGTGGCCGGGCAATTTAGAAGAATTAGTGGATTTCTCTGCAGGCCACAGAATGCAAATTCTCCCTCCGCCAATGACTTCTTACATCAGGACGACCTGTGCTTTGACCACGTAGTTAATATATTAGCCAGAATAGCAGACGATTAGAGGAGATAATTTAAGGTTACAGCCTCCTTGGGGAGGAGCAGGCTGTTGGCTGGGCTGTTTGGGGCAGGGAGCCTCTCTGATCGCGGGAGGGAGGAGGGTTGGTGGGGGATAGCTGGAGAGAGATTTGTGGAGTTTGGTTGGAAGTGATGATTCATCCTGGGATGGGGATCTTGACCCTCCCTGTGCAGAGCTAGCTAGCTCCTCCCCTTCTCTCCTGAGCTTTCATTTGACACTCGACGTGTCAGAAGCTTGTCTGCGTTGGCCAGTCCACCCGGCTCTTCCTTGAACCAGCAGCTTTCTTAGCCACTCCCTTTCCCATCCCACCAGTGCTGCAGTGAAAAGAGTCAAGTCAACACGTACTCATTAAGAACCTACTATGTGACAGGCACATAAATAAAGGTAAATACAAATGAAAGACTGAGATTCAAATCCAGATTCTACCACTTTTGGCCCTTGTCACCTTGGCTAAGTTACTTATTAACTTTTCTGGATCTCAGTTTCTTCATTGGTAAAATGAAGGGTCTAGGCTAACTGATACCTATGGTTTAAATCTATGATTCCTTTCAGCCTCCCAGAGACAGATTCCTCTCTATCCATTCTCCACCCACCCAACGACAGGGACCTGATTTGGGAGGTAGGAGTATGGGGTAGTGGCAAGAATCAGGAAAAAACTCAGATCAACTGCCACCTTCTACATCAGGGCTTCTTAATCTGAGGTCCATAGACTCAGAGAGTACATGAACTTGAATGGGGAAATAATTACATTTTATTTTCACTAACCTCTAATTGAAATTTAGCATGTCCTTTGGTTAGGAGTGTAGGCAACAAACCATAGTAGTATTAAGCACTTAGCACAACATTGGGCACACAGTAGGTGCTTAATAAATGTTTATTGACTGATTGACTACCAAAGGGTAGATGACACCAAAAAAGTGAAGAACCCCTCTATAAGATGAAGCCTTTCCCAGTTTCGTTCTTTGTGTCCCTCCCCAGTACTTTGCACAGTGCCTGGCACATAAGAGATGACCAATAAATGCTTGTTGATTAAAGATAACTCCTTTCACAGTACCTTCTTTCCAATTCTATGGTTCCAATCACTTAAAGAAATCCTTCCCTATCAAAACCCCAGAGCCAAGCCATGACCTTCCCACCAGAATCAGCTCACACCACCAGCTGTCCAATGAAGATGGTGGTGTGCCAATCCCAAGACTCAGGTCCTAGTGCAAGGACGAGACAGGGATGAGGATAGAGACTAGAATGACGATTTCATTGGAAATAGAAACTCCAACCCTGTACTAATATAAGCTGTCACCTTTCTCTGCGACTTACGGTCTGAGAACGTTTTTGAAAGCCAGTGTGTGTCCAAGGTTGGTCCCAGGTCTCTCTGCCTCTGAGGCCAGCTCTCTACCCACACTATACCAGGCTGCCTCTCAAAGCAAAGCCCTCCTGGATGCCATGCCCCTTTACGTCCCTCCTTTGCTAACTTCTTCTCAAGCCTATGGCCTTGGGGTGACCTTTAACACCTGTTGCCTTTTGGAGGATTATTGAATATGTGCATTTTCTGGAAATTGATCATCTGTTTCTATCACACTGGGAACACTCACAGGGAAGGAACTCTGGGAGAGTTCCCTGACGGCAGACTGTATCTTTCTTTCAGATTGGAAGCTCCCTGAGGGCAAATATTATCTCTTCTCCTTTAGACTGAGAACCCCTTGATGTCTGGGACTATGTATCCTTCATCAGACTATAAACTCCCTAAGCGGAAGCCCTCTCTTCTACTTAAATATTTCTTATGACTGCCTTCTACAGAACACTGTCAAAGCCAAATGTAACACAATGATCTTACTCATTTGGGGAGCTAGTGACCGGAAATTACCTAGGTCCTTCTGACTCAGAAATTACCAAGGAACAAAGGTCATCCATCTGTCTGCAGGCTGGACTGCTCCTAAAGCATATATCAATCCATCAAAAAGCATTTATTAAGCATCTACTGTATTCTAGGCGCTATGGTAGGAACTGGAAATACAAAGACCAAAGTAAAGCTCTCAAGGAGCTTACATTCTATCAGCGGAGACGTAGACATAGCAATAGAGACATAGCCATAGCCATAACCATAGACATAGACATAGACATAGACATAGATGTAGATACAGACATAGACATGAACATAGACAGGGACAGGGACATGGACATGGACATGGACATGGACATGGACAGAGATATAGATATAGATGATACAGATATGAAGAGATAGAAGAGAAATAGAGATACAAGGTATATATTAAATTATATATATATATAAATTAGAAATAGAGATACAAGGTATATATTAGATATATTAAATATATTAAATATGTTAAATTATATATATATAATATATAAAACTAAATTAAAAAGGTAATGTCAGGGAAGACACTAGTAATTGAGGGGCCCAAGAAAGGTGTCTTTTAGGAGGTAGAAGTTGAACTGAGTCTTTTTTGGGGGGAGGCAATTGGGGTTAAGTGACTTGCCCAGGGTCACACAGCTAGTAAGTGTCAAGTGTCTGGTCTGAGGTCAGATTTGAACTCAGGTCCTCCTGCCTCCAGAGCCAGCACTCTATCCACTGTGCCACCTAGCTGCCCCCAGAACTTGAACTGAGTCTTAAAAGAAACTAGGATGCAGAGGTGAGAAGGGATTGCGTTCCAGAAGAAATGTGAGACAGATGATGCAAAGGCACATAAAGGGGAGATCGAATGACTTGTACCAGGAACAGTATTCCTGCCGGTTTGGCTGGACTTTAGGGTATGGATGGTGCTAATGTATAATGAGGCTTGAAAGGTCATTTGGAGCCAAGCTGTGAATAGCTTAAAATGAGCAAACAGAGGAGTCGGTATTTAATACTGGAGGTAATAGGGAACCACTGGAGTTTATTAAGTTGAAGAATGGTCATCTGACTTGTGCTGTGGGAAGATCTCTTTGGAAGATCACTTTAGCAGCAACATGTAGGATGAATTGGAGAAGGAAGAGAATTGAGATAGGGAAGCCAATTAAGAAGCAATTATATTCATTCTAGGCTCAGGTGGTAAGTGCTAGGACAAAGGTGATGGTTTCGAGTGGAGAAAAGAGGAAAGATGCAAAGAATCAGAGGTCTATCCTCCACTGTAGAAAATGCTGGATTGGGAGTCAGAAGTGAATTAGAATCTTTTTTCTGACTGCTGCCCCTCCCTCCCCCCCAAAAGAGTCAACAAGGTGGCATAAGGACTAGGGCAGCATACTTGGAGTCAGGAAGATCTGGATTCTTTTCACCCGCTGTGTGGCTCTGGACAAGTCATCCAACTTCTCAGTGCCAAGTTTTCTTATCTATAAAATGGGGAAATTGGACTCAAAGGACCCTGCTAGCTCTAAAACCATGGTTCTGTGACTTACGCCCTATGTGATCTTGGCAAATCACTTAATCTCTCCCAGATTTAGGTTTTCTTATCTGTAAAATGGGGAAGGATGTCAGAATAAATGGTTTCTGAATCTCTTCCAGCTCTAAATATATAAATATATACCCCTTAAAGGTTCCTAGAGAAGCAAATTATATTCTACCTGTGTAATCCTTGAATGTAAGGGAGGTGTATTTGAATGCATCTGTTGTGTGTGTGTGTGAAAGAGAGAGCAAGGGAAGGAGGAAGGGGGAGAGAACGAGGGAGGAAGGGAAGAAGGGAGAGGAACAGAGAGAAGGGAAGCAGGAGGGGAGAGAAAGAGAGAGGGGAGAGGAAAGAGGAAGAAAGAGAAATGAAGAAAGGAGGGACAGAGAAGGGAAGAGAGGGAGAGGGGAGGAGGAGGGACAGAGAGAGAGGAAGGGAAGGAGGGAAGGAGGAGAGAGACAGAGAGAGGAAGAAAGGAGAGAGAGAGAAAGGAAAGGAGAAAGAGCGAGAAAGAGAGAGAGAGATTGTTTATTCCTCTGTGTTTGTGTGTGTCTGAGGTGCACACACAGTCACACACACTCTTGGCTGTTGTTCTTATTGTGTCTGGGCTGATTCCCTCCTCCGCATCTGACCTTATGAAACATTCAGAGGATTTTTCTTTCCCAGCTCTCTCTCTCTTTGCCCTTTCCAGGCGCCCTGATGACTGGAGAACTATTATATAAAGTTCTATGCAGAGATACAGGGAGTGGGAACGATGGCACGTAGCCTGGCGTGCACACATAAGTGTGTACATTTATCCATTCATTCTTTCATTCGTCTTTCCATTCATTAAAAAAAAAAAAACTTTATAGTCCCAATTGTGTGCAAGGCACTATGTGAACACATGCACACCGACATGCTTATACCCACAAATACACACATGTACAAGCACACGCCACCCAAGAGGATGCTGGTAAACACTGCAGTAGCCTAGGCTAGCACTAGCCTGGGAATCAGGATTCCTAGATTCTCTTCCCAGTTTGGTGCAAAGAGATGCCAAGAAAGTGGTAGAAACCTCCCAAATTCCTACAGTTCAGGCTTCTGCCTCCGGGTACTTAGGATAGGGACGAGGACCATGATTTCATCAGTGTCAGGCACTCCTGGCTGGGAAGCTTTCTCTTTCTATCAATACAGGTCAGCACCTTCTCTGCCTCGAATTGTCTTAGAGACTTGTCTAGAGCAGAGGTGTCAAATTTATCTACCACACACCCCCAGTACTATCCCCAAACTAAGTTAAATATAACTGAGAAATATTTAACAAAATAAATACAAATACAATAGAACGTGTTATTGTGTGGTTTTCTAAGTCCATTGGAGATCTTTATATAGGGTCCAGCACTTAGCACAGTGCCTGGCATACAGTAGGCACTTAATAAATGTTTATTGATTGTTTGGCTTAGTGACCCTCTTTCTATGTGAGTTTGACACCTCTGGCTTAGGGTATTCAGAGGTTAATTGACTTGCCCAGGGTCCCACAGCTCTGTTGGGTCGAAAGCTGAGCTTGAACTTGGAGCTTTCTAGTTTCAAGACCAGCTCTCCACCTACTACACCACACCATTTTACTTCCTTAAGAGTTCACGAGGTTGCATTTTGGGGGCAGCTAGGTGGTGCAGTGAATAGAGCTCTGGCCTTGGAGTCAAGAGGACCTGAGTTCAAATACGGTCTCAGACACATAACACTTACTAACTGTGTGACCCTAGGCAAGTCACTTAATCCCAATTGCCTCATCGAAAAGGAAAAAAAAAAAAGAGTTCACTTAACACTTCCCAAACATGGCCCCGAGGCCTGATTTTACCACAACCTTGCCCAATGACTTCAGGCAAGTCAATTAATATGGACTCTGACTGTACCTTCCAGCCAGACTGATCTGCCGTTCCCTACATATGTTCCTCTGTCTCTCACCTCCCAGCCTTTGCAAAGGCTGTGCTCCATGACTGGAATGTTCTACCTCTTCCCTATCACATCTTAGAATCCCAGTCATGCTTGATTCCTGGCAGCTACTAGTGATTTCTCTTTCCTGAAATGACCATGTATGTGTTTATATATGAATCTCTCCTCCCCCTTTCCTCTCCCACCCTAAAAGGCAATTATAAGAAGTGAGAAGATGGGGAAGATCTGGACTGGGATGGTGGTTATGTGGGTGTGGGGGGAGGGACACAAGTGAGAGGTGATTCTGAGGGAGAATCTGAGGGACTTGGCAACTGCTAAGATGGGGGAGAGAGAAGGATTAAGAGAGCAGACAAGGGATATCAGGTTTGGGTGATTGAAGACTGGTGTTTCCATTGAAGGTTGGGTCAGGCTAAGGCAGACCACAGGGTCACAAAACTAGAGCTGGCAGGGACCTCAGAGGTCATCAGAGGCTAATCTCCTTGAGAAGGTTAAGGGATGTAGCCAGGGTCCCGACTCCAAGGCCAATTCTCTATCCACTCCGCCATCTTAGAATTCAGTGTGCTTCTCCAGCCCCCAGCATTCGCCACGAAACTCCAGGCCCAGGCTGCAGATCTCCATTTTCACTTGTCAAAATCTTTCTCTTCTTCTAAGGCACTTCTCTGGTCTTACCCTTTCCATGGACCTTTCACTGAACACCCAACTGAAAATATTCTCTTCCTCCTTGAAATTTCCTAGACTATTTCCTTTACATCCTTCACTCTACCTTATACTCTAATGCTCTGTATACGTATCATTTCTTTCTTTTTTTTTTTTTTAGGCAATTGGGGTTAAGTGAATTGCCCAGGATCACACAGCTAGTAAGTGTCAAGTGTTTGGTCTAAGGCCGGATTTGAACTCAGGTCCTCCTGACTTCAGGGCCGGTGCTCTATCCACTGTGCCACCTAGCTGCCCCTATACATATCATTTCTGACTTTGATCTCCATCTCCTCCAATAGAGTGTAAGCTCCTTATAGGCCGGGATTGTCTTTTTTTCCCCTCTCTTTCCTTCAGGACTTAGCCCAGTGCCTAGGACAGAGCAGGCAGTTATAATTGTTCATTGATACTCCAGTCCAGTCTTGTCCTCTTTTTCATATTCAAAGACTGTTCGAGGGGCATAAACAGGGGGCAACTTTGAAATTTGTTGTTCTCTTGGACAGGGCTCTGAGCAGCTAGGTGGTGAAGTGATTAAAGAGCCTGGCCTGGAGTCAGGAGGACCCGAGTTCAAATCTGACCTAAGACACTGTATGACCCAGGGCAAGTCACTTGACCCTGTTGGCCTCAGATCCTCATCTGTCAAATGAACTAAAGAAGGAAATGGCAAACCACTCCAGGATCTTTGCCAAGAAAATGGGTTCATGAAGAGTCTGACATGACAATAACAACCTTGGATTCCAAAGTCATCTTACTTTTCACTGCATCACAAGACACTGTTTTATTTGATCCTCTCAGTAAGTCTGAGGTAGTAAGGGCAGATCTTATCATGCCCATTGTACAGCTGGAGAAACTAGAGCCCCAGCATGTCAATGGTAATACAACTTGTAAGTGGTAGAGATGAGACTTGAACCTAGGTCTCCTCACTCCTGTGCTGTTACTGTGGTATTACACACACATACACACATACACACATACACACAGGCACTCAGGTCCAGCCCTGTGTGTGCCATTCCCCACCCCTTTCTCCAACCTTGGGGAAGGCCAGGTATATTTATCCAACTCTTTCCCATCTTTCAGATGGATCTGACTCCATCTGGCCATCCCCTCCCTCCCTTCATTCAGACAGGCCTGGCAGGCATCCAGATGGTCAGACTAGAGCTTTGGGAACTGGGGATGGGGCTAAGGAGAGCTAAGTGCCACTTAGCAAGCTGTAGGGTCCCCTGTGGGTGGATGAAGTGGGGAAGGGTCACTGATTCTGACAACTTCCTCTCTCCTAACTTCTACCCCCCCCAGGTATGATGTCAGAGTCCCTAATAAACAAGAAGTGCCTGCTATGTTACTGCAGCTGTTCCCTTTAGCCCCCAAGGAGAAGGGGAATGTGGGTCCTCAGGTCATGACCCCTGCTCTCTGCCATAGACAAACAGATATTAGATAGATGATAGATGATAGACAGACAGACAGATAGATAGATAGATAGATAGATGGGTAGATAGATGGATGGATGGACAGTCAGATGGATGAACATACAGGCAAATGGATGGATAGATAAATGTATGGAAAGAAGGAAAGAAAGAAAGAAAGAAAGAAAGAAAGGAAGGAAGGAAGGAAGGAAGGAAGAAGGAAGGAAGGAAGGAAGGAGGGAAATGTAGGTAGGTGATAATGTAGGTAGATGGAGCCTGTATCAAGTACTTACTATGTTCTAAGCACTATGCTAAGCACTGGGGATACAAATAAAAGGAGGTAGGAATGCCCTTGCCTTCAAGAAGCTTACTTTCTAATGGAGGAAGGTCACACATAATGGTGAAATAAAAAGGGAAGGCTGTATGGCCATGGTGGCAAGATCATAGTCACCTGAGCACTGAAACTCCCTGCATTCCTGATGAGCAATGATGTGTCAGGTCCCAATAATCCCCAGGTTGGGCATCAGACCTGGGTCACTGGGGAGGAGAGCAGAATGCATCCTGACTCCTCAATTTATTTTCATTTATTGATCCTATTAAACATTCTTGCCATCCTCCCCCCCAGATTGAAACCTCTTGAGGGCAGAGACATAGTGGACAACTAATGAAAGCTGATTGAATTAATTATTGAGAGAATGTTTCCTTTGTGTGTTTCTTCAAGTAATTCAGCCTTGGAAATGTTACTAAAAGCAGGAGTCAGGAGACAAGGGTTAAGCTGAATGAAGAAATTATCTATTAGCACCTCTTGGATTGGAAGTTTCTTTTATCTACGCACACACACACACACACACACACACACACACACACACACACACACGCACGCACACAAACACACACACACACACACATACCCTGCTCTGGGACCTACTCACTCTAACTCCAGTCTCAGCCACAGCTATCCTCACAATGAGGACAGAGGACATCTCTATAGACATGTTAGGATCTCAGAATTTTGAGCTGGAAGGAACGTCAGAGGTCATATTCCAACTGCCTTGTTTTATATTTGGTTTGTAGGTCTAGTGTTTGAGGCTGCGTGGTCTAACTTGAAATGCACCAGTGCTAGGGTGGTTAGCTTGAAGGGCTGAGTGCCCCAGTGGGTGCTTAAGGGCTCTGCTCCCACTGGGCTCCATGCTATTCGTGATTCCCCCCAACTTAGGTCCATTTCCCAAAGACTCTCCTATGCCCGTGAGGATGACCATCGCTATTATTTCAGAAAACGTAGCTTTTCCATTTGCCCCTGCCCACCTGTGCCTATTGGCCCTGCAAAAGAGCTGAGCCTCAGATCCAGGGAAAAGGCCATTAACCTAAACTGGTCATTTGGAAGGGCTAAATTCTAGGACAAACTGGGCAGCATGTCTATGCATGTGTGTAGTACTTTAACATTTGCAAATCTCTTTCTGTTTTAACTCAATTGATCCCACAATCCTGTGAATTAGGTGCTATCATCATCTCCATTTTATATATGAAGAAACCGTAAAATGGGAATAAGAGATAAAATATAGAGTTTAAGAGACTTGTCCAGGGTCATGTGTCATGTGTCTGAACTTGGGTCTTTCTGATTTCAGGTCTTCTGGTCTTTCTACTTTAATACCCACCTGCTGAGAGTGGGTGGAAGGAGGGGGTATGGGGAAATGGCCTTCCCAAGCTGTCGCTAAATGATGATATAAGTAAGGAGTACTTTAAAACCCAAGTTCGGGGAGCCCCTAGAGACAGAGAGATTCTGTAATCTTAAGAGAAAGAGAAAGAATGAAAATTTCATTTGTAAGTGTAACACCCGTTTATGTTACCTCTGAGTATTCGTGGCCAGTTTGGGTTCAGAGCTACTTAGATTCTTGCTAAAAACCCCTATTTTTCCCTCTCTGAACACCTCTCCCGCCAAGCAGACAACATTAATTATAGGTTGTACATTATGTAAGTCTTGCAAAAAGAGATAATTTACTTAAAATAGAAATGCTGGCCAAATAGTAGGAAAATACATTAGGCAGCATTCTCAACAATGGTTCCCACCTTCCCTCGTAAGTCTCCCGGGGAACATGGTGTTGGCACGTATTTTGCTTCTCTGAGGTTTATCCTGCTATCTTCCAACATCTCTGGGAAACATTAATCAACCCTTCACTGAATCTGCCTTGGGTCACATAGGGAATAAAAGACTTCGCCAAGATTGGAACCCAGGCCCTCTGAATCATCGTTATTTGCACCACAGGAAACCACAGGTCTGATTACTTAGGAGACTTTTGTGTGCTTTGTTTGATGGTGTTAGAATGATTGGTTTAGAAATTAGAAATAATGCCTTCCATGGGCCACGGATTGGCCCTGGGATTTCATTGGGACAAGCAACCCCCATATGAATGGATTCCCACTACAAATGAAGGTCGGCATCATCTCTGAAATTTAGTTTTACAGGGTTGCCTAGAGCATTGAAAGATTAAGTGAATTGTCCAGGGTCACACAGCCAATATGGGAAAGAGGATTTGAACTCAGCTCTTCCTGGCTCCCAAGGTTCTCATTCGTTATCCAGGGGTGGCCTCGAGGGCAAATGTGGCCCTCTAGGTCCTTAAGTGCGGCCCTTTGGCTGAATCCGAATTTCACAGAACAAATCCCCTTAATAAAAGGATTTGTTCTGTAAAACTTGGACTCAGTCAAAAGGCCTCACCCCAGGACCTAGAAGGCCACATGTGACCTCGAGGCCCCGGGTTCCCTACCTGCCTCATAATGCTTTTCATTGCTGAAAGATTACACTCCCCCCCCCCCCCCCCCCCCCCCCCCTGGCCTCCCCCGGGGGGAGGAGATCGGGGCCTGTGGGAGACATTTCTCAGGGAATGGGGGCGGGGGGCAGAGACAGTGGGAGGTAAGTGCCCGCAGCTCCTTGATCTGCCCTCTCTTTCTGTCCTCTCTTTCCAGCTTCCGGCCGCTCCTCCCACCCGGCCACGCCGATGCCCCCGGAGGCTCATGCTGCCCCGGTGCTGCCCGTCAGTTACAGACTGTCGCACACCCGCCTGGCCTTCTTCCTTCGAGAGGTGCAGCCGCCGCCCCCACCTGCAGCCAACAGCAGCGGCGGGGCGCCCCTGCAGCGCTCTGAACCCTTCGTCGTCTTCCAGACGAAGGAATTACCCATCCTCAACGTAACCCTGGGACCCTTCAGCACCAGCCAGGTCCTGGCCCGGGAGCTCCTACAGCCCGCCAGCACTCTGGACATCCCTGAGAGGCTGACGGTCAACTGGAAGGTCCGGGCCTTCATAGTGCACCCTCGGGTGCCCGCCTCGCAGCCCGTGGCCCAGGTCTTGTTCTACGTGGCCGGCCGGGACTGGGACGACTTTGGGGCCACCGAGAGACTGCCCTGCGTCCGCCTGCACGCCTTCCGCAATGCGCACGAAGTCAAGAGCTCCTGCCGCCTGAGCGGAGGGTTGGCCACCTGCCTGGTCCGGGCCGAGCTGCCCCTGGCCTGGTTCGGACCGCCTGCTCCGGCGGCACCACCTCCTGCCCGCCGCAAGCCCCCTGAAGGCCTGGAGCCCGAGCCTGGCGGGGAAAGCCAGCAAGCCGAACT
Source organism: Vombatus ursinus (assembly GCF_900497805.2). Classification (NCBI taxonomy): domain Eukaryota; kingdom Metazoa; phylum Chordata; class Mammalia; order Diprotodontia; family Vombatidae; genus Vombatus; species Vombatus ursinus. The sequence goes on from NW_020954546.1 coordinate 1,898,267, forward strand.
CTACTATAGACTACACTCCCCCGATGCCAATGGGGGCTGTGGTGGGGAGGGGGCCCGCCGGGGAGGGGGAGGGGCCCGCGCCGAGGGCCCCACGCAGTACCCGCTCCTCCGAATAGGCAGCATCAGTCTTTTCCGCCCCCCGCCCAAGCGGGCCCTCCAGGAGCACCGGCTGGACGGCAACCTGATCATCCGCCTCCCAGATCGACCCCTGAAACCTGGGGAGGTGTTAAGCATCCTCCTCTACCTGGCACCCAACTCTTCCTCCTCCTCCAGCCCCAGTGTGGAACATTTCACCCTCAGGTACAAGGGATGCGGCGTCAGTAGCTCGGGGTGTAGTCCTAGGATAATAGATTTAGAGTCACCCTGGAGGCCATCTAGCCCAGGCCCCTCATTTTACAGATGAGGAAACTGAGGCTCAGAGAAGTTAAGGGACTTGCCCAGGGTCACCCACTTAATGTGTCACAGGCAGGATTTGAATCCAGGATTTGTAAAAACCAACAGAGGTCCAGCTCACCAAATGTCTCCATCTTCCTACTACCTTCAGGAAAGGCTGGGCTTGACCCTTCCCGGGCCTGAGTTCTAGTCCCTGCTTCACCATTACCTTGACTTTGGCCAAGTCAGTTCACCCTTGGAGCTTCGGTGTTCTCACCAGTGTAATGGGAATGATCCTACCTGTTTCCCCTATACCTCATAGACTCATCCCTTGCCCTTTTGTTTAGGGTTCCTAGAGAAAAAAATAGATTAAGGACAGGAAGGTCCAGGTTGGGGAATTTGAGAGATGCTGGCAGCAATAATAATTACAACAACAACCACAACAATAATAATAAATATGGAACGTTAAGGTTTGCAAATTATTTTATATATATCATCTCCTTTGATCCTCACAACAGTCCTGTGAGGCAGGTGCTGTTCTATCTTCATTTTACTGATGGGGAAACTGAGCCTGCTAGTAAGTGTCAGAGGCTCACCTTGAATTCAGGTCTTCAATGCCTACATTTTATCTACTGGGCCCTTTAGCTGTTGTTAATGGGGGAATTGGAGGAAGCAAGAGGGATGACTCCTGGGGTTTATGAAGTTGATAGGGTACCCCAGTGTGGAAAGTTTCCCTCCTGCCTGCCTCTCCCAGGTTCCAATAGGTGAATTAGCTGCCAAGGTCAAAGCCCCTCTCCATATTCATTAAGCTCCATTGGAAAGTTGCATAGTTGATTACATTGACTTCTGTTGGCAGAATGGGCTAGCAAAAGGTCACAAGAATCTCCTTGTCCCCAGAGAGGTGAGAAGAAGGGGAGGTAAGAGAGGATGAGTGAGGTTTAGGCTTTAGCTCCCAGACTGAGCACCAGTGCCTCTTCCAGGGAGCGTCTCAGCAAATTGAAAACTCGTTGGTGCATGGTCCACACTTCATCGACTTCAAATGTATTATAGATTCATTGCAGGCCAATGTAGTCCCATTAAATCTCATAATTTCCTAGACTCTGAGCCTTCCAGAAAATGGGAAACCCAAACTGAACTGCCCTTATGAATAGATTACAGTCCCATGAGGATGTCTACATGAGGTGAAAGGATCGGAGATTATAACTGGAAGAGACATTAGAGTTTAATCCCTTGGTTTTTTGGATGAGGAAACCGAGCTTAAGTGACTTTCCCGACGTCACACAGGTAGTAAATGGCAAAGGGACTAAGTATTTATTAAGTGACTGCTGTGTGCCAGATGCTATGCCGAGCATATTTTGTAAATATTATATCAGTTGATCCTTGTAATAACCCTGGAAGGTAGGTGCTGTTATGATTCTTATTTTATAGTTGAGGAAACTGAGGCAAACAGAGATTAAGTGATTTGCCCAAGATCGCATACCCAGTAAGTGTCTGAGGCTGAATTTGAACTCAGGTTTTCCTGATTCCAAGCCCAGAGCTCTCTTCACAACATCGATTAGTTAGAATATAAATGCACATTCTCTGACTCCAGCGCCCTCCTCTTTTCACTGAGAAGTACACATTTTTTGTTCTCCTCACACCCCAAACACCCAAGTCTGTGCCTGAGATACCACCTTTAGCAATTCACTCCTTTGGGTCAAGCTTACCCTCTCCTTGCTAGCCTAACAAGATTTTAAACTCCTTGAGGGCAGGAAATGAGCCCCATTCATCCTTGCATCACTTAGATGAGTACCCTAGAACACAGTAGGTGATTAGTGGGTGTTGGTTGAATTGAATTGCAAATAGGGCTACCTCTGGAACGCACCCACTTTAACAAGATAGTTAACACCTGAGTGTGAGAAAGTGAGGAAGCTCACCAGATCCTGCTTCAAACAGCCAAGTATTTGGAACACATTCTCCAGACCCTTGGAACTGAGAGAGAATTCCCCAGACGCCTGGCGCTTCCCCTTCACAAAGAGGTTAATTGGATTGCTTTCCCCCAGGCATAGGGAATACACTTCCGAACCCAAAGCAGAAGCTTAGTTCATCCTGCCCTCACCACCATGCCTTAGACTAGGGTTCCATGTCAGATGGTGTTGCTTTGGGTCCCACCATGACCCCTAGCCTCTTCTTCCTTCTTCGTCCTCAGGGTGAAGGCCAAGAAGGGAGTTACCCTACTGGGCACCAAGGCCCGAAGTGGCCAGTGGCAGGTGACTTCAGAACTGCTCACAGGGGGAAAGCACTCAACCGCCACCGTGGATGTGTCCAGAGCTCAAAGTGCCCCCTTGCTTCCCAGGTCAGCCCAACAGCCATCTTGAGCCCTCCAGAGGGTGGTCCCCCTGCTGACCCTTCTCATCCTGTACCCACTGCCTCAGGGAGTTTGGGGAAGAGAACAGGAAGGGGAGGGAATTTTAGAAGGGAAAAAAAAAAATGAAGGCCAGATCAAGGCAGAACCAAGAAATCCTGGCTGCCAACAGGGAAGCTTCTGTTCCCAGCACCAGCTGGAAGGTGAGAAGAAGTGGGCATGAGTGCAGTAGATACTGGAAATTAAAGAGCTAGGCAAACTTTGGTAAGGCCAAGGATTGGGGCGAGGGGGGCAGGATTGGAGGGATTCCAGGCCCACTTATTGAGTCTTTCTCAAGGGTCAGGGAGATTGACTCCCCACCAGTTAGACTGCTCTCAGGGATCCCCATCCCACCAGAAAGGAATAGCCCCCGGCTTTTCTTGCTCACCCCTCCTGCTGCCACTACCTTCATACCCGGCAGGGAGGGCGAGGGACCCCTGGAGATCCTGCAGCTGGACTTTGAGATGGAGAACTTCACCAGCCAGTCCGTGAAGCGCCGGATCATGTGGCACATCGACTACCGGGGCAGGAGCCCCTTGCCCGACCTAGAGAGGGCAGTGACTGAGCTGACCGTCATCCAGAGGGATGTGCAGGCTATTCTGCCCCTGGCTATGGTGAGGGATGTCCCGAGTGCATGAGAGCCTGTGATGGACTTTGTGTATGTAATGCTGAGAGGTCTCCCTGGAGACCCTCTGCTGCGGATGTACCTGCCCATGGTTCATACGTATTTGCATATGTTCACATTGTTTTTCCTGACGACTGTGAGTCCTTTGAGGGCAAGAACTGTTTCATTCCCGTCTTTGTATCGATAACATCTATCATAGTGCTGATACAGAAGAGGTGCTTGGTATAGGCTTGCTGATTAATTGGTTGATTGATTGATCAGCAGATGTATGCATACGATTGTGTAATCACATATTTACACTCACTAATGTATGTGTGTAACTGTGTGCATATGATTATGTATGTAGGAGTGGGTGCGTGTCATAGAGGCAGTGTGGTACAGTGGAAAGGGCACTGTATTTGGAGTTGGGGGCCTGGGTTCAAATCCTGACTGCCACTTACTACCTGTTTAATCATGGGCAAGTCATTTAATCTTTGGGCCCGAATTTATAAAATTAGAAAGTTAAACTAGATAGCTTCAAAGGTCTTTTCTGTCTAAATCTGTGTGTGTGTGTGTGTGTGTGTGTGAGAGAGAGAGAGAGAGAGAGAGAGAGGTGGGGGGGAACAGAGACAGGCAGAGAGAAGAGGAAGAGGGTGATTGTGTTAATACTAAGTATGGGAGTGACTGAGTGAATTTGTGAGACAATATCTGAAAGCGATGTTTAGTATTAATTCATTTCAACAAGCAATTATCAAGCCCTTGCCATGTAAGGAGCACTCTGCTAGATTTTAAGAGTACAAAGATAAAAAAACAGCAACATGATACCTGGCCTCAAGGGGCTTACACTCTAGTACAGAAGGAACAACAAGTAGACATAGGAATGATTCGTGCAGAATTTGAGGGCAAAGGATCGTAGAATTATGGACTTAGATCTGGAAATGGCCTTAGAGGGAGATCCAGAGCAAGTGATCCAGGCAGATTTGAAGAAAAGGATCCCTTTCAGCTGGGGAAATCTGGGAGCACTTCTTGGAGGAGGTGGCACCTGAATGGGAACAATAGGTGGAGATGCAGATAGGACACACCCAAGGCATACTTGTGCAAATGTCCATTGGAGGAAGGGTCATGGAATGGCCCATTTATCTGAGAGGCCAGTTAGAAGGATACTTCTAATATAATGAAGGAATAATTGAGCGTATTTACCTATGGATGTGGATCTGAACCTGCATGTTGGTACAAGGGGATAGACACGCTTGACTTACGCCTCATCTGAAGAGTGAAGAACAGGGGGGAGGAGCATTGAGGGTGGGGGAGGAAGAGCCAGAAGGGAAGACGAGGAGGACAGACACTTTTCTTCTCCTGGACGGTAGAAGAAATGGAGTAGGCTGGGGTCTGGATAGAGCCGTAACAACCTCCTTTTTAAAAACATCGTCCCCATCCCCCCTCCCCCACAGGACACTGAGATCATCAACACAGCCATCCTGACTGGCCGGACCGTGGCCATACCAGTCAAGGTCATTGCTATTGAGGTGACGGGTCTGGTTCTGGATGTCTCGGCGCTGGTGGAGTGTGAGTCCAACAATGAGGACATCATCAAGGTGGGCACTGTGTCCCTCAAGGCCCCCCAAAGGAGCAAGTATCCCAGTGGGAGACAGGAGTCCGAGGGGACCTGAGCCAAAGGGGGTTAAATTAGTATTAGATAATACTCAAGAACAAATCCATTTTGGGTGGAGTGTTGGAGGACACAATAGTATCCTGATGGGGAGAGGGAAGGATGGAATGATGAGATTTGCGTGTCCTCTGTCTTGGGTTGGGGAAAAACTATTAGTTTTTATTGTTTTGGGTTTTTTTTTTCCTGATGAATCTTGAAAAGCTGCCTGGAGGAGGTGATCTTTTAGATATATGAATAATGGGGGAAAGATGGCTTGGCACCACTCCAGGGACTAATACGAGAAAAGTCCTATTGAAAAGAACTACTTACCATAGATATAGAAGGACAGAATTCTCCTTTCTTAATTTAGGAAACTAACACTACAGCAGATTGGGCAAAGGAGTTGAAATCAGGGGTTCAAATCCCCTTGGATCCCTTAATAGCTATGTAATCCAGAGTTAACCTCTCTGGGCCTCAGTTTCTTCATTTGTAAAATGAAAGAATGAGACTTATTGACCTCTAAGTTCCCTTCTAGTCCTAAATCTGTGATCCTCTGTCTCTTCCTTATCCTCATTCTTCCAACCCTGATCCATCTGTAAACACCTCAAGCTGCTTACTTTAAACCAGACTATTGTAGGTATACCGTGTCCTCAGCATTCCTGGGATGTAGGAGGCCCAGTTTGTGGTAAATCATTTGTCAGACTGCCTCCAGGGGGCCCCCAGATTGATCCCTTCTTGCCCAGTATGGAAAGACGGTTGGAGGCAAGCAGGGGAAGGGGTGGGGAATGGGGGGAGTACATGAGGCAGTAGAGGAATAGGGGAAGAGGGAGGGAAGTTGGCACAGGCCTCTTACCTGGGGAGCCAGAGAACCACGATTACAGTGTCAGGGTTCCCAGCGGGCTCCATAAATCAAAAGATTACATGGCTGGATCTGTTTTCTGTTCCTGTAAATAATTCAGCATTAAGGAGAACAGAAGAAGGGGGAGGCTGTGGGTTTTTATTCCTTCTTCCTCCTTCTCACTCTCTCTCTGCCTCTCTCCTCAATCTCTCTCACACATCCTCTCTCTCTCTTTCTCTCTCTCTGGGATTGAAGTGTATGTAATTCATCTCATCCATAGATGCTCCTGCCGCTAGGAAGGATAATATTAATAGCTAATATTTTATATGGCACTTTAAGGTTTTCTAAAACACTTTACAAATACTATCTCATTTTATCCTCACAACAGCCCTGTGAAGTATGTGCTGTTATCATTGCCATTTTACAGATGAGGTAACTGAGGCAGATGATAGTTAAGTGATTTGTCATACAGCTAGTAAGTGTCTGAGGCCAGATTTGACAGAGGGCTTCCTGACTCCAGGCCCAGCACTCTACCCGCTGTTCCCCAAACCATGCCAGTGTAGAAAACTGTCCACCCCCCAGGCTCATGGTCTCAGGAGCAGAATTTTTGCTGCCCAGAAAGGTTTCTTGAGGTCTAGCCAGCTGGCATCCATGGTCACAGAGTTCAGAAGAGGAGTAGTTAGACCACTGGGCTCCCTTGGAACCTGGAACCTTCTACCCCCAGCCCCTCCACCAACCCACCCAAGGGTGGGTTCTAAGAGATGAGAATAGAGTAGATTTTTTTTTTCAGAAGTTGACAGTGGGATTTGCCCAAATCTGGAATGTTCTCCACTGACTTTTTAATGGGGGGAATGGGCTGCTTTGGAAGACAGTTTATCACCACCCCACCATCCCCCCTTCCAACCATTGTGGCAATGATAACCTACCTCATTTGGGGACTCTGAGCTAACAGCCCCCGTACTGTTGGGGGGTAGAGGAGGGGGAGAAGTTGGGACCAAGCAGTCTCCCCACTCCTTCTGTTCTCTCCTCATTCCTCCCTGAACACACGTCCTCTGTGTATGTGTGTGTGCATATGCATGTTCCTGGGTAGGAGCAGACTGTCTCATGTGCACGTGTGTGGACCAGGGCAGCCCAGGTGTATGTGTGTACTTCCTTGTGTATGTGCGCATGTGTGTGTGTTTTCAATTCAGTTCAATGAATTTTTATTAAGGACCTACTGTGTACCAGGCACTACTAGGGATGGAGACTGGACTTGGGATTTCATTGGTATGGGGAACTCCTAGATGAGGAAAGTCTCTACCAGTGCAGGCTGGCACCTTCTCTTTAACTTAACAGTACTCACAGCACTAAGAGGTGAAGGGATTTGCTCAAAGTCACACAGTCAGTTTGCATCAGAAGCAGCCTTGAACCCAGGCTGGAAGGGGGCTCAGCCCCTTTCTCCCTGCTTTGTGCCCCAGTCCCATCCTTTCCTCTCCACCTCATGTCTGTGGACAATAGGATGTGTGTGTACGTGTGAGTGTGCGTGTGTCTCCTTGAGACCAGACTCCCCAGTGTGTGTGGGATGGCACTACAAAGCTGGGATGTGTCTCATGGTTTCAAGGACCAGGCAGTGACACCATGGCATCATACCTCGAGAGCTGGAAAGGACCATCCAGTCCATCAGAGACTATCAGAGACCTTCCAGTCCAATCGTTTCATTTTACGAGTCAGAAAACTGAGACCCAGACAGCTGACTTGCCCAGAGTGTCGCAGGATTTGAACTCAGGTCATCTCACTCCAAAGGCAATGCTCTTTCCATCATCCTGTGGATAATTAGTCTAGAAGGGCATGGCGGGCCCTTCACTGACTTCATGGGGCTGGGTAGTGAGCGGCCCTTTGGGGACATGTCTGTGTTTAAACCCTTGGCGTCTGCCTGCTGGAGAATGAGGTCCAGACAGAGAGACAATATGAAGCAGAGCGGAAGCCAGGCTGGTGGTGAGTTCGTGCTTTGCAGGGACATTACTCTACCAAGTTACTTGTTCAGCAGCTCCTCCTTCCAGGCCCCTGGAGCCGCTTCCTCTCTACCAGGCTCCTTTTTGCCTCTGCTCTTCTCTAGCCCTCCAGCAGCCCCCCTGCCAAGCCTCGTCTCTGCCAAGTCGTCTGGTCCTCCTAAGGCTTCAGATCCATTCATGGGTCTTCACATCATGACAAGGTTCCTGGTTTCTAACTCACACCCCCCACTTGCCTTCCCTACAGGTGTCCAGCAGCTGTGACTATGTGTTTGTGAGCGGGAAGGAGTCACGGGGCTCCATGAATGCTCGGGTGACCTTCCGATACGACCTCTTGAGCGCCCCCCTGGAGATGACTGTCTGGGTCCCCAAATTACCATTACACATTGAGCTCTCTGATGCCCAGCTCAGCCAAGTGAAAGGCTGGAGGGTACCCATTCTCCCGGACAGAAGGTACAGACATGACCTCTGGGGACATAGAGCCTCCCCACCCCCCAAGGGGATCTTACTGGGTGCCATACTCAACCTCCAGTGCATTCACCAATACAGATTCATGTACATACATACACACACACACACACACATACATCAGTCCTGGGCATACACAGGGGCAGGCATACACTTCCTCTTACCCACGTATTAATGTTCAAGGTCACATAGTGTCTACACCCACTCTGAGCTCCTGGGGTGAGAAAAATCCAGTAGGAAGGTCAGAGAAAAGGAAAAAGAATAATGGGAGAGAAGCAACAGAGAGGAGAAATGAAGGAGAGAGGGACAAAGAGAGAGATAGAGGCAGAGATAGACAGAGAGACAGACACACACACACGGAGAGGGGAGGGAAGGATGAACATGGAAGAGGCTAGAAAAATAAAGATGCATAAAGGGAAGGAAAGAAGAGCAATATTCATAGGATTTGGAATAGGAGAGGCATTAGAGATTAACCCAAATTATAATGATGAGAGGCTGAGTGATTGCCCAAAACCACGTGACTAATAAGCAACAAAGCCAGGGTTTGAACCCAAGTTCTCTTGACTACAAATCTAGGACTCTACATCATCTCACACTATTGAAAGAGATGCCTAGCTCCTCAGACCCTTGGGGCTGGAGTAGAGGATACTGGCTTGAGTGTTTCTCTGTGATATTTAAGTGAAAAAGGGAGAGATGGCAAGAGAAGAAGGTGTAAGAGAGTGTATGGTTGGAAGGAGGAGGTGAAGCGTGGGATCACAGATTGAGAGTTTGAAGGAGCCTTAAAAGCCCGTCAGTCCAACCCTGGAAACACTGAGAGGGGAAGAAAACAAAATCTCCTATAACAGGCTATTTCCTGGAGTGAGGTAGAACCAGAGAGCAGAGGGGAGAGGGGGCCCAGTCCCCTCCACGTCCCCAACACAAGAGATTCTATTTTCTTTTCTCTAGAGCTCAGGCAAGTGGGAAGGACAAGACAAGGAAAGTGAGGTCACAGAGCAGGGATGGGCCAAGTGGGCCCTTCAATCAAAGGATTCATTCCATAAAACCTGGACTCAATCAAAAGGCCATGCTTGCAGACCTAGAAGTCCACATGTGGCCTGGAGGCCGCAGGTTCCCCAGGCCTGTATAGAGAGAAAAGACATATTCAGACTTAACCCAGCTGGCCCCTTGCATCCCTGCCCTCTCACTTCCTTTCCTCTTTAACACATACATACATACACACACACACATGCACACATGCATACACACACATGCTTGCGTATGTGTATGTACTCTTGTAGCACAGAGATAAAACATGGGGCTGCGGGCCAAGGATTCATCCTAACCCTGCTCTCTACCTGCTTGTGCCCAGGTCAGCTCGGGAGAGTGAAGATGAGGAGGAGGAAGAGGAGGAGAAGCGGCAGAACCGGGGATGTACTCTGCAGTACCAACACTCCACGCTCCAGGTCTTCACTCAGTTCCATACCACGTCGTCTGAGGGCACTGACCAGGTGGTCACCATGTTGGGCCCTGACTGGCTGGTGGAGGTGACCGACCTGGTCAGTGACTTCATGAGGGTGGGCGACCCTCGTGTGGCCCAACTGGTGGACAGCAGCACTTTGGCTGGCCTCGAGCCTGGGACTACCCCATTTAAGGTAGGACTTTGCTCCTCCTCCCCCCCAACGCCCCCCCCAACTCCCCCCCCCCCCCCCCCCCCGCTAAACTTCTGTATTAAGACCCTGGAGGCAAAGGATACTCTGAGGTTGACGCCAGCTCTCCTCCTCCAAACCCTAATCATTCCCATTCACCCCGTCTCTCTCATATACCTGTTCTTGTCTCATAGCTCTGAAGCAATGAGCTTTAGTCAATAGAAGGATCCTTCTTAGGGGAAAGATGGGAGGTCAGTTAAAGGGCTGGGGTTGGGGCAGCCACAAGTCACTTGTCGTCCTGAGCCTACCTCTCCCCATCCCCACACTCATCCCTTGACCTGAGTGCATGGCATCCAATTTGCTCCTCCCCTCCAGGTCGTGTCCCCACTGACCGAGGCTGTCCTGGGAGAGACGATGGTGACGGTGACAGAGGAGAAGGTCAGCATCACGGAGCTCCGAGGCCAGGTGGTGGCTAGCCTCTCCCTCTCCCTCCGCCCCAGCCCTGGGAATAGTCACACCATCTTGGCTACTACAGCAGCCCAGCAGACCCTCAGCTTCCTCAAGCAGGTGAGTAAGAGAGGCGCCAGAGGCCCTGGGTGCCTTGCTTCATATTCCCACCCTGTTCCAACTGGGGTGACTACAGGGGGTGTGTTCCTCTACTTTCTCTACTGCTCCCTCCTGACTCAGGAGGGGCTCGAACATGGAGAGGTTAACTACTCACCTCCTCACCCCATTGCTCTATCCTGGCTAGGTAAAGACTTAATTATGGAAGGTCTAGTAATTCATCTTTCTGCACTCAATGACTAGAGAGGACTTCTCCTGGAAACCTGAGAAACCTGTCCCCAGGTCTCTGGAGGACCAGACACCTGTGTTCCCCAACTCCATCCAGCTGTGAAACCCCAACTATAGCTTCTTCCCTCTGCTGCCTAAACAATAGCAAAAGAAAGAAAGAAAAAAAGCTGGGAGACAGATGCAGAAAAGCTAACCGAGTACAGCGTGGAGCAAGGAATAACAGAATCATGGGCTTAGAGCTGAAAAAGACTCTAGGCAGATATTGCGGAGACCACCACCCCTATTTTACAGATGTGGAAACTGAGGCTCACTATATCAGATTGCACAAAGTCTTGGGGAAGGAGGTGGGGGGGGAGAAAAATTTAAAACTCAAAAGTTTGTGGAAGTGATTGCTGATAAATCAAATTAAATTAATTAAAAAAAAAGAAACTAAGGCCCAGAGAATTTAAGTGACTTGCCCAGAGTCACACAGCAGAAAGAACCCTTGGTCAGTGGATTCAGATCATCCAGGTTCTGTTGCTGCCTCTGGCCTTGACTCGATGTACAACCTTAGGCAAATTATTTACTCTCTCTGGGCCTCAGTTTCCTGCTCTTTAAAATGATGAGGTTGGACTGAGTTGTTTCTAAAATCCTTTCTAGGTCTGGAGTTTACAGTTATTTAGAGTGTAAGAGAGGAGGCCAAGGAGAGCTTGGACCAGAGAATAGAGGAGCTAATAACAGCCCCCTATGCACATGAAAGGAGAGTCAAAACAGATTTCTCTTCATCTTTTCCAAAGCAGGACAAGGAAGTATGAGCCTGATGATGCAGGACAGGAGACTTGAATCTATTGACTCTATTAAGATAATAGGGTTGGGGGGATAGAGGAGGAAAGTGGTAAGGGAAGGCTTTGAATGAATGAAAAAATCTCTGATTTCAAGGGGCTCACATTCTCATTGAAAGTTCAGCTGCAGGGCCGATAGAAAGGTGTAAATCCTGAGGGAGTGGTCATAAGGCGAATGGCAAGGCCCAGGGGTCCTTAGGATGTATTGGGATGGCTGGGATAGTTTAGGTCTAGAGAGTTGGATTTGATGGCTTCCAATGTGACCTCATTAGAGCATTCCTATCCTCTGTCCTCCATCAGTCTCTGCCCAGTATTGTCTCTCCCCCACTCACCATCTCCACCTCCTCCAGAAAGACGATAACCTCGATAACCCCTTTCCCCTTCTCAGCCTTCCCCTTCCCTGGTCCCCTTCCCTGGCCATTCACCCTGCAACTACATCGTCTCTTTCAGGAAGCGCTCCTGAGCCTCTGGCTGTCCTACAGTGATGGCACCACGGCTCCCCTGTCCCTATACAGCCCAAGAGACTACGCGCTGCTGGTCAGCAGCCGGGACGAGAGGGTGGCCACTGTGACCCAGGACCGGGCCTTCCCCCTTGTGGTAGCCGAGGCTGAGGGGGAAGGCCTGCTGCTCCAGGCTGATCTCACCATCTCAGAGAGCTGTCAGAAATCCAAGCGGAAGAGCATCCTGGCCACAGCGGCTGTGGGGCTGCGAGTACGCTTCGGGAATGAGGAAGAGGATCCCACCTATGACTACCCTGGCCCGAGCCAGCCTGGCCCAGGTGGGGGCGGTGGAGACAGTGAGGATGAGGTCATATGGGCTGGCCACCCTGGCACTGCTTCCCCTCAGGGGCCACCCACACCAGGCACTGCTGGCCCAGCCCAGACTCCGACGGAGGATTTCCCTCCCATCCCCACTGGCTTCACCCAGATGCCCCGGGGGCTGACGGACCTGGAAATCGGGATGTACGCCTTACTAGGTGTCTTCTGCCTGGCCATCCTCGTCTTCCTCATCAATTGTATTGTATTTGTACTCCGGTATCGGCACAAGAGGATCCCCCCTGAGGGCCAGACCAGCATGGACCACTCCCATCACTGGGTCTTTCTGGGTAATGGACAGCCCCTCAGGGCCCAGGGTGAGCTCTCACCCCCTGCAGGCAACCCTCTGGAGGCCGTGCCCACCTGCTGCCACGGGGACCACCACAGCAGCGGCAGCTCCCAGACCAGCGTCCAGAGTCAAGTCCATGGGAGAGGGGATGGCAGCTCGGGGGGTTCAGTCCGGGACCAGGCTGAGGACCCGGCCAGCTCCCCCACATCCAAGCGCAAGCGGGTCAAGTTCACCACTTTCACCACAATGCCCTCTGAGGAGCTAGCCTATGACTCAGTGCCCGCTGGGGAGGAAGAGGAGGAGGAGGACCTGAGGTGGGGCTGCCCAGATGTGGCAGGGGGCACGTTGGCTGCCCCCCAGGACCTGCACAACTACATCCGCAGAATCAAAGAGATTGCTTAGATGCCCCTCCCACCACTACCCCGAGCCTCCACCCTGGCCCCACTCAGCTGCTTTTCCGGGAAGAGTCTGACTCAACCTCCCGGCTTATTCCGGGCCCTGTTGGATTGGGTTTTATAAATCCTAACCTTCTCCCCACCTCCTAACATTGGGTTAGGCCTGGGCAGGGCTGGTTCTGAGGCCTTGTCCCCTCCCCTCCACTTGCCGCTGGTTCTCCCTCTGGAGGGACTAGCCCAGTAGGAAGGGATTGAAGGAGGGCCCTATCTTCCCTCTCTCACTGTCTCCACTGCCTTCTAAGATCTAACACCACTTTTTTTTCCCCAGAGAGTGAGAAGAGGCAGTGTGTAGACAAGAGAGAGAAAAAGAAATTGGGGGAGGGAGAGAGAAGCATGGGCTTTGCCCTGTGTGCCCCTTGCAAGCTTTGTCTGACCCCAGGATTATCCCTTCCTTGGGGGCCTGCTTCCCTCTCCTCCCACGTCCCCCATTTCTCCTCCTTCCCTTCCCCCAAGCTGCACAATGACTTTTCTCAAACCTACATTCAGGGATTTCTGTCCTGAGGAAGGGGATGAGGGGACTCCCCCCAGCCCTCCTGAGGGATGGAGCTGCAGAGCTGAAGAATTGGGGCTGGCTTGGGAAGTCATACCCCCTGAAAATCTGGGAGGCTCCATCCCTTTCCAGATGCTGGGAACCTCCCCAGGTTACTTGTGGGAGTTCCCGTGGGAGCCCTTAGTCACGGGGTCAGCCCATGGGGGTCAAGGTCGGAGCCAGACTCTGCCACCCTCACCTTGCCCATACCCTCAAATCTCCTCCCCCGAGGGATTGTTGAGGGTTTCTCTCCTCCTTCCTCTTTACTATGGAGGCTCTGGGCAGGGAGCTGGTGTGTGGAAGATGTCTACTCCGTCCACAACCCTTCCCCTCCACCCCAAAATCTATTGCCCAGAGAGGGGGCAATGAGACTATCCCAGAAAGAGTTAAGGGGTGGGAGGGCAGAGAAGAGGGGGAGCTCCACCTGCCCAGGCTCTCGTGGCTTCCCCACAATGTCTCACCCCTACTCCCAACCCAAGGGCACTGCCCTCTAATTCCCAATTAGGCGGGAATTCTTCTAACCCTGTGATTTCCTCAGCTAGGTCTTCACCACGCCTTAGCCACTTGTCATGGGTTTGCCAGCTGTTTATTCCCTTTCTGGGTGGGCCAGGGTGGGGTGGCAGGGTGGGGGAGGCGCTCGGAGAGGCTGCCTTTCCTCCCCTCCACCAACACAGACCCCCATGGGGTGGGTCCGAGGGCACCAGGAGACATATTGTCTTTAAGGGTGGGAGCTGAGGGCACCAGCATCACCGCCACCACCCTGGGACAGCTGGAATGGACGATGTGACTTCTCAGATGTGATTTCTCCATTTGGGTTTTTACCCACCACTGTGTCTGACTTTTCTTAAATAAATAAACAGAAAAGACCAGGATGGGGCGGGAGCAGAGGGACCCGGAGAACAGATGTGCTGCACACCTGGTTCTGTTTTGTTCTATATACACATACACATGTGTGATCGTGTACGCCCCCTCCCCTCTTCACAGATACACAACTGTTTGACATGGAAATGGGGCTGGGGTGAATGGAAGGGAAAAGACACACACGAGTGGGTAGGTTTGCACACACTACTTACTAATGCTTCTTCCAGTGTGGAACTGGCCACAGAAAAGGGGGAAGCAGAACATGGAATCATAGAAACGGGGCCAGGGTGAGCCTAGCAGCAAGCTCAGAATCAAGGAGAAACTCTGCTGAGACTTTAGAGTGGGATCACTCTGAGAGGTGATGTTTTCATCTTCAGTGTAGATAGAATTTCAGGAAAGGGTTGATCTCAGGGTAACTTTCATTCTTCACAGTGTAGCCTCCATTATTTCATTGGAAGTCATTTAGAAGAATAACAGACACACCTGCTCTTCCATGATCCCTGATTTTCCTGTGTAGGCATTCCCCCCACCAATGCAGATTGCAATCCATTTATGCCTTCTCATCTTGTACAATTCATGTCAAGATCCTTTCACTCATCCATAAGGGATCTACGTAAGGTGGCAGACACTCCTGTTTGCCAACATAAATGCAAAAACACATTCCAAATGCAAAGTAAATTCATGGATCAAAGGTGGGGGATGGGAGGGCCAACAAGTGGATAACCCAAGTGTTGAACTGTTGCTTGCCACAAAATATTAAAGGATGAAAAAGAATGGTGAGTAGATTCATGGAAGATTTCCAGGAAGGAATGAAGAGGAACTGTACAAGATGAGAGAGTGTAAACGGGTCAGGATATGCACAAGTGGAGAGGAGACCCTTGGCAGGCATCGGAGATGACATATCCATTACATGTATGGAGCACTGTCCGAGGCACTTGGGGAAGATGTTTCTTTAACATCTGCAGCCATCGTTGTGGACACTTGCTCTACTCTCTCATTACAAAGCCATAGCTCCTCTATAACTCAGGAGGTGTACCCATGCCACCTTCTCTGACACTAACAAGCTGCATGTGCCTGGACAAGTTGCTTGACCTCTCTGAGTCTTAGAATCCTCTTTTATCAAACGAGGGAGTTGGTCTAAATGGGCTCTAAGGTGCCTTCCCGCTCTAAATCTATGATCTTATGATCCCCCAACAACTCAGGAGTTGTTCTGTAAGAGTTCTTGTAGCCCCAAAATGGCATAACCCTATGGCAAATCAAATGATTATGGGTCTGTAGCTAATGAAAAAGAGCCAAGAGGTCATCAGGCCCAGTGCTGTCAAGCTCAAATGGACAGAGGGGCCACTAAACCACACACAAAGATCCCCATGGGCTGCATATTGACTTAGAAAACTACATATTAACATCATCTATTTTCCATTGTATTTTTATTGATTTTGCCAAATATTTTAGTCTGGTTCTGGTACTATCACCTCTGATCTAGTCCATCCTCTCCCTTCCCCTCCCCACCATTTTACAGGACCTGAGTCTCATTTCCTGTTGATGCCATCAAAACCACTGGCCATATCATTTTCCAGTTGCCTAGATAAAAGTTAGTTGAGACCTTAGAATGAGTGAATGAATGAATGAAGCAGGCAAGCATTTATTAACTGCTTACTATGTGCAAAGTGCTGTGCTAAGAGCTGAAGGTACAAACAGAAAAGTAACACAGTCCCTGCTCTCAAGGAGCTCTTGTTCTAATGGAGGTGAGTAGAGTTTATCTACTCTACTTTACAGATGAAGAAACCAAGGCCCAGGGGAGTTTCTGACTTCCTTGAGGACACACAGCTAATTAGCACCAGAGGTGGGATCATGGTGATATTTTTGCAGATGAGGACACTAGAGCTTAGAGAGAACAAATGACTTGTCCAAATAAATACCAGAATTAGAATGGGGACCCCGGTCCTCTGACTCGAAACCAACACTCTTTCCTCTTTACCACTTGGCTTTTTATTTATGCTTTTATTTTTCTTGTGCACTTTGCTACTCTGCACCCCTTTGCTCCTTTGTCTAGTCATCGGTGACCTTTAACGCAGAATGTGGTGGCCAATCTTAGCAAGGCTAGTTTTTGTGGGACAGACACATAGCCCATCACTGGGCCAGGATGCTCCAAGCTTTTCTCTCTTGGCAGCACCTGGTGGAGTTGTCCAGCCTGCCTAGCCTTTGGAGACTCAAGATCACATCTACAACACGTCAGGAAAGAAAAGGTGAGCTTCTGCCCTTAAAGGGCTTATAGTCCAGCAGAAGAGATGGCAGATGCACAAATGACTAACAGAAGAGGGAAGAGAACAAGCATTTAGTAAGCACCTACTGCATACCAGGCATTGTGCTAAGCACTTTACAAATATCGCCTTATTTGATCCTCACAACCATTTGGGAGATAGGTGCTATTATTATCCCCATTTTACAGTTAAGGAAACTGAGGAAGACAGAGGTTAAGTAACTTGCCCAGGGTCATATAGCTGTTAAGTGTCTGAGATTGGATTTGAACTCGAGTTCTGTTCACTCTATCCACTGCATGCAAGTAAGAGTGTTAGGAGAATTCAGAGAAGGGAGAGGTCATGTTTAGCTAAAGAAATTAGGGAAAGCTTCATGGAGGAGGGACACCTGGAAAGCAGGCTGGGCTTTCAACATGCTAGGATAGTGGAGAGGGTAAAGATATACAGAGACACTCCACGGGAAATGAGGGAAGGATCTGAGGAATAGTGAACAGTCTGGCTGGAATGTCACAGTAACAATTCCCCTTTAAGGTTTTGCAAAGCACCTACCTCACAGCAGCCCCATTAGGTAAACAATACAGGCATTATTATCTCCATTTTACAGATAAGTAAGCTGAGGTTCGGAAAGGGGAAGGCATTTTCTGGTGTGTACCCACGCAGGATTCAGACCCAAGTCCCCTTACCCCAGCACAATGGGCTGCCTGTAGGTAGTGATATGAAATAATGCTTTAGAAGGTAAGATGACATCCATGCTAGGTTGTGGGGAGTCTTGGACACCAGGCTGAGAAATTCGGACTTTATTCCCCAAAGAGCTTTGAGTTAACCGTCTCATCCATCTTCCTGGTGTCAGGCGTACTTGGGCAAAGCCCAGTATGATTTCTGGAAGAGCTTCCCCATCAGAAGAATGAGACTTTGCAATAAGCGTTGGAATAAGGTCTTCAAAGACCGAGAATAGAGAAAGCCATTCATTTGATTTATTCAGCAAACATTTATTAAGGCCCTAATACGTGCCAGGTACCAGGGAGACAAAAATTAAGACAGCCCCTGCCTTCAAGGCTTTAGCTTCTTCTGGGGAGAAAATACGAATAAAGGTAAGTCAAGGCAAAATGTATGCGGAGGAATTTCCGTGAGGAAGGCACAAGCAATTGGAGGGATGGGGACGGGCTTTATGTGAGAGATGGCCCTTAAGGTAAGCCTTGAAGGGAGCTGAAGGTGAGGAGGGAGAGTGTATATGGGGGACAGACAGCCTGTGCAACGACACGGCCACGAGAGATGGAATGTTGAGCAGCAAAGGGACTGTTAGCTGTAACAAATTGTGCAGGAAAGGAGGAAAACGCAGGAAGCCCGGAAAGGGAGGTTGGAGCCAGAATGTAAAGGGCTTTAAATGCCAAATAGGATGGAGCTGTAAGGGGACTTGGGATATCAGGACAGGGCTTCACGGAAACAGGGGGAGGGACTAAATGATCATCCCTGCTCTTGCAAAGCAATATAGGCCGAGGGCCAGGGGACAGCGTGGGGCCTTATGGTCAGGTCTTATAGGCAGAGCCCTCAAGTCCCCGAATCCCAGCCCTGGGCAGCCTCATCCCTTCACCTCTCTCCCCATTCCAAACGAAGCAGAAGAAACGGTTCCTGGAAACCAGCAGGGTCTGACCCCTGTGTAGTTGGAGGGGGAGTGTGGGGAGTGAGGAGGGACATTAAGTTAACAGCCCCTTTGGAATGGCCCCGACACTGAACTCCTCTTTAAAAATTTGTCTTCAACCTGAAAACGAATCAGGGGACCTTGTAAAGAACCATTATTGACAGAGAGCTGCTCTGGGAACGCTTGGGAAACCAGGCCCATGAATCAGACCAGCTGCTGAAATGAGATTTCCTGGAAAGCTGGGGACTCTGGCTAATGAAGAGCTGTGAGCCAGGGAGGAGGGAGGGAGGCACGAAGAACCCCACTCCCAACCCCCTCAGCCCCGAGTCCAGGCACTCGAAGGGCCTCCTTCAGAGCTCACCTCTTCCTGGAAGGCTTAGTCTAATCAACCTGCCCCAACTCTGCCTCAATAGTTTATATACTCTCCTTATTTGCCCATTTAGCTGAAGGAGGGGTAGATCATATATTTAGACTGACAGAAGCCATAGAGTGTGAGGCATACCCACCCCTGTCCTTTTCTCATGTTATAGACGAGGCCACTGAGACCCAACAAGGTCTCATATCTTTCCCAAGGTCATATATCAGAGTAACCATTTGAACTCAAGCCTTTTGACTAAATCCAGTGCTCTTTGGAACCATGGCTTTTTAGAGGCCATCTCTACTAATTAGGTATCCCAGATGAGACAGCCTATGAATTGTGTTGAGTTCTGTGTACTACTTATTTGACAAGCTGTTGTCTAAAGGAGGCAATCCATAGTGAAGGGCCTTGCGCGGTACCATACCAATGCACCCACACCATACAAATGCCCCACATGCCAACTGGGGCTGTTTAACTTGGAGAAGACTCAGGGATGATATAATAGCTGTCTTCAAGTGTTTTAATGGCTCTTTTGTGGAAGAGGGTTAGATTTGTTTCACTCTGCTCTAGAGGGGAAAATTAAGAAAAATTGGTGGAAGGTGGAAATATTTGCTTGCTGCTAAGTATAGCAGAAGACTGTGGAACGCAGCCCTTCCTATGGAGCAGGGAACAGAACACATGTCTCATAGGAAGGGGCCTGAATGCAACCCTACCTCTAAGGGAAGGGCTCCAGTCCAACTCCATACACATATACATACGTGTATTGGGGAAATGTTGCTAACGAAGCTACTCCCATACTGGAATGGACTGCCTTGGGAGGTCGTGGGTATATTCTCATCTGTCATCTCCAAGAGAAGGCAAGTGAATCTCTTGGGGATGCAGTAGAAGTAATCTTTGGTCAAGTATGGAGTAGACTATTGATGGCCACTGAAGTCCTTTCCGATTATGGGGAATCTGTGAATCTAAGAATCTGTGGGGGAAACAAGCAAGATTTGCCGGGAGTACAGGGGTAGGCAGATGGATGTGGCTGGGTCTGAGGGGTCCAGTTAGGAAGTAAAGTGAAATAAAACTGGGAAAATATTGAGAAAAAAGAAGATCCTCAAGGGCAAAGCTGAGGGGCTGAGATTTGGTGATCACAAGTCACATTAAGAGTGATTTAATGATGGAAGCAGAGAATGTACTTGGAGAAACATGTGATGCAAAGAACTTCTCCCAGCCTAGGAATCCTCCATGTCCATCCTAGCAGCTCATAGAATCCAAGAGCTAGCGTGGACCTTGGAGACATCTATGATAGTCTGATGCCCTTCCCAGAATAGGATTGTCCTCCATGATATTCTTAGCATGTCATCAGATGCTGCTTGAATACCTCCAAAAACTCACAACCATATAAGACAGGCCCATTCTACTCTTGAATAGTTTTAATTGTTAAAGAGTTCTTTCTATTGAAATCTGCCTCCCAGTACTTTGCCTTCTGGGGCTATGCTGAATAAATCTGGCCCTTCTTCCATATAACAACACTTCAGATATTTAAAAATTAATTGGGTGCCCACCCCTTGACCCCCAGGCAATCATTAGGTCTTCTCCAGCCTAAACATCCCAGATTCCTTCAAATTTGAGCTCTCTCACCATTGTAGTGATGCTTACACTTGTCATCATCCTTCTTAAAACATATTCCCAGAACTGAATGCCAGACTCCAGGTGGGATAAGAGTAGAGGACCCCACAATGATCAATCTAATTTTATTTTTGAAAAGTCATCTCTACCCTCTTTCTTCTCAAGAACCATACCCAATTTCTTCTTTTCTTTTTCTTCTGGAGGGCATCACCACTACCAGTATCCCTCATCTGAAGGCAAGAGACTGGCTCTGCCTCTTTCAGCTCACAAACGAGATGATGGACTCCTCAAAAAAGAATGTCAACCAGCATTTCCAGTTCCTAAGGCTGCCTCCTTCACTATCTTCTCCTTCCCCATTCTCTCTTAGAGTGGAAGGGGGAGGAGGGGGTAGGGCAGGGTTATAAGGACTGTGCAGAGGTGGGTAATGCCCAAGCTAGTCATTCTCTTTGCTCCAGAAAAAAATGAGTAGAAGCTAGACAGGCAGTCAGGTCAGGACCAGATTGTCAGACAGTGGAATCCCTCCAGAGAGGACACAGCTTGTGTGGGCAGGGCTGTAGACAGGAAAGGGATGCCAGCCAGCCAAGAGGGCTGGGAGCCCACCTGGTTGGCATCTGGTGTTTCATCCTCAGCAGGGTAGGGAGCCTTGGAAGTTAGCAAGCCTAGACAGAAATTTGCCTGGTGGGGAAGGAGAGGGACAGAGGAAGTGGAGGGGAAATGAAGCTGGTACCAAGTTGGGTTGTACAAAAATTGTCTGATTTCAGCTAGATATGCTTAATCTTGGAAGTCCACTGACCACTCGCCCAGTGCCTGGGTTTCTAGGACATTTGCATTGAGATCTATTTATTTGGGGAACCAGTAGCATGATACAGTGCTGAGTACAATGTCTTCTACTGGTTGGATAGAAGCAATTTCCTCTCAAGGGATAGATTCTTCCATAGATGGCTTTCTTCCCTGCTACCAGAAGTCACACTTCTTGGAGCTGTCTCAGGTAACTGCTTAGAAAGACAACAAGAAAGAGGGAGGGAGGAGGGAAGGAAGGAAGGAAGGAAGGAAGGAAGGAAGGAAGGAAGGAAGGAAGGAAGGAAGGAAGGAAGGAAGGAAGGAAGGAAGGAAGGAAGGAAGGAAGGAAGGAAGGAAGGAAGAAAGAAAGAAAGAAAGAAGGAAAGAAAGAAAGAAGAATGGGAAGGAGGGAGGGGAGAGAGAGCATTTATTAGGCCTTTTACTATGTACCAGGCACTGTGTAAATATAAGCAAAATAAGATAGTTCCTTCACTCAAGAAGCTTAACATTCATTGTGCTAAAGCTTGGAGTCCATTCAGTGTTTCAGGAGAGTGGCACTGGACCTGGACACTGGAGTCATTTTCATGTCCTCACTTGGGTTTTCTTGGCAAAGAGACTGGAGTGGTTTGCCATTTTTCTTCTACAGCTGGGGAAACTGAGCAAACAGGGTTAAGTGACTTGCCCAGGGTCACACAGCAAGTAAGTGTCTGAAGCTGGATTTGAACTCAGAAAGATGAGTCTTCCTGACTTCAAACCAGGTGGTCTATCTCCTGCACAACATAACTACCCAAGGAAGGCCTTAGTTTCCTCATCTGTAAAATGGAGTTAATAATAGCACTTACTTCCCAGAGTTGTTGTGAGGATCAAATGAAATAATATGTGTAAAGTGCTTTGAGAATCCTAAAGCACTAGTAATTACTATCATGAGTGTTGTTATCATCATTGTTTTCTTATCATTACTATCATTATTACAAGCCAATGCTTCTGGTGGGGAACATAGTGTGTAAGGGAAAGCGGTAGGGTGGGTAGGGAGGCAGCCGGTGAGGAGGAGACCAGATACGAGTGAGATGAAACAGGACTGAGATCCTTCTTAAAGTGCTGATCTTGGGGAGAGAGTCACCAATCTGTTGACGAGAGCCTCAGGGCGGATCCTGTTTTCGTTGTTTTTTAAAAAGCCACAGGGCAGCTAGGTGGCTCAGTGGATAAACTCCAACCTTGGAGTCAGGAGGACCTGAGTTCAAATCCAGCCTCAGACACATGACATTTACTAGCTGTGTGACCTTGGGCAAGTCACTTAACCCTGATTGCCTCACCAAAAAGGCAAAAAATTAAAATAAAATAAAATAAAAAAGAGCAACCCAATGACTACCATCCTCTAATTCCACCAGACTTGGTTTGAAGACTGGCTCACAACCCCTAAAGGAGTAACAAAAAAGCCCTGTAAAAATCCATCTGCTTTGACTAATGGACTTCCTTCAATTTAGCTTCAGATCTCAGCATCTACTTGTTATCTCAGCATCTACTTGTCTTTGTTATTTGTCCCCTTACATTTCTGTTAGTTCATCAACGCTGGGAGGAGGGAATTAGCTGACTGGGGCTGTCCTGATCAATTCTTCTCTCCCCCACTACACTTACTTTATCTCCTTTGATCCTCATCAATAATCTTGTAAAAGAGATGTGTTATCATCCCCATTTTACAGATGAAGAAAGAGAGACCCAGAGGGGTTCAGTGACTTGCTTGTAATTAACATGGGAGACAAGATTCAACCCCACATTTCCAGCTCCAACGATCTTTCCAATACACCTTTTTGTTCTAAATCTACGATGCTAATAAAGCCTCCTGGTCCCCTTGCCTCTTTCCGATCTCTCTGAGCTTGTGAGTATTTATAGGTCGATGGAGCGCTGGATTTGGAGTCAGGAAGACCTGGGTTTGAATCTTGTTTTGGCTACTTAGTAGCTATATGACTCTAGGCTACACGGGACTCAGTTTCCTCATCTCTAAAATGAAGGGGCTGGACTGGATTACCTCACAGGGCCCTTTCAGCTCTGAACCTACGGTCCTGTGTCTCCCAAGCTCTGTGTCCTGCCTGGATTCACTCCATTCCCAGATCATGGTGGGGGAAGGGAAGGGAAGACCAGAAGATGCCTCTAGGCTAGGCGAATGTACCTTTGGCCAGTGCCTACCCACAGAGACACCTTCCCCTTTTTCTTCTCCATCTTAAGGTCTTGGATTATTGCTCTCCTTCCTTACTCGGGTAACTGCAGGTCAGATCGATATGCGGGAAGCCAGACGTCTGGGCTTCCTCCCCTCTCCTCCCCCCCACCCCAGGCCCAGTGCCCATTCCACTATTGTAGGCAATGATAGGGAGTGAGAATCTGTACCTCAGGGCTAACAGGATTGTTTGGCTTGCCATGCTCTGAAGGGTTGACTCTTTTATCTGTCACTTATCTCTGCCTCAAAAGCTCACTTGTTGGAAGCTGCTCGCTGTGTGTGCGTGTTGGGCCACCAGGGTGGAATAAAAGGATCTGCTGCCAGGTGCCAGAGAGTGGAAGAAACAAAGGGTCTGAATGGACCTCGAGAAAGATCAGATGTATTCATCCTTATACCCTGCAGGAAGAGACACAGCTTCTGCCTTCAGGAAGATCCCAGTGTTCGTGTGTGTGTGTGTGTGTGTGTGTGTGTGTGTGTGTGTGTGTGTGTGTGTGTGAGAGAGAGAGAGAGAGAGAGAGAGAGAGAGAGAGAGAATCTCTACCCTCTGGGAACTCCCAGGAAGGAAAGGAGGGGGAGAGATGAAAGAGAATTCCAACTCCCTTCCCCCAAGCTCTCTGTAGGTGACAGGGGAAGAAAAGGAAGGAATAAAGGAATAATTTTAGAGTGATTCTTAAGCTCCTATGGGAATTCCAATCGGGTGGAGGTAGGAGAGAAACAACTCTTGCCCTCAGTGAGCTCCAAATTGCTCATTTGTGACTGACTCTTCATGACCCCATGGATCATACCAGCCCTGGGGTTTTCTTGGCAAAGATACTGAAGTACTGTGCCCTTTCCTTCTAAGGCAGAGGTTAAGTGCCTTGCCCAGGGTCACACAGCTAGTAAGTGTCTGAGGTCACATTTGAACTCAGGTCTTCCTGGCTCCAGGCCCACTACCCTATCCATTGCCACCCTCAGGGAACCGCCAGTCTGGTACAGTTGGGTGGCATTAATCTGAGATTAATCTGAGAAGGCTACCTGAAGAAGATGGGCTTTGCGTCCATGTCTTTGTTGGAAGAGAACCATAAATTCAAAGAAGAGGATGTTTGGTAGGGCCTTCACTTTCAGACGGGATCCATCTTGAATCACCCCCATCTTGGAGGGTAAAAGTTTGCAGGTGGGCAAGAAGACGTAAGCTCACATAAGCCTCCTGTTAAGAGTTAGTGCCCAGAGCTTGTTTGGGGGTTGGGAAGGAGGTACGTAGGGAAATCACAGGAGGTGGGGCTGGTGGGATTGTACTATGAGCAGTGGGTACTATCTGGAGACTTCTGGAACCCCGTGGGCTGGAGTCACTTGGACGTCCCTGATAGAAGAGAAAAAACGGAATTGGGGTGGGAATTAGCAACCCAGACTCAATTTGCCAAGGGCAGTTTCAGGGGCTGAACTTGATCGGGGGGGAAAGGGATGGAGGGAGGGGCAGTGGTAGAAAGGGATGAGCTACATTCAGGATGGATAGAAAGGACTGAAAACTTAACTGGGGCGGGGGAAGGGTAGGGGTGGAGCAGGGACTCCATTCATCCTCCCTGTCAGGGGTGCAGTAGCAGAGGGAGAACCTTGTCCCCTCCAGCTCTGCCTCCTGGATGACAGATTCCCCTTCCTTCATTCAAGAAGACGAGGTTGGGCCCTGTGCCAGGGACTGTTCTAGCCTTGGAATGCGGAGAGGCGGCTTACCTCTGCTCCCTCTCCCTAGCTGTCTCATCTGTGAGGGTGTAGCTATGTTGACCAAGCCGAAATCTCTTAGCCACGAAATTGGTTCAGATTCTATCCCCTGGGTCTCCTTCCATCTATTCTTTCTCCTCATTCTGTCTGGACCCCCTGAAGTGGGCATTGGCTCTAGAATGAGGGGATCTGGATTCAAATCCTGCCTCTGACACTTATTAGCTGTGTGATCCTGGGCAAGTCACTTGGCTTGGCCTAGGTCTAGGTTTTCATTCTAAGTCTATGAGTCTCATCTCTTGTGAATGCCTCTTATGGGATAGGGAAACCTCAGGCCCAGAGAGAGTGATGTCCTTGCCTTTGGGTGCAAAGCTGGGCAGAGACAGAAGTAGGAATGGAGCTGGGGAGGTGGTACTTGGTATAAATGTGTGAGGATTCCATTTATTTGGGTTTGGGTTTTTTGGTTTGTTTGTTTTTGGAGGAAGCAATGGGGTGAAGTGACTTGCCCAGGGTCACACAGCTAGTGAGTGTTAGAGCCACCTAGCTGCCCCAATTCTGTGCATTTGTAAATAGAAGAAGGGGCATATGAGAAAAAGAGATGAGTGTATCCATATGTGTCTCTAAGCAGGAGGGTTATCGAGGGAAACCTGTAAGAACATAGTCCATGGTAGGGGAAGAATAGAAATACATGAAGTGTGGTTTAAGGGAAAAAGTAAAATCTCCTTTTCATAGCTGTCAGTGGGTAGCCACAGCTGGAGAAAAATTCTGCAGAGGGGTGTGTGTGTGTGTGTGTGTGTGTGTGTGTGTGTGTGTGTGTGTGTG
>NW_020954546.1:1924139-1931783 GCF_900497805.2 Vombatus ursinus
TGTGTGTGTGTGTGTGTGTGTGTGTGTGTGTGTGTGTGTGTGTGTGTATGTCCCAGGGTTATCCTTCCATCCTCCTCCCTTGAAAACCCTGTTCAAAGAACAGATACAACAAAACACCGGACATATCAGGTGATTAAATTGCCTCCTTCATCAGGCATCTAGGGGCACACTGAGTCACACACATATCCAGGCCTTCGTTGGAAGACTAGCCCACACTGATTGGAGACTTGCAGCCGGAATGCATTAACCAGAGGTGTCTAATGCAATCAGGGATGGCCTAACCATGCTACTGGAGGGGGCTGAGGGGTGGGCAGGGGCCATAGACCCTTCCTGCTATTTACTCTATCCCAGGAGGGGACAGGCACTTAGGAGAAACAGCTAGTGATTTCTGCACCTGGGGCAAACAGCAGTGGTGAAGGCTCAAGACTGTGTGTGTGTGTGTGTGTGTGTGTGTGTGTGTGTGTGTGTGTGTAGGGGGGAGGGAGTTAGAGGGAGGTAAAGGAATACCTGGAGTTCAACTGTGGGATAGAAAGGGAGGAAAACTGTACCCTAGGACAGAGGTGTCAAACATGCAGCTGGCAGGCTTTAAGCAGCCCATAACATTCCCCACTGTGGCTCTGAACCAGATTAAAATGTAATTGGGAAATATTTCACAAAATACAATAAAAATAGATAATATTACACTTGAAAACGAAGTCAAAAGGCAGCCCACAGGGACCCTTAGTACAGATTAGTGGCCCCTGTTTCTATATGAGTTTGACGCCACTGCTCTAGGACATCACAAAGTTTCTAAGTTACTGAAGGGGAAGGAAACACCCCTGGGATGCCCTCTCCCCCCAACACACATATACCCCAACAGCCACTTTCTGGGCAGCACTTTCTCTGAGTCTGTGGCATCAGCACCTTCTAAATTTCTCAACCTTATACAAAGCTCCAATTGCCCTTCCCTAGTTACACTTTGGCTGGCACTATATTCATGCTGGAGATGAATCTGTCCTTTTCCTATGTGAAAGAGGCAGATTCACAAAAAGAGACACATTAGACTCCTGGTGTAGTGAAAAGAGTACTGCGTCTGTAGGACATACAACAATAATAATAACAACAATTGCATCTGTAACCAGGAGGTCAGAACTTAATAGATTTCGAGCTGAAAGCATTGTCTACTCCAACCCCTTCACTTTACACATAAGGAAAATGAGTCCCCGAAAGGTGAACTGATTTGTCCAAAGTCTGAGTTCCAATCTCAGTTCTATCATTAACTTTGGGCAATTTATTCAGTTTCTCTGGGCCTCTGTTCCATCCCCTGAAAATTATAGGTTTAGACAGTGTTCCAATGGAAATAGAGCAGGATTTTCAGTGGCTTCCCCACTTCCTAGCTGTCAGTCTTGGGCAGACCACTTCATCTCTCTAAACCTCAGTTTCTCCATCGATGAATCAATCAATAAAAATTTATTAAGCTCCTACTACTGTGCTAGACACTATGCTAAGCACCAGGGATACAAAATGAGGCAAAAGATAGTCTCTGCCCTCAAGGAGCTTACAGTCTAATGGGAAAGATAATAAGCCAACAAATTGACACTTGACAATTCATACTTGGGAAATAATTTAAAGAGGGAAAACACTGGAGTTAAAAGGGGTTGGGGAAGGTTTCCGGTAAAGAGATGGGATTTTAGCTGGGACTTAAAGGAAGCCAGGGAGGTCAGTAGTCAGAGGGGAGAAGGGAGAGCATTCCAGGCATGGGGGACCAGCCAGAGAAAATGCCTGGAACTGAGAGATGGAGGATCTTGTTCCTGGAACTACCAGGAGGCCAATGACACTGGATCAAAGTATATGTTGGGGAGGAAAGTGTAAGAAGACTAGAAAGGTAGGCGGGGGTTAGGTTATGGAGGGCTTGGAATGCCAAACAGAGCATTTTGTATTTGATCCTAGAAGTGATGGGGAGCCTCTGGGAGTGAGTAGGGGGTGGGGTGACATGATCAGACTTGGGTTTTAGGAAAATCACTTTAGTGGCTGAATGATGGATGGATTGGTGTAGAGAGAGACTTGAGGCAGATAGACCCACCAACAGGCTATTGCAATAGTCCAAGCATGAGGTAATGAGGGCCTGCATCAGATTGCATCATCAGCAGAGAGAAGGGGACATATTCAAGAGATGTTGCAGAGGTGAAATCTCAGGTCTTGGCAAAAGATTAGATATTAGATAGTGAGAGATAGTGAGGGGTCAAGTATGACTCCTAGGTTGTGAGCCTAAGGGATGGAGAGGATGGTACTGCTATCTACAGTAATAGGGAAGGCTGAAGGGGAAGGGTTGGGGAAAAAACACTGAGTTCTGCTCTGAATATGTTGGATTTAAGATGTCTACTGGACATCTAGTTCAAGATATTTGAAAGACAGTTGGAGATAAGAGACTGGAGGTCAACAGAAAGATTGGTACAGGAAAGGTGGATTTGAGAATCATCATCATAGATTTGGTCATCAAATCCACGGTAGCTGATGAAATCACCAAGTGAAGTAGTATAGAGGGGGAGGAGAAGGCCCAGGACAGAATTCTGAGGGACACCTGTGGTTAGAGGGTGTGATCTGGAGCAAAATCCAACAAAGAAGACAGAGAAGGAGTGGTCTGATAGGTAGAAAGAAAACCAGGAGAGAGGGGTGTCCCCAAAACCTAGAGAGAAGAGACTATCAAGGAGGAGAGAGTGATCAACAGTGTCAAACGCTACAGAGAATGAGGATTGAGAAAAGACCATTGGAGGCCAACGTCTCCCACTGTATC
The DNA here is from genome assembly GCF_900497805.2 of Vombatus ursinus. NCBI lineage: Eukaryota > Metazoa > Chordata > Mammalia > Diprotodontia > Vombatidae > Vombatus > Vombatus ursinus. Next base: position 1,926,913 of record NW_020954546.1, read on the forward strand.
CAGGCCATCTCCATTTGTCCAGATCAATATCTGGCCACTGGACCCCGATGGCTCCAGAGGAGAAAGTGAGGCTGGCGACTTAGCACAGGCCTTCCTCACTTAAATCCGATTCACTTGCATGCGATGGCATCACCTCCCTGATGTCAAGGTTCTCTTTGAGAACTAAGGACAAACAACAACGAGAAATCATCGGTAACTTCGGAGAGAGCAATTTCAGAGGAATGATAAGGTCAGAAGCCAGATTATAAGGGGTTCAGAAAAGAGTGGAAGGAGAAAGTGGAGGCACCTACTGTAGATGGCCTTCTCAAGGAGCTTAGCTACAGAGGGTAAAAGATAAATAGGACAACGGCAGGGGTGCGAGGAGCAAGCGAGGGTTTTTGCAGGATAGGGGAAACATGGACTTGTTTATAGGCAGTAGGAAATGGGCCAGTAAAGAGGGAGAGATTGAAAATAAGGGAAAGAGTGGAGATGATGGAGGTGGTGACGGGTTGGAGGAGACTGGATGGAATGGGATGGCTCAACCAAGTAGAAGGCTTATCTACAAAACAAGGGCTTGGACTGGATGGCCTTGCAGAGCCCATTATCTTACTATCTTGAATGTCCCCTCCAGCTCTAAATCCTGTGATTCTGTGACAGAAAGAGATAGGTAGAGAGGCAGTGACAGACGAGCCAATATCACATAGAGGATGAGTAGGGGCAGCCTGCTGGTGTTATTTCAGGGTCTGGGAAGAGAGCAGGAAAGCCAACACCCATTCCAATTTCATTTTGAATTGCCATCTACAGTAAAAAAAAAAAAACTCATTCCTTGGAGAAGCAATGTGACATAATAGGCAGAGAGAAGAGGGACACCTCAGGAGGGAATGAGTTCTCCTTCACAGAATGTCTTCAAGCAAAGGCTAGAGTACTGAATGATGGGCATATTGTAGTTGGGATCTTTTTTTGGGGTATGGGTTATCCTAACCCATACCCTGAGGCTCCTAACTGAAATTTTCTGTTCCAAAATCAGGAGAGACAGTGGTCATATCCTGTCTCTTACATCAACTAGAACCAGGTAGGTCAGACAGCAGATAGGATGCTGGACTTTGGAGTCAGGAAGAGCTGAGCTCAAACCTCATGCACTTACTAGTGTATGACCCTGGGTAAGTCCCTCAGCCTTAGTTTCCTCATCTATAAAATCAGGATAATAATAGCACGTACCTCAAAAGGTTATCCTGAAGATAAAATATAATGTATGTAAAATGCTTTGCTCTATTAAATGCTAGTTATTACTATTAATGTTATCTTAATGACCATGGGCTTTACCTTGCAGAGCTTCATTTTTTTTCATCTATAAAATGGGAGCATTAAACCTACAATACTTACCAAACATAGTTATGATGAGGCTTAAATGGGACACGTTTTGAGCCCTATATGAATTTTAGAGAGCATTAATTCAAACCTCTCCAGGTTAAGCCGGGCAGTTAGCTGGTGCAGTAGATAGAGCTTAGACTCAGGAAGACTCATCTTCATGAGTTAAAATCAAGCTTCAGATATTTACTAGCTGTGTGACCCTGGGAAAGTCATTTAACCCTGTTTGCCTCCGTTTCCTCATCTGTACAATGAGCTGGAGAAGGAAATGGCAAACCACTCCAATATCTTCACCAAGAAAACCCCAAATAGGGTCGCAAAGAGTCAGACACAGCTGAAAAACAACTGAACAAAAACAACCAGTCAAGTTTGTGGTAATTTCCACAGTGTTAAAGCTTATCTCTGTGTTCTGTGAGGGATGGCTAAGAAATGTGTGTAAATTAGAGTTTTGTTTTGAAAGGAAGAGATGTGTAGTCCAAAGATGAAAGGCCAATGTCTTCAAGCTTCTAAAAAACAATATTTAAGGGCACCCAATTAACACATGAAACCACATGCTAATTACAAACAGTTCTTAACCTTTCCCTTCAAGGAAGCCCAGAGAAACATCAAGTGCCTGACAACACTTGATAGATGAAAATGGGGGAGCTGAGTTTTTCTGCCCAGCCCCCTGAGTCCAGAACAAGGGCCAAGAGGCAAGCATTGCAAAGACACAGAATTAGGCTTCTTTTAAGGGAGTGCTTCCTGCAGATGAGAGTTCTCCAAAAGGGGCACAGGGCAAGGCAGGAGACAGTGGCTTCTCCCCCAAAGAGGTCTTCAAGTCAAAATTGGATGGCTTTCTGGAGAGGAGGCAGTCAAGGTAATTCCTTATCAGGCAAGGGTTAGACTCATCCATTAACCCTGGGTCCTTGAACCTTGTTTTCTAAATATTTTGATAGCTGTATTTCAATATTTTTATAATCCTGTATATTTTAATGATGTTAGCTAGCATTTAGATGTCAACTGAAAAGCATTTTGTATGTATTATCATTTGATCCTCATAACAATGACCTGAAGTAGGTGTTATTATTAGCATCTCATTTTACAGATTAGGAAACTAAGAGGAGGAAGAAGAAAGGAATAAAGAATATGATAAGCATTTATTAAATGCCTACTGTGTGCCAGACGCTGTGCTAAGTGTTTTACAAATTTATGTCATTTGGTTCTCACAAAAACCCTTGAAGGTGCTGTTATCATCCCCATTTTACAGTTGAGGAAACTGAGACAAAAAAAGGTATTAAATGACTTGCCTAACATTGCATAGCTAGTTAAGTGCCTAAGGCTAGATTTGATTAAATCAGGTCTTCTTGATGCCAACACACTGGGATCCCTAGCTACCCCATTTTGCTTATTCACTTAAAAATATTCTGAAGAGTCCATAGGCTTCATCAACGTATCAAAGGGTCCATGCCCCCCCACCCACCCAACCACACACATATTAGAAACTCCTGCCATAGATGGTTTCGGAGATCCCTCCTAATGCTGAGATTTCATGATTTCAGCACATCAGCACTATAGATCCTAAGATGGTTGGGGATGAAGCCTGAGAAGTTGATCTCTTATGCCCTAACCCTAAGTCCAAGTGACATGGTCTTGTCTCTTTGAAAAGATGGTTGTATCAAGTTGGGGGAGAATGAGCAGGGAATATTTGATGAGCCACTGTTTCCCTTTGTTTTCTCCTTGTGGACAGCAGAAGTGAAGATTTAGGGATGGAAAAAGTGGATATAGTGCTGGGTCTAGAGTCGGGAAGACTCATCTTCATGAGTTCAGATCTGGCCTCAGACACTTAACTATGTGATATTGGGCAAGTCACTTAACCTCTGTCTGCCTCAGTTTTCTCATTTGTAGATGAGCTGGAGAAGGAAATGGCAAACCACTCCAGTATCTCTGCCAAGAAAACCCCAAACTGTAAAATGATAGCTGTGTGACCCTGGGCAAGTCACTTAACTCTATTTGCCTCAGTTTCCTCATCTATAAAATGAACTAGAGAAGGAAATAGCAAACCACTCCAGTATCTTTGCCAAGAAAACTCCAAACAAGGTCACAAAGAGTCAGACACAACTGAAAAACAACTAAACAATAAATAACACAAGGATTAGGGAAGCCCTAGTAATAGGAAGAAAAGAGGTTTTATGTGATGCTTTGACCAGTTTCCTGCCCTCCTTCTTTTGGTGCATCTGAGCCCCTTTCCACTCAATGGGATTTTTATTGCTTAGCAACTCCAGTATTTACAATGTCCTACCCATCCACACCACTCACATACATCCTGAAGTAAAAAGACAAATGTATAAGAGACCCAGCTATTTTCCCTGTCTCTGTCTCTTTGTCCACTCCCTCTGTATTCCCTCCTTTCTGTCCTCCTCTCACATTCCTCTTTTTCAGTCCCTCCCACAACTATCCCTTCTCTGTACCTCCCACTTTTAGCCCATCTCTGTGTTATGCATATCCACCTCTTTCCCACTTTTCTACCCCATGTCTTTCCTTCATCTTTGCCCGTTTTCCTCTCACACCAATTGTCTTTCCTTTCCCCTATACCTGCCATCTTTCTGTTCTCCTCATCTGTCCCTTCTCTATTTCCCCCACACCTGTCCTCCTTCTTCTATCTCCCCACACCTACCTAATTTCTATCCCCCCCCATATATGCCCCATCTCTGTCCTGCGACATCTGCCCTATCTCCCAGGTCCCTGATGTCTCCCTCTCTCTCTCTCACTTGCTCATATTTCTATCTTCCACACATCTTCCCTGTCTTTGTTTCTTCACAAACTTCCATTTTCCTCTCTGTACCACTCACATCTCCCCATCTCTATCTCCCCCTAACCCTCAGTCAGACTTGCATCTTCTTGGTCACATTCTCCTATTTATCTCCTGTCAGAGGTATTAATAGCCCAGGTATTGCATGTGACCAAGGCTCAGGACCATAGTGGTAAGTGGTATGTGTCCAAAGCTCCTGTGGCCTAGGAATCCCTAGCCAGGTAGTGAGATCCTTCAGGTCAGGCCAGAGCATATCAGTCTGGCCAATCACCAGCCTGCAAAGCTGTGAGAACATCAGAGCCTCTTGAGTGTAGGACTACTCATTCCAGATCATAGTAAGCCTCATGGCCTTAGGAGAAGAGCCAGGAACTGGTGAGGAGAGAAACTGGTCTCCAATACTTCTCTACAGGAGCCAAGGACAGGCCCTCTCTTTTGCCTTAAATGTTTCTCCATCTCTGCAGACTTGTAGGAGGAAGCCCACTTCCTCTCTCTCTCTCTTCTGGATCTGAATTCTAGTCTGGTAGAATCAATCAATCAACAAGTATTTGGGAAGCCTTTCCTATGTGCTAGGCACTGCACTTGGCACTAGGATACAAGCACAAAGAATGATACAGTCCCTATTTGCATTCAGCTTACATTCTAACCATGAGGACAAATACATATAAATATATGTACTAATATATATTTGTATATTAATATGTGTATAAATATATAATATATATTTGTATATTAATAT